>NC_043751.1:11097080-11421455 GCF_902148845.1 Salarias fasciatus | reverse complement strand
CACAGCTACCAGAGCGTGGTGTGGAACACCATGGTGAGCCGCAGAATCGAAGCCTTCGGCCTCAAGGCTGTGGAAGGAGACCTGGTGCTGGAAGGAAGTTAGTGATCAGTTATTTTATTCAGCAGTTTATAGAGCACCATTCAGAAACCAGGCAACTCAATGCGCTTTGCAAGGAAAGAAAAGAAATGCAGATATAAACCCATAATTACATCCAGATTTCTGGCTTGCTTTTATTGTTGTGGATGACAAGAGTCAAGATGAGACTGATCTTTCAACCTTTGTCTTTGAAGCCAAAAAGAATCACTTCAGGGTTTTTTTCTCGTTGAAGTCATGAGAAATTTAGTTTGATGTTGTGTTTGTATGTTTTTGAAGCCACAGCACGTGCGCTGTCTGCAGAGGAAGCTGAGAAACACTCCATCCACGACATCGTCATGCCACTTCCTGGATTTGACGTCATCTACCCCTCTCACCACGGTGAGAAGACTCTCTGTGCAGTATGTCCATTATTTGTATTCTGGATGAAGTCTAAAGGGAAAGTGCTGCTTTGTTAGTTGGTAAAGGCTACAGAGAGCTGCTGGCTGCAGACGGGCTGGACATCGACAACATGAGACACAAAGTGAAGGACTACTCCCTGGCTGGAGCGTACCGACGCGTTCTCATCAGGCCCACGGATGTCAGCTGGTAAACACACCGTCTGCTGCTCTCTTTCACCGTCGCATTGGGCTGATTGACAGGAGATCACTCTGATTACAGAGAAGGTGTTTCTGCTACACTTGTTTAATGCAACACTGGCAATTTTTGCAACACAAAATTATAGCTCTTCTTGACACCACCTCAGTCTGTGGTTAAGTTTATTCTTCATACTCAATACAGTGAACATGCATTTGCCAGTTGAACAGTTGTTGGTTTGTGTTGTGCATTAGCTCTTAAAATATCCAAAGTGCTTGTGCTCGTGTGTCGTAGACTCCTAAAAGGTGTGGCGAGGCTTCAGGCGTCTTCAAACAAAGGCGCTATTGACTGAAAACAGGATGAAAGAAAATTACCCAGTGTTCCCTTTCATTTCGATTTTGCTTACTATTGACAGACAACAGCTTTCAACTCCCTCCGCTTGGTTTAAGAGTGAAAATATTGTCAGGAGTTGTTAGTTTCTGCTGTTTACAGCATTTTATTGATGAGTTATTTCATACCTGCATGAAATTCTTTGCGCATGTCTCCATAAGGTCTGCAACTGTGTGAAGATTTTAGAATCATTTTCTTCATCATGCTGTTATGGCCCCCTTAGTGTGAATACGTCAGTAGAAACATTTAATTTTCAGTCTTGACTATCTTTGCCGATTCTCCTCAAACCGACATGTTGTGATCTATATTCTGTTCTGTGCAGGAAGGTGATCCAGTACGATGACCCCAAGATCTCTCTGGTCCACAGTGACTTTGAGATCCTGGAGAACAAACCAGCCCCGGTCTTCAACAGCGGTGAGTTTGTTACAGATCAAACGCGGCGGCGGCAGCAGCAAATGACAAGGCACATGAAATTACTCTTCTGCCATATTCTGGGTCCTGATTTCCAAATGCTAGGCTCGACTGATGTTCATACAAAAAACAAATCTGTTGCCTTTTGCCACTGTGTGTGACTACACCTCCCAGAAATAGGATTGGTGAATGAATGCAGAGGGGGGGAAAGTTCTTTATAACATATGATTAGTTTAGTTTTATTTGGACTGGCTGTCAAATTTTCAGCCACAGTGAATGTACCATTATATTATGAAAGCTGATTCGATGAACAGTGCGTGCGCTCACACTGAATTCTTATAATTAGATAGCTGCCATCATCTGATAAAGAGTATCACACTGGGTTATGGACATGATCACTTATTTACTGTGAAAACTGCAGAAATGATATAATGAAAAGAGTTGTAGTTTGCATGTAAATAGGCTTGTTTAGAAATCTTTGATTTCTGTCGTGGTCAACCACGAGTAAACAGTGTAGACGTTTGAAGGTTTCTTGACAATCCCCCGCCCCCCCCGGCAGAGGGGAAGTATCGCGCTCTGCGGATGGAGTTCTCCCTGCCTCCGTCGACCTACGCCACCATGGCCATCAGGGAGGTCCTCAAGCTCGACACGAGCATCAAGAAGCAGACTCAGCTCAACACCACCTGGTTCAACTGAGGCCAGAACCCCGCCGGGTGTGAAAACCGGACCGCGGAGCACCGATATGTACTGGCTACTTACTGTTGTGAGTGTTTTAAAATAAGCTGTTCATTCTGTCACAGATCAGTTGGGTTCTATGTGAACCTTAAATAGTTTCTTTGACATAAAAAGAACAGGAGTTTATCATCATGCAACCTTTTTTTTAAGTGATGTTTTTACTTCGTCTGTGCTGAATCGCTGCAGCACAGTTAACATCTCTTTCTCAGTTCTTAAGTAAACCTTGTGCTTCTGGGATGCCCAGATCATCACATGAACTGTTTTGTACAGAAGTGTTTTTTCCTTTAGTTTGTTCCAGCTTTAGTAGTGTGAATTACAAAAACAGAAATTAAATTGTCCAGAGATTCAACACACGTGTCTGTGCTTTATATTTATTTCTTTATTTTTAATTTAAGCACATCCTTTATATAATGCAGCATGTTTATACTGAATATCTTATAAACTGCATCATGTAAATAATGGAGCCTCAGTGCCTCCCTCTGCTGTTGGTCGGAGACAGCGATTCTTCCACCTGCTCACTGTGTGCTCTTATCGGGCTGCTGCTGGTCAAGCCAGGCGCCGCTGAGCTGAGCGGAGCTGACCAGCTGGCATATCGGCATATGCCAGCTGGCAGCTTGTATCGGTGCTTCCCCCCAACTGAAAGTGGTGACTCATCATATCACTGTAAATGTTATAATACTGTGTCATAAATGACTGGCTTGAATGTACACAAAACCTTAAAAACAATTCATTTGGAAAAACCTTTTCTTCCACATTTGTTCTACTGTGTGGACATCTCACTTAGGCGTCAATAAATATTGAAGTATTTCTGGTGTAGATATCAAATATGTCTTTAATATTCAGCTAATTTTTTTGGATTTCTGTGAAATGCAGAATAGTTGTTGTAGAAAATCTTGAGAGAACAGCTGTTGGAAGAAACAAAATTTTGAATTAAAATAGCGGCTTAAGTAATTTTTGTACCTGTGGCTCGTACATTCAAGGGACGTCGGCCTTGAACCGTCTGAAGGTGTATGCCGAGTAAACAGGAAGGTGGCCGATCATGTCGTTCAGAGTAACAAACTGTGGCTCTCCCTCGTAGAATTGACAGATCTTTTTAAAAAGCTGCTCCTCGCGCCCCTGAGGCAGCGTCCCCATGTAAAAGAACTGCTTACACTCGATGAAAAGGTGTTCCTGCACCTCCGCCCCGGCCGCTCTCACAATCAAAACACAAATAAACCACCGATGTGCTCCACAGATTGTCATTATCCCAGGTGTCCTCTGTCTCCTCAGGGTGTTTCATCCCTAATGCTATTCAGCCTCTGATACTTGCTCCACTGTGACTCACTCCATTCAAGGCTTATTATGCAAATCCTTATCTTATTTCCTTATTCGAGTCACCAAAGCAGCACGCTTGATGAGCCATGAAAGAGGCACAGTTACATTCAAAGATCTGTTCTAATATGGAAAACGCTGATAATGACTCCTCAACGTTCATCCTCACTCAGAGCTTAATGACTATCCGGCATTTAAAAGGAGGATTTACACGACTTCCCCATACAAGGAAAACTTGACTGGTTACCAGTGTCCTGTCTCTTTACACTTGGATCTGACAGTAATGGCAAGACAGAATGAAGGAATGAATCGATCAGTAGGTTTCCTGATATGTTCCACAGAAACTGAATTTAAAAAGACAAACGTGACAGGTGCACGTTTACACATAGAAACTGTAAGGCCTTCTCGGATTTCTCCCTTATGCGAATTATAACATTGACAGAAGCTTTAATAACGTTGGAGCTGGTTGAACTCTTGCCCGCGCTGCGTCCCACTGGGAGCTCCAGCCTGCAGTCATCTTCTCAAAGACATGCATGGTGGTATTTACTCTGCCTTTATTTCACTCTCAGCAAGTAAACCTTAGAGTGTGTGTGTGTATGTGTGTGTGTGTGTGTGTGTTTTGGTGAGAGAAAAGACTGTGGAATGTTTTTAAGGAACATCTGCTCCAGTGAAAGGTTGGGATGACCACATGGGAACAAACGCTTCCTGTTTGCTGTCCGAATGTCCCCAGGAGTGACACTTTAACTTCACATCACTCATTCTCCCATCAGTCCTTCTAGCCAAAACTGAAACATTCACCTGTTGTACTCGGTGTACTTCAGACACAACTCTGCTTGTGAACTTATTTGAAGCTGGATGACCGTCTGATGTCCAAAGACCATATTATGTTGAGCGTAAGTTTAACACAAACTACAAACAGGACAGCATTTTGTGTTTCTCTTGTTCTTGTTTTGTCATCTATCATGAAAAAAACTTGATTCCTTATATTGCAGTTAAGGATCTACATTTGTTTTCTGAGAAGCAATGAGCTTGATATGTCTAGAAAATTACTTTTCTCTCAGGCTTTCCTTTAGCGCAAAAATTGATATTCAGGCGGGAAAATCTGAAACAGCAGCATCGCTGATGACTCTCCAGTTGTAATCTAAAGCCTGAGACTATAAACCTGAGGACAGCAGCGTCTACAAATACAGCTAACAGCTGCCAGATACACAATGCAGCAATTTAGGACCACAGTGTCAACTTTCCACTGAACACCATTTGCTTTTAGAAAAAATGAGTGCAACACTCTCTCTATTAAACTGATGTGAATTCATAAAGGTTTCTGCACCAAACAACAAAAAAGAGTCATTCTTCAGTATAATGCTGGAGATTAATATTCATAGATTTACTCATGTCAGAAAAAATCAAACATCATTTTGACGTGCAATCCTACAATAATAAAGTAACCAGCTGCACCGAGACTAACTGGGTAAATGTTCAGCCTCTGCTTTGTGGTTCAAGGTTTTTTGATTCAATTCAACATTCAGTTTTTTGGAATGAAGATCATTTTTCGATGTCCAAAACAATGTGAAAGATGAGATGGAGAGACGGGAGATCTAATGTGGCCACTGCTGAAGCGAGCAAAGAAGATTTAAATGTGTGAAACATGTACATTTAATAATCATCTGGAATTAAGAGACACTCAGATGAATTCATTTGATAGAATAACAAAACCAGCGGTTTCTATTCTGTAGTATAGACAAGATGCTATCCGTTTTCTGACTTCTTGACTTGGATGTGATGATTCCTTTAATTAAAGCTGAATTATGGCTGTGCTGATTGTAGAATAGTATCTGCTGGATGGGTCTCAAATACAGCATTTAGACAACACAGACGCCGTTGACAGAGTATTTTATTTTTAAATGAGTTTTCCTTTACAATCAGTAACAATCTTGAACAAGAGATCTACAAATAAAATGATCTATTCAATTTTATTTATTTTGCACCAAATACAACACAGTTTCACAGAGAAAAACCCAAGTGTTCCTCGAAAGGCCCGTGAACAGTTGTTCACAGGCCTTTTCAGAGTATTCACGGAGGGTGATAGCCTCTATTCTGATGTAGCGCTCAGGCTATGAATGTGAGGGCTGTTAGTTGTTATTTGTCTTGTGTGTGGGTTGTCGCATTTGACTTCTGTGTACACTGTGTGTTTGAATATGTGAGCCGCAAAGAAACAATGAGAGCGGTTGTGTTTGCACATATTTGTGTACTGTAGGCGCATTTGGAAGTGTCTGTGTCTGCCTGGAGAATATGAGCACGGCCCAGGGGATGGGCAACTTTCTGTGTGTGTGTGTGTGTGTGCGTGCTGCTGTGTGTGATGTGTGTTGGTGGGGGGAGGATGGTGGGAAGCTATTGTGTCTCTCGGGAGGTGAGTGTTGTTTGTGTTGGGGGGGTTGATGTTTGCAGGTCTTGTAACTTTCTGCTGGGGTGGTCTTGTTTGAGGACGAGAGAAAGGAGGGATCTGTGTATGAGTGTGTGTGTGTGTGGAGGGACACTGATATACACTCAGTGTCTTCAGTCAGCACATTACAGATGTGGAGATTGAGAGAGAAACAGACCAGATCTCTGACGGACAGCGAAATGAAAGCAGACGAAGAGACGGGACTCGTGTTGGCTCCACAGTGACGATCAGCTGAATATCAGCGTCTGTGAATGGATCTGGACCAAAGCTGATGAAGACGTCTGAGGTGAGTGCCTGTTCAGTGCTTCAGCAGAATTATTCTCACTATTCCAGAGCCCGTGTCAGGATGCCACATGTTATCTGCCAGGGTTTCCAACTTCATACCGAAAACAGAAAAAAACAGTTTCTTCCTTGAGCTGCATTCCTCCTCTACACACAGAATCAACCTGAATGGTCAAGTTTGTACAGCAAACTTTTTGACTCCGGTGTATTTTCACTGTCTGTGTAGAAAAAGAAAAGGTTCAAATGAAATGCAAACATTCTTAAAAAAAGAAAGAAACACAATATGAAAGAGACATTGGTCACTTTGAGATTTGATTTATTCCCGTTGCTGTTTAGATAAATGTTGCTTTAAAACTGGAATTCTTATTTTCTTATTTCTTTAAGGCAATGAAGTGTTTTGAGATTTGTACTGGAAAAAAGTCATTCAATTCATATGTTGACAGCAAATGTTTCATTCATTCTTTTTTGGCCATGCATTTCCAAGATCTAAACAGTAGTTTATTTAGTTTCTAAATTTCAGAATACACAGCATTAAGCACAGGAAAAAAAAAAAACGGAAATGTTTTACATTTATGTAAATCCTGAACCTTTGAGGAAAATTTTAACAACTATCATGTCGAATAACTGTTACCTTAAAATAGATAAAAAATGATGACCTTCACCTCCAAATATTAAACAGCTACACAGCTAGTTTTTTATATATATAAAAACACAACTATTGGAATTATTGTGTTTTTTACTAACAAGGTTAGCAGTCTGTGTTGCCTTTGACCAAAACCTTTGTTTGAACTGAATCCTGTCACTATAGTATGTTTCTCCTGACGCCACGCTGCTCCTCCACTCCACTAAAGTCTCTCTGGCTTCCCTGTGTCTCCACCTGTTCCTCACATTGTTTTTAAACTCACGCTAGCTGAAGAAGGTGAGGCAGTAGCTTCCAAACAGTGACCAGGAATGCTCTGTATTAAAATATGTGGTTCAATCTGAAGCAATGTGCACGTATCATCCGCTATATGTTTCAGTTGCATTGTTGTATTTCTTCACATTTTCAGACCATCCAAGTCAGCAGATAGAGGGAGGAACAGCATATTGAGGATTTATTCATACCCTTCCACCTGGACGGGACCTGGACAGACAGATGTCACACGCAGACCTCTTCCAATCCCCCGTTCCTTCTCCGTCTCCCTACTTCCACTGTGACTACAGCGAGTGGTCGCCCACCTTCTCCATCATCCCCTCCGTCTACCTGCTGGCGTTCCTGCTGGGCTGCCTGGGGAACAGCCTGGTGCTCTGGGCCTACTTGGACCGAGCCGACAGCAGAAGAATCAGGACGACGGAGAAAAAGCCGCCGCGATCCGGATGGTTCTGCTGCCTCTCTGTTTTCAGGACCGGTCAGCAGAGCGTCAACAGCGATGGCAGAACTCACTGCATGTCTCTTTCTCTGACAAAAAAAGGCAACGGTGGATGTTCCTCACCGAAACCCCACAGACCTTCCTCTCATTCCTCCACCTCCTCCTCCCCGCCCTCCACCCCTCGTCCCTCTCGCTCCCTCACAGACTCCCTTATAGCCAGTTTGGCGTTGGCTGACCTGTGCTTCCTGGTGACTCTGCCGCTGTGGGCCGTCTACACAGCGATGGGCTACCACTGGCCCTTCGGCCAGCCCCTCTGCCAGATCAGCAGCTTCCTCACCGCCCTCAACATGTACGCTAGCGTGTTCAGCCTGAGCATGCTCAGCGTGGAGCGGTACTGGGTTCTGACTGGACGCCGGCCCTCCAGCCGCCACACCCTGCAGGGCTGCCCCAGAAGGGCTTTGTGGGTACTGGGAGGCGTGTGGGTGGCGTCCGGAGTGCTGGCACTTCCTGGTTTGCTCCTGCGCTCCGTGCGGCAGGTGGAATCGGATGAGGAATTGGAGGATGATTGGCAGCAAGATGGCGTTGATCGATCCGTCTTTCTTTCCTGCCAGATGGATTACTCCATGCTGACCGGAGCAGAGCTGGAAGAGGGAGAGAAAGAGAGGGCCGAGATGTGGTGGGCTGCAGCTCTGAGCCTAAAATCAACCCTAATTGGGTTTCTGTTGCCTCTGATTGTATTACTAGTTTGTTACTGCTCACTAGCTCAGCTCGTCAGCAGGCATTTCGGACGGGGACCTCATCCTGACCGCAGACGCCAGCGCAGACTCCTCAGGGTTATTGTGACTTTAGTGTTGGCTTTCTTCTTGTGCTGGCTACCTCTGCATGTTAATAAAACTGCGTCCCTGCTGCTGGAGTTTGGGTTCCTCCCTTACTCCTGCTCTTTAGATCGGATTTTGCTGGCTGCTCACCCGTACGTCACCTGTTTAGCTTACCTAAACTCCTGCCTGAACCCCGTTCTCTACGCCGCCTGCGACCCATCTTTCAGGAAGAGATGCAGAGGAGCCCTGTTTGGGTGGTGCAGGATGACCGGAAAAAGGAAAGACATGGGTGAAGGGGATGAGGGCAACAAGGATGGAGTGGCACAAGAAAAACAAGAAATAAGCTCAACATTTCCCACAAGGACACAGGAGGAAACAGAAGACAGAGTAGAGGATGGAGAACCAGAGAGGGTGGGGGACTCAAGAGCTGTGTAAGAAGAATACGAGCCGCTGTAACCAAATCAAATAGAATGTCACCTCAAACAAAAATTAACATAAGGTTATCGAAAGCAACTCCGTTTTTAAAATGGCCTGTTTATGTGCCATTAAGAGTAAACTGCATGAGAATAAGCTCCTGCAGTAATGTGGCCAGGGGTCACTGTGTTCAAAGAAAACATATCAAATGAACTTTCAGTAAATATTCTCGCTTCTCATTCTTCCCACTGGAAAATCCATGGAAAGACTGTGTGACCTATCGAGGTCTTCTCATGAACTCTTTATTTTTTTTACCTTTAAAATAGTGTTGTTTGTTGATTTGTGTTGTACAGTTGGTGGTCTGGAGTATTACGCACAAAAAGTAATATTTGTATTTGACAGATTACTTCTATTTTGTACACTGTTTCTTGGCAATCAGTAGTTTACTGTTTAAAATTTGTTTACTGCCCTTTTACAGTATGTTACAGTAAAGGATAATTTTCTGGGATGAGCAGACCTGAGCATGTGGACTGTGCCAATCAGGTGTTTTGACATATTTCTCTTCTCACTAAAAGTCGGGCAATCAATCATATTTTCTCAGCCTGGTACCCTGGTTTATTAGAAGGCAACATGCAGTATTTGGGAACAGTGATGATGGAATAACCAGCCAGCTTTGCTTTTCTGTTGACTCTGATTTGCTGCACTCAGGGGCACCAAAAGCTCAAAGTAAGAGTCAACAACAAGACTAAATGCTGTGTGATGTTGATGATTTGGAATTTTTTTCATTGGTGCTAGCCATATAGTACTCAATTTTTCTGCTAATTCCACAAATGCATGTTTCTTACAAATATATCATCACTTGAAAGAGCAAAAAACAGGCTTCTGATGGTGGGATGTACTGGCAGTGTTGTCACAAAAGAGAAATGTTTCATCAAACACAACTTTTCTGACTTTCCCTGCATTGATTTATAACTTTCACTTCATGAGAATCAAATGAATTCAGAGTTTTCTTCTGCTTTTTGTTACATTATATTGCCATGATGCTTTGGGTGTCACTGTATTTAGAATGCCTAAATGAAACTAACAGAATATTACACGATTGTTGTACAATAAATGCTGTTTAAAAGATTTGTTTACTCTCTACAGTATTTTTAGATTGCTAAACTGTTTTCAACTTATAGTCTAAATATTCAGAACACCACCACACTGTATGCGGCAAAACAAAATACGGTTTATATCAGGATCTGGATGATATGTTGCTCTCAAAGCTAATTCAATGCAATAAAAATTGAGTAACTATTTGTCCACCAGACTTCCAGACAATTATGTCCACTGCTGGGCTGAGACGCCTGGAAAATAACAAACTAGCACATAGAGAGCATGCAAAATCTACAAAGACATCAGTCTGTAGATATAAACCAGGATATTTGTCTTTTGTATTTGTTTGGGGATAACTGCAAAAACTGTAACCTCGCATATAATAAATAAATAAATAAATAAATAAATAAATAAATAAATAGTTGGATGGGTACTACACCCCTCCAGCAGGGGGCGACTGTCTGCATCCGTAAACTGCCGGGGATCCCTCTCCTCCACGCAAATGTGCAGTGGACAATCATTGTTATTACATGTCAACTTAGAACACTGAGCAGCATCATAAAATTCCAGGTACAGCCGGACACATTTTTAATCCTCGTGTCGTCTGGAGTGGGAAGAGCGAGAGGAAAATGGGCACCGCGCTCATTTATGATGAAGAAATGACCAGCTACAAACTGCTCTGGGATGAGTAAGTACTCGACACAAAATATTGCACTAAATAATGAGCTTTAAGGACAGAACTGAGCAGGTTAATGGAGTCAGACGCTTGTAGTTAGGACACTGCATGAACGCTGATTCGTTGCTATTCCTTGTTATTAGTATTACTTTACAAAAATAAACTCGAACTAGTTGATTACTTTTTGTACGGATCTTTTACACTAACATCAGGTGGATTAATATTTGATATTCTCTGTTAAACAACAACAAATACAAGCGCGCGTATTTTTGTCGGAAAAAAGTTTTTTTTTCTGTTGCTCGTCGGACCCATTTGAGAGGCGTACCCGGATGAAAGAATTTCTTCTTTCTTTTGAAACAAACGAAGATTATTTGATTCTTTCTTTGACCCCGAAGATTTTGCACGACTAGGCTATATCGTCTTTTGGCGTTTTAATTCCATTTGTCGTCCTCGACACTACAACAATACTGGTTTCAACAACACATACTGAAATGAATTAAATAAAATCCAGGTTTTCAGTCCTTAAAAGAGACTATGCTAGTGTTTGTTTGTGTGTGTGTGTGTGTGTGTGTGTGTGTGGGGGGGGGGGGGGGGGGGGGGGGGGGGTGTTTTTAAGAGGACCCCTTTTTTTCATTTTAGTATTTCACTGGGTTTAGTTAGTTTTAAAATCTACACCTGTGAGTTTGAGGAGTCAGTCTTTACCTTCCAAAACGCTCTTGCTTTCCATTTCTGTTTTCGTTGTCTGTTTCTTTGTCCTTCCTTGTGTCAGCCGTTCTGTAAAACACTGAATTCTGCCAATTTTGTCTTTTTTTTCCAGATGTGTAAGATTTGAGTATTTTTTGAGTGTTGCTAAGCCGGGTGATGTGCCATCTGATTCAGTTCTAGATTTCAAAATATTCACACTATGCTAAAATAGAAACATTTTCACATTGTATTTGCACTTTTTTGCATGACATGTTTAAAGCTTGCTACATTGATTTTAAATATTTTTTTCTGGAATTAATATGATAGGGGGCTGGTCTACCTTACCGTAAATAATCAGTAAAGTTCTATTCTGCTTCTGAACTAAAAGGACTTTGGCAGTAAATGTATAAATTATCGCACTACTCATCAACAAACAGACAAATGGTTCAGAAATATCTTAATCCATCGCAGATAAATTAGGGATGTATCACCTTCAGCTTCATGCAGCAGTCTGACTCATCAAGTCACACAATCAGGCTGTTTATATAAATGGATTTGTGCAGACATAAGCATGCTGCATCTCAGATTTCTGACTGACCTGCTGCTCTGATTCATCAAGTGTACACATTTCTAAATATGCAAAGAATAGACAACACTGTTCTTAGTTTGTCTTAGCAGAGAAACAAGTGTCAATCATCTTTCCTTTCAGCTTTTTTTCTGTATCACTTCATAGAACACTGCAGCCAATCCGAGTTAACTATTGGTTATAGGCATGATACACCCTGCTCACCAGTCATTAAATATCCACCTTGTCACATTTTGTTTGGGCTTTAGAAACAGAAGCACACTCTTTTCTTTTGATTTTAAAGAAATTCAATGATTTGATATTTCAGAGAAGAAAATCCTGTTCTGCAGATTCTGGTTTATTAATTGAGAATCATGTAATTGTCACAATTTAAGCAGAATTAACATAGCAGGAAGTGACTTTGGTCTGCTCACCCTTCTACTTATCAGACCAGACAGATCCAAGCAGAAAGCCACCACCCTTTTTTTTGCACTTGTCTAAAAATGAATAAATAAATAGCTATTTCATTGCAAAAATCACTGCCATATAACTGATGACCTTTTAACAAATCATTTCATTTATTTACTAACAAATCTCTTTCTTAACTCAAACCCTCAAATATGTCATTGTTTTCTTTTGTGTTGAAATATATTTTAGAAATTCTTGTATATTTTGACTGCTTGCTCTGTTTGTTTAAATTATTTAAACTATTTGTAAGTTGTTTATATCGGAGTTACTGTAACTCACTCACAAATGTTAGACGTGTTCGAAATGACCATTTCTTGATCTCCAGCCCAGAATGTGAGGTGGAGGTGCCCGAGCGTCTGACAGTGAGCTACGAGGCTTTGGTCCGGAGTGGTCTCGCCGATCACTGTGTCTCCATCCCAGTCCGAGAGGCCACCGAGGAGGAGATTCTGCTGATTCACAGGTCGCTTCTGAATTCCAGAGCTTGCTCGTAATTTAATGAATTTTAAATATGTGCATAACATTCATGCCTCAGATTACTCTCCTAATCATGTCTTCTTTCGGTCATCAGTGAAGAATACCTGGAGAAAGTGAAAAAGACTCCACACATGTCTGTGCAAGAGTTGAAGGACTTCGCTCTCCAGTTTAACGCGGTCTACTTTCACCCTGTTAGTCTCACATACACACACATTTAGTTTTTTCTTTTTATTTAGATCTCATCTGTAATCAGAGCTGATTCCGGTTGTTTCCTCTCTTAGAACTCTTACCACTGTGCAAAACTGGCTGTGGGGGCTGCACTGCAGCTAGTGGACCACGTCCTGATGGGGAAAGTGAGGAATGGCATGGCTCTTGTCAGGTGAGGCCACTCAGGGCAGCCCTGCTATGAAATACTGATTTACAGTGGGGATGCTCCATGGTTTAGGTGCTCCATTATTGTCTTGTAAGCAATTATTATTATTATGGGATGGAGATTTTTAAAAGCCAGGCAGTTCTATTTTTAAAGCATATTTCAGCAATAAAGGATGAAGCCTTTTCCTCTCCTGTCATTTGCATCCCCACTGTCAGAGCTCTTAAGGAGTGCAGTGGGAGGTGGCATGGTTGTCTGTGACAGTCTCTGGCACATTTATATTTGTCTTCTTCCAGTAGCAAAGTCTTCTGTGACACCTGTAACCTATAACAAAGAGTAGATTTGAGCTTAAAAATGTTACCCCTGACTTGTTCAAGCAGTCTACCAAAAAATGTTTTGTTCCCAGAAAATGTAAAAAGACAGAGTGCCAGAAACCTGCTGAATCTCTCCTCTTCTTTTGTGGCTGATGGCAACAGAACACTGATAAAAACCTGGGCACTGACAGAGCTGACTGTGTTTAACAGATCTGGAAAGTCTTCACACTGTTTCCTGAGAACATCGTTAGATCTGATGTGCAACATCAAGGTTTTGAGTTAGCAGGCAGAATGTCAAAGATCTTTAATATCAGGTCCGAGACCACATCTTTGTGAAAACATTCTATACATTCCTTCAACATATTTCACAGCGACAGCAGCAACAATCACAGTTTGACTTCCAGAATGTTTTTCCAGCGACTTCTTACAATTCATGAGGGCATCAGACAGATTCATTGTAATGTAACATTTTTGTTTTCCAGTTGCAACAGTCTTAAATAAATGATTTCCTAATGTAATAAATGTAGCTTATAGGACAGGACTGCATTTCTTTTAAAAATAAAGCTTGTTTCAGGGTTTTCTTTTGTGCCGCTACTCAGGCACAATCTTGTTTGTTTTCAGCTGAATCATCAGTGATCATCCCTCATTTTTGCCTGTGTACGCTGAATGAACTCATGATTGCTTCTCTCACTGCTGAAAGGCCGCCAGGACACCACAGCATGCGGGATGCAGCCTGTGGTTTCTGCACCTTCAACAATGTAGCTATAGCAGCTCAGTATGCCAAACAAAAGTATGGACTCAAAAGGTAGAACAACCCTTGATCTTTACATTGATTAATGCAACTATCAGTAAAAAAAAACATCCGTATATCTTCAAATTGAACATATTTTTCAGAGTGTTGATCGTGGACTGGGACATACATCATGGCCAAGGTGTGCAGTACTGTTTTGAAGACGATCCAAGGTATGGGGATGATTGTGAACTGGTGAAATTGTTGTCTGGCTTAATCTTAAATTCTGTGTTCTTTTTTTTTTAATACACTCCTCAGTGTACTCTACTTTTCTTGGCACCGTTACGAACATTCGATCTTTTGGCCTCATCTTCCTGAATCCGACTACGACGCTGTTGGCAAAGATAAAGGTGTTGGCTTCAACATTAATGTGCCCTGGAACAAGGTGAGAAGGTGCTGAAACTGAAGTTGAGCTTTTTTTTTTCGTCTTAATTAATGTTTTTTTTTTTACTTTTGCAAATCCTAAAAGAATCAGTAGTTTGATCTGATTGGATTTGATTTGAAGGCTTGATTTGAACATGTAAAAGAAATCAGAGAAAAGAAAAGAAAACAGCGCATCCAGTTACATAGACAGTATAAAAAAGTCAACATGACATGTGTCCACGTCTTCCAGTATCACTGTAACGTGTTCTCTTTTGTCCAAATCATTACTATGGTCACTGGTCATTGTCCGTAACCTCTTCTGTGTTAATCATTTGTATGTATGTTTTATTAATTTGAAAAGGGACAATGCATTTTAAAATTAAAGCAAGTGTACAATGTTGTGCACAGACTTCACAAAACACAGGATTGTAGCCATGGCTAATTTCCATCCTCTGTCCCCCGTTGGGTCAAACCCAACCATCCACACACCACATTCATTCAGCAACACAACACTCTCCATCCCTTCTTAAAATATAGCAAATCCAATTTAAAATCATTTGCACATTTAACAATAAATAAATAACCTAAAATACCTCCCTCTCCCACACCCTCCGATTAAACCTCCCACCCATGTCCACCCTCCCTCGTCTCTACTGAACCACCTATCTTTTACCCACATTTTTCCACCCTCTCTCCCTTCCCTCGCCCCCAAGCCCACCGTCTTCCTCCCTCATCCTTCTCCTCCCCCCATTCTTCCATCATTATGCTTGTTCTCTACGTCTCACCAGGTGGTACACACTGTGGTAGTTCAAAAATTTCAGAAATTTTAATGCGTCACAACAAGGCTAATTATTACCCAGTTCAACCATGGTGGTCTTTACTTCCTGTCTGCATGGTTTCTTGAAATAGGATTCAAACATTGCCAATTAAAGGCATGAGATGTTTGTTAATCCTGGATGTAAACAAAAGCAATGACTTACTATTGAATGTTTCTGTGGAAGACTGGAAACAAAAGGCAAATCTCAATATACATGTAAATGATGCTGTTTTTCTTTATGCAGCCGGTGTGCATCTTTAAATTGCAATAGATCATCTTGCTTACAGTATATGGACATATTATTAAATCTGAGCCCCTCTCCTGTGCCCACGCACAACCCTTCATCATCTCCTCAAATCATCACTTTCCAGCATATTATTTGTCAATGCTATGTTCGGTCTGAAAAATGTTCAGTTATGTTTTGTCTGGTTTTGGGGACATTGTGTGAAAAAGTGTGATTCATTCAAGACACCTCCTTTCTCATATTTCAGGTTGGGATGACAAACAGCGACTTTCTGTCTGTCTTCTGTCATGTTCTCCTGCCAGTTGCATACGAGGTAAATCACTTTGTTGAATTCACATTTTGCAGTGACTGAAGTACAACACTCAGCATGGTTCTTCTGAGTTTGTGCATCTTTTTTATTCTCAAGTTTTGCCCAGAATTGGTTTTGGTGTCTGCTGGCTATGACTCGGGAATCGGCGACCCGGAGGTGAGAAAGAATTTACCATAACCAAAGCTGAAGAACAAGATTTAAGAACCGTAGTAACTCCGCGTTTGCTACATTTTCCTTCAGGGTGAAATGTGTGCTACTCCAGACATCTTTGCACACCTCACTCACCTCTTAATGAATCTTGCAGGAGGGAAAGTGTGTGCCGTGCTGGAGGTCAGACCACACACCGAACATCAAACACATGAGGCGGCAGCATCATTTTCCTCAAAGACAGGATTGTAAACGGGTTGTGAAATGTTACACGGTGCTTTCCAGGGTGGATACAACCTGACTTCACTGTCCCAGTCAGTCTGCCAGACAGTCCAGACTCTGCTCGGAGATCCAAACCCTCGGCCTGAAAACCTCCGCAGCCCCTGTCAGAGGTGGGCTTTGACGTGTGTATGTGTGTGTGTGTGTGTGTTCCATGTCAGTGATTATTTATTGATGTTTTCATTGTTCTCTGTCAGTGCCCTGGAGTCTATCCACTGTGTGCGTTGGGCTCACAGACGGTACTGGTCGTGCCTCGGCCATGCAGGTACAGCTTTCACATGACGAGGCCTCTGAAAGGTCACCGGCTCTACCAGAGGTCGCGTCGCGCTCAGGATAACAGCCACAAGAGATTTTGGCTTCTAATTTAACACCAAGTTACCAACCAAGTGTTTTACGTGTGAGAATTCACTTAATAATACAGTAATTACAAATTTAATACAGGTGGAAGCAGTTTTGTATAGATTTTTAAGAGTGCCTCCTCTGGATGGACGTGGAATTCAGTTTAACAAAATAATGATATCTCTATAAAACGCAACTTCAGTTTGGCTGCTTGGCCTTATTTTTATAAAATCTCTCTTTGGTAAAGCAATGAAAAAACAGCGTCTCCCTTTTCAGTACTTACTGTGTAACTAAATTAACAGAAATTTTAAAAAAAATACTTTGAATAAGTTCATCTTTAGCCAAATATCTGTTACTGTTTCTTCAGTGTAATAATGTAACAAACAGGACCCTCACAGAGATCCAAGTTTAACCAACAAAAAACACTCCATTCTTTAGTTTTCCTGTTTTAACGTGAGCTCAGACACACACAGCATGTGCCCGGTTTGCATGTGATTCACTCTGTCATCCATTTCTACAGACCAGTGTGTTAAATATAGACATCGATTTAAACAGTTTTAAATCATGTGACTTGTTTCTTCTGCCTATTTTTCCAGCTGATCTGTCCTCCTTCCAAATCAGCACCAAGCCCTCCGGATCACCAAAAGAAGCGGGGGAAAGCACATGGAAAGACAAAGTGGCGGTGGTTTGGCCCGAGCCTGTGAAACGCGTCGCCCCTCCTGTTCGCACCGCCGCGCTGCTCTCAGATGAGGCGGTTTGTCCGGAGGGATGTAAACGCCTCGCCACCTCGGACAAACTCGACCCACGTGTCGCCGGTAAACTCAGGTGTGGAGCCGTCACGTCTGCTGAAGAGCGGATTTATCCTCACTCACATGAAATTCAAGCTAATGTCTTTTCTCCTCGGCGCTCAGGGAGAACTTCCTCGAAGGCGAGGGTGACAGCGAAGCTCTCTCTGCCCTCTCTGGTCTCATTACCCTCACAGAGAAAATGGAGAAGGATGAGGTGAAGCTGAGGAGTCTTTTCATCTGGTTTTTCCTCTGCTGAGTTCTCTGAATGAGCTGATGATGATGTTTGATCCTTATCTCGCAGATCCTCAATGGCTTGGCCGTGGTCCGGGATATCACCATGGCGACGGCGTGTGTTGTGCAGCATGTCACAATGGCTCCAAACAATCGGTATACAAACCTTGATTTGATCGTGTTGCTCTGCCTGCAGCTCCCACTCTTTTTGTATTTTTTGTTGCTAATATGTTGCTTTGATTTTCCACTTTTTCCTCTGCTCAAGTATCGTTGACGCAGGTGGAGCGCAAACAGCAACACAGATGCAGTTTGACGCTGAACCTGTTGAGGATGTCTTGTTCTCAGTGTTGCATTCTGAGTCATCTCTGCTTGTCTCCACGCAGTGTTTTAGTCGTGTGTGTCGGCGACGGGGAAGCCCCAAGTAACATCACAGAAGACAGGTGATCACTGATTCCTCCCTCAGTGTAGAGGCTCGTACGACTTAAATATTGTAACAGCACCAGCGACATGTTCACAACGTCTCTCTTTTCAGAAAAGCTCTTGTGGTGCGGATAGGCAGCAGAGAGACGAAGCAGTCAAAATGCAAAAATGACATTCCAGTGTGTTTAAAGAAGGTACTGTGGGAGAAAAATAGATTCAGCAGATTTTATACTTTATATTTTATTTCAACAGATTTAATTTCATATCTTGATGACCATGATGGTCAAAGGAGTATTTTTAATTTTGAAAAATATTTGTCTACATGCAGGAAAAACAGTAGTGTTTGTCCCACAGGGCTGCGCTGATGTGTCAGGGGTCATTCAGGCCGTGTTTGGTCTTCTTCTGCCTCTGGGGTATGAGTTTGACCCCAGTCTGGTTCTGCTGGTTCGGATGCCGGGGAGTGAAGTGAGTGACGGTGTGTGGCAGCAGCTGACCGGTCTGCTGCAGTGCCTTGCTCAAGGGCACGTGCTGGTTCTAATACAGGTAAAAAGGCTGAACCTGGCATCGTGCTCATCCTGTTCTTCTGCATATTCACAACTTGTGATCTGTGTTTTGTTGTCGTTTCGTTTTGACTTTCAGGAATGTGAGAAATCCTGCGTGAGTCCAACAGCCTGTTCTCTGCTGGGGGAGCCGGCCCCCCCTCTGGGCCAGCTTCAGGCGCCACTCCCACAGGATGTGGAGGACATGGAGAGGCTGAGACGGAAGCTGCTGGCTGACTGGACGCTCCTGCAGACCACCGGTGAGCACACAGCATCAGGAAGCATTCCAGCAACAAGCATCAATATAGAATCAATAGACTGAGAACAAATAAAAGAGAGCAGTTATGTTCTAACTGGACTTTTTCTCTCCTGAAAACAGCCGCAGACACGGGAAAGAGGCAGGAACTCTGAAGATGACTGGATCATCTTCTGATGGATGATGCTTTATTTTTTAATCAGTTGCTCCAATAAATTCTTAAAGCATCTTGTGATAATGCAATAGGAAACTGAAGATGGTCCTATTTCTATGTTCTGTTTTATCGAACAACTCAGATATTGAAAACTGTTGTACATCATGATGTTTGTATTTGAGAACGTGAAACAATAGTGCCGCAGATAGGATTACATGACTCATTTCTCTTGTACTGACATATCTTCCTCTAGGACAGACTTCAGCCTTGCCTGGTGGGCCACATGCTGCACCTTTCTCTCTCCGGCCCACAAGGAGTCCGTGAAAAAATTACCACACAAATGCATACTAGTGTACATGATGTAGCTAATGCAAAAGGTTTAACTATTTTGGAGGTGGCACCTTTAGCTTCCAGTGTAAATAGTTTGTGGGAGTAATCAATGACATATCAAACACATTGGGGCAACACTGATCCCTCGAATCTAAAAGTAGAAACTCCTTCTGTGTATATTCAATAACATTTTTGCCTTTCTTTTCATGAAATAAATTCCTGCCTTTTTTCTGCAGTTGGTTACAAAACCCAATTATTTTGGTGTCATTTGTCTGTACTATGTTCATCTAAGAAATGTGCTTTGAATGTCAATATTTTATTCAGGAGAATCGAATGAAATGCTATGAATGACACAATAGAACATCCACTCATTGAAAAGTATTTAATACTCTGAGTAGTTTTTGAGAAATACTTGTTTTTTTAACACCAGTGTTGTAAATTCTGTTGTAACAGAATTTAAGCTATGTAACAGTAAAAGACATTTCTGCAAGTAAAAGACAAAGGATGAATGTCAAGTCATTATGAAAAAATGTGCCCTCATCGTAATGGAAACGATGCGCTTTGTCTTAAATCTCAGACATCCTCTATATATTGTACCAAAATAGTAACACAGCCCCAAACATTTCCTGTGGCATCTGTTGAGTTTCCCCCGCTGCGGTTCCTCCTCTGGCCTGCAGGCGGCGCTGTGACCGACCCGGTGCGGCAGACCCAGGCTCGCGCTCACATGTGACTCATTGTGTTGATGCTGAAGCGCCGCAGCTTCTTTAAACCCGGCCGTCTGTCGCTGGAGGTGTTGTGGGGTCTTGTCGTGCCTGTTTTTTTTCTCCATCACCTCCACCCGCCACAGGGCGGAGTGACCGGGCCATATCGCAGCGCGCACCGCCGCACACACACACACACAGAGACACACACGCACTGAAACATGTCCGCGACTCCGGCCGCGTCCGCCAACAAAATGAAAAAGGACGAGTCCTTCCTGGGGAAGCTAGGAGGAACCCTGGTCCGGAAGAAAAGGTCCAAAGAGGGTGAGTGTGGTCTGGGTTTCTGCCTGAACGCGTCTCTGTGTGTCTCTGTCCATCACATGATGTCCTCCGGGACATCTCCGTCTCATCCATCTGCCCGCTTTCACCTCTTTAACTCCTTACCAGTCACTGGCATTGTTAGTATTTCCACAGGTTTTCAATGTGTTTGATCCATATAAAAGTGTGAGACACTCTGTCTCAGTTCTGAGACAAAGCAGCTCCACTGACGTCCAGCATGAGGCAAGTCCACATAAATAGATCACACACACTCAGCGACCTGCGACAGGAATGCAAGTTTATGAAGATAACGGTGTGAGAAGATTACTGTATTGTGGACAGTGAAAACATTCTCCAGTCTGTTACACTGGTTTTCACTGTTCTGGGTTATTTCTGGCTCCCGCTCGTCCGAGGAACAGCTGCAAACTTTAACACCTGTGTGTGTGTGTGTGTGTGTGTGTGTGTGTGTGTGTGTGTGTGTGTGTGTGTGTGTGTGTGTGTGTGTGTGTGTGTGTGTGTTTGTCATCCCCTACTGCAGGCTCACAGAGGCATTTTAATTGTTTCGGCCCCTCCTTGAATTTTATAATTCACTTTCACAGATTAAAGGTTGACACATCTAAAAAAGAGTAGGAATAAAAGAAAAAGCACCCAAGGTGTGACTTCAACACTGATGGGGTTTTCCCTCTACTAAATGACTATAAAGTCTCTGGTCCTACACTCTGAAGGGTTTCCTGTCTCTGCCTGTGATCAGCTGGGATTATTTCTGGTCCTCTGCAGGCTGAATTAGATAAAGTGATGTAGAAGATGGATTGATGATTAGCCAGACATCCTGAGGGCTAATTGGAACCGGAGAGGTGGAGTCCTGTTCGTTGAAGGAATTAAACTCATTTGTCTGCTCAAACTCCAAGCAGCTCCAGAGATTGCGGTTAGATTTCCTTCTGGTTATTCTAACCGGGTAATATGTTCGGTTATATATGTCACCTTGCTTTTAGTTCCAAAGTACCCAGTCCAGGTTTGGATAAAAGTATTTTCTTATAAAAGAGTAAAAGTAGAACATTGTAGGTTCTCACATTCATATTTATTAACTTTTAGCGTTTTTATTTGTGTTCATGGGAAAATAGCTTTTATCTGGTTTTGTTTACAAATTGTCATAGTTTTATGTGCTTTGTTCATGAGAGATCTGGACTCTGAATGTGAAAGATATTTCATACCAGCTATTCATCAAAAAAGTAGTGCTGAGTATTTTATTTTCACCATGAATGTATTAATACTCAAAATTAATGTAATCTTGGCTGTACTTAGTTACACATGGTGAGGTTTCCCTCCAGCTCTCCTACACATAGAGAGGAGGTGTCCTGGAAAAAGGAATCAGCCAGCGTAAATCTTTTTGGAATGAATCATATTGACCAGAGAGGTTGTGGGGTGGAAGTGTGGTTGTCTTTCTTGCATCACAGTGAGAATACGTCCTGTTTGTGAAAATGTGGTGTGTGTGTGTGTGTATCTGTGTGTGTATCTGTGTGTGCATTTGTGGGTCCTTGGTTTCCTGCTTTGTGGTTATTAACCAACTGAACTGTATCCGGAGACCTGTCGGGTCACAGTATAAGACATGGATATAATTCAGTCAGTTCGAAGGTTTTCTTTCTAATAAATAGAGAATAAAAAGCTATTTGACCTCCATTCTGCCAGAAAAGACCCTCTCTGAATCCGAGCTGCGTGTGAGGATTCCTCCATGTTGGACTGACAGTGAAGCAGTGACCCTGCAGAGGGAGGCAGTGTTTCCTGCAGCTCCGGGGCCAGCACTGCCCCTGTGTGGTCAGAGGTGTGTGAAACACAGATCAGGTTAATGGAGACACATTCAGTGACGTCCCACTATAAATCAGTGTTGATAGAAGTTAATGTTACCGAGCGCTCAGAGCATGCTGCTGTGGTTTCTCTTCATTTCTGGGTGTGTCACTGTATCTTCCATGAAGGCAACACCCAGCAGAGGCCAGCTGCCACTGGAAGGAAAAGTTGCACAGCTTCTGCAAAACAATCAGCGTATCACAGACGCGGACTTGTGGTTTCTGAAACTTTGCTGAAACTCCTCACTGCATAAACGTCCTTCTCCCTCGCCTGAAACATATGCGGCTCGTAATGTAGATATGACTTTCTGTGAATGCAGATAAAACCTGGAGGAAGTCAGCTTTTCTCTGGCAAGGCTCAGATCTCGCTGTCAGCAACAAGCAACACTGTAGTGATAATATAGTGAGCAAGCGAGGACAGGATGAGTGTTTAGTCACATCCTGATCAACGTAACAGAAGAAAACACTCTGGAAATGTGAAAAGCATAAATACAGTAAGGGAGCTGCTGTAGGATGGAGGCTCATGATTGTAAGTCAGCAGTTTTTTAACCAACAGATAATATTTATTCACCATTTTACCAAAATCACTAGCTCTGCAAATGTCAATAGATTGTACATAAAGTCAAAACTACACAGATAGATAATAATAATAATGAAAATAATTGCAATATGTTAATATTAGGCTGGATCTATATGTTAAATTTGACTTTGCCTGTAATGATTTAAAGGTTTATCTTACTTTAAAAGCATTTTCGTTCATCTGAAAAGAACCATAAGATGTTATTTTGTGTTGTATATAGTTTTTGCTTGGAATTTAAAGGACAGAGTTGATATAAAATAGTTAAGACATTTGGTGAAAACGTAGTTCTCCTAACATTTGAAAATTGCACCATTATACTGGTGGACTGATACTATCGCGTCTTTTTTCTATATGGTTTCGATAACATGCACTGTCAAGATATGGCTGCATTTTTACTCATGTTCTCTCACTTCCCTGAAGAAATGTGAAGCCAGTTTATTGTATTATCGGGGAGAAAATATTCCTAATGGAGGTCCCTATGCACAGAAATGTAATATGAGCGTACCTGCACACACACAAACACACATCATGAATATTCATGTCATGAAACTAAGTTATTGTCCAATACAAATTGTATAATACAATACCGATTCCATTTACTTCCTTTTTAAGTGTTTCAGGAAGCCGCTTCAGTCCTTTCATTGTCAGTCTAAATCCTCATTCAAAGAGTTCGACAAAAGTAATGAGTCAGTTTTAACAATAGTGCCTAGAAAGTCCCAATAGCAAAGGTCAGGAGGAAAAACAAAGTCACCAGAAATATTAATACTTTGCCACGTTAATTAGATCGTCTGCTCTTACAGTTTTTTACCCATGAAAAGCAGCAGTAATGAGTAAAGTAGATTTGACTTGCCTAGTTGTAGCTGTGGAACAGACTGGGTGACACTGTCATCTCCTGCCTGCTGTTACTCACTGCCGCCGCTGCTGGTGTAAATAACCAGAGCTATATTTAAGGCATTGCCTGTCTTCTCCATACTGCCGCATTATTTATATCTTTCCACAGTAAACTGCCTCCCTTCCCCTCGTCTCCTGGGAGCAGCGGCACCGAACGAGATGCAGTTGATGTCAATCCGGTTCACTCCGTTGTTTAGGATGGCGGCCGATTGTACCGTTCCAAGCTTGTTCCGCCACTTGTTTCTGTTTTGCTAACCAAGCACTGCGTTGCTTTTATTAGCTAGTCAGCAGCTTCTTTCAATAAATGGTGCAATAGCAGCCGGCAGAAGATATTTTATATAATATAGTGATTGTAATGCTTTCAGCTTTCTTCATATTGATCCACTCTAATTCCGTTAATAGGATTTCAGCCATTGGATGATTGATTATCTACTGCTGCAGCAAAGTGCATGAAAGACTCTGTTCACATTGAAAAGACTCTACCTCCTGCGAATGCTTCACATTTACTGGACATTTCCTGAATTGAGCAGCGAATCATGATAGTGAATAGGTAAATGGTGGTTCATGATGACTGCTGTTGATACATTTTATTCCTTTGGAGCCAAAGAAATCCGCTCACATGTTTTTGTTATCTTAAATAACAACAAAACTAACTAGCTCGCATCTTGTTTCATTAAATTGAGCAAAGAAAATGGCAATGAAATACAGGCTGCAGGCTTTGCTCATGACACATTGGTGTTTATTCATTCATTCATTCATTCATCTTCAGTACCGCTTATGCTGTTCCAGCTCTGAAGTCTAATGATTCAGATGTATTAGACATCACCTGAATGCAACAAGCCTGAAGACAGAAAACAGAATCTGTTGCCTTCAGAACCTGCTGGATTTAGAAACTAGAGTAAATGAGTGGATGTCTGATAATCACATTACCTGCTGTTGATCAGTGAAGTCTGTGATCAGTCCACTGTGTGCTGCAAAGTGTACTTTGTTGCATCTCTGTCCACTGTGCAGTATTCTCTCTATCACACACACACACACACACACACACACACACACACACACACACACCTCCCTCGCCCTCTCCGGTAACTGGACCGCCGACGTGGGGTGGAGGGTTGTGACAGAAATAAACACGTGATGACGCCCCTGCCACTGCTCAGCTGCACCGACTGCAGTTCACATACACACACACACACACACGTACACTCACACACGTACACACACACACACACACACACTACCTTTACTTTGCTGCCATTAGGACGAATCCTCTGGTTTATTGAGGGGACATGGCGGGGCTGCTGTGTGGGACCAAGAGGAAGAAACAAGGTAATCTGATGTTAATGTTGGACTTTGGTGAAACTTGGAAGTGGAAATGGGGAACTGGGATCTGTCACCTTTCAGTGCAGTGTCGCTCGCTGTGACATGTCGTTAAGGTGCTTTTGTTCGGTTTTTAATCTATTCCCACGCAGGAAACTGAGTTATGTTTTATGCTTGTACAGTTTTAACACAGGACTGCATGAAGCGCACGAACCTGTGTCCATCTCGGTCCAAAGCAGCAGCGGTGCAGTCAGATGGACGCAGAGGGAGGAGGCGGCACAATTATGATGGCTGCTCTGTAATTACTGAGCAAAGTGCTGATCTGCAGTGATACTCAGGGCTCCGGCAGGATCAGATAGGAACTCTGTAGGGACCTCTCCTCCTGGGCTACTCCTGTTTATCTCCCTCTCATTCATGCTTTGAAGTAGGGATTGTGATCAGATTGAAACGATAAACACACTGTGGTAGACTTCCAGTTTTAAATAGGCCTGTTTCAACCTTTAGTATCGAGAAAAACTGTCAGAAAATACTTCTCTTTCCTTTCTCTTCAGCCTCACAGGCTTTATAAATAGACATTAAGCCAGTTAAATGACAGATTTGAGACTGATGACTGTGTCCCAGCCTTTTGCCGGCCTTACAAACCGAAAGGCATGAAGATAAAAGCAGCGTGGCCATTAGAAGTAGAAAGCCTTTAAATCCCTGGAGTATCTCATCTCAGGAGATATTGATTTTACTCAGCGATAGACTCGAAGGCAGTTTGTTTATCAGCTGGACTCTTTCATGTTTTGTTGGCATTACTGATAAAATTCCAGCTGAATTCTCATTCAAAGCACAATTTCTGAGCATGTTGTTCAAACACATTGAAACAAAGCGTTGGAGATTTCTGAGAGGAGCTCAAATCGGAGCTTCCAGTGTGTTGTTGATGGGCGCTGTTACCTAACAGTGTAATCTGCAGTGGGAAGGAAAGCGCTGGAGGAAAAGGGAGGAAGTAGCAGATGTTTGACACCTCTGGAAGAGCTCAAAATGTAACCAAAACAAACATTTAAACTCAATGTGCGAGTGTGATCCTCCTGTTAAAATCCATGACAGCAGCTGTGTTCAGCATCTGTCGATCAGAAGACACAAAATCTACTTTATGCTCAGGATTTCAGGCTAACGGCCTTTTAATGGACGCCTGTGTGGCTTTTCTCAGAGAACTCTGGGTTTTTTCCCACGCATGAGGTGACTAACTGTGTGCTCTGAGGCCAAATTTGGGAAAGTTTTCTCTTCATCAGTTTCACTCAAATGGGGGAAAAAAAAGTAAATGCTTCAGTGTGGTGTCTCACAATTGCAGTTCGCTTGACTATATTTGGCATTTTTATCTTGCTTTTATTCATTTTTATTTGGAATCAATATGCTGAATAATCCTTGTCATGTGCATTGAGTCGAGTGAAGTGGCTTTTGAAATGCATGAAGAAGCGTCTGCTGAGGCGGAGCAGAGAATTTAAATCAATTGACTCGACAACTTGATCTTTAAAAACTTCACCCACTAGTGACTCTGCCAGCCTGCCGCCAGGTGTCTTCTTCTGCCCCGTTCTTCTACTGTCGGCATAACTTTTATCGGTTCGCTTCCTCGTCAAATACGGCGTTGTTTCATTGATTCTTTTGTGCCTTTTTCCTGAAAACCTGGGTTTTTGTGTGCGCTGTTGTCTCCCCAGTGAGTGACCTACACGAGGAGGGGAAGAATGCCATCAACGCTCCTCTGCTTCCCGCCGGGACGGACATCCATCCCGAGGACACACTGCTCGGTAGGGACGCACTGAATCAACTGTCGCCGATTCCTCCGAGGTGTTTTTTTACTCTGGGTGTCGGAGGTCAGGGGGGGGTAAAATGAATATGTTGACACAAGTTGACTGGTGGGGGAGTCTTGACGGTGGAGCAGCAGGAAGTGAAAGTGGGTTTAGTGGAAACGCCCTTGTCTTCACGAACCAAGTGAATCACCGACATGCATGTCAGAGGAACACTGTGTAACTGCTTTTCTGTCTGAAAAAATATATATATTTGTGAACAGAATATATGATCTTAAATTTTAAAATAAGAGACTGGGTAAAGGGAGGAATAAAAGTTGATCTGTTTAAATTTCCATGTGTTTGTTACGTCAGTAATTCAGGATTGTCTTCCACAGAGGAAAACGCAGAGAGGGTCATGCTGGATCCAACATCAAGGGAAAATCTGAAATTTAAAGACCTTGTGAAGGTATTGTGATTACATTTTGTGCCGGAGCACCACTATGTATGCTTATCATGGCATACGATTACAATAGAAAGTTAGCACAATAAAGCAATGAGCAGAAAACAGCACATCTAACAGAATTCTGACGTGAATCCAGGTCCTGATTGACTGGATCAACAGCGAGCTGGAGGAAGATCGGATCATTGTGAAAGACCTGGAGGAGGACTGTTACGATGGACAAGTGCTGCAGAAGTTATTTGGTGAGGAGCTGCTGTTTCTCATCCCCAGAGCAGTGGATTAAAGTGCCGTACAGTTGATCGTACATGTAGTTTCTGTTTCTTTCAACATCGCCGTCACGTCCATGAAGCATATCATACTGGATTAACAGGAACAACAGTCACAATGGCTGATTGTGTAACTGGCTGGTTTGCAGCTGCCAATCTCGTTATTTCTCATTTACTTCTCAAAGAACACAATACAGCCGGTGTTGTTTATGTGCCTTTTGCAGCCTAATACACAGCAGGCTATGATGCAAGTGTTTTCTGATGTTTTTCTCTCAAAACCAGCAGCAGTTATTGTGAGTTTGAGTGACAGGTGCTTTTGTCTGCTGGATGAGAAAACACTGGCCAGCTGTCAGTCCCCATGTGCACCAGTGAGGATGCTGCCCCCTGCAGACCACAAACACTCACCAGAAGCCTCAGTTTTGGAGATTCACCTATGACGATTAGCCCTTGTCTACTTCTTCAAATCCCCAATCCTTGAATATGAGATTCAGAGTTCTACTCGTCCCTAATGCAATGTCCACATATCCAATGATAACAAACACATTCATTTCCATATGTTGCAGAAGTGTCAGAAAAAGCTGTAAAGTGGCACAGCAAGAAACAGTTTTGTTAATCTAGCTGTGATTTCTACTTGAGCCTTCTTTAGTTTTCACACCCTTTTATCACTTCTGTACCTTATGCAATCTCACCATTTTATTGCATCAGCGCTGTTTTCAGTGACTTTTTTTTTATATTTCTTTACTTTTCGTATTTGAACCGACGCTCTGGAGCGAAGCCTTCCAAATCCTGCGCCTCACTCGGTGCTCGGAGCAGAATAATCTCCCTTTGTGGCTCATCTTTTGTGTCTGCTCCGACTCCTCCGCATCTTTAAGCCTATATTATCCAAAGATTGGCACTCATTGACAGACATTTGTTTGAAACCTTTTATGTGCTTATTGACTGTCATATTTAAAAGAGGGAACGTCGGGTATCTCGGGGCTTTTAAGGTCGGGATGAGAAGGTAAATTGACCCGCGGGGTGAAGCTAATGGAGTCGCAGAGAGATCGTTACACTTGTTTCTTCTACATTATTGGATTGTAATTCTTTTGTTTGTTTTTAAATATAATATATTGCTTTTCGTTGTCTCTTTTGTTGACAGAGAAGCTGTCGGGCAGGAAGCTGAACGTGGCGGAGGTCACTCAGTCGGAGATCGGCCAGAAGCAGAAGCTCCAGACGGTTTTAGAGGCCGTCAATGAGATGCTGAGGCCTCACGGCTGGACTATTGAGTGGAGCGTGGACTGTGAGTGTAACCGTGGCTTCTGTGATTCAAACATTAATCCGGTGCCTCATCAATGATGTATTTCGTCAATACAGTGGGAAAACTCAGAGAGATAAATACAGAAGCTCAGTCACATCAGGCTCAGTCAGGCTCCAAAAATGCTGCAACCCTGTGCCGCGTGTTAAAAGCCCCTTTAGTACCTAGTTGACTTTCTTAATTTGCATGACAAATGGAGAGGGTTTAAATCTGCCCGGTGTTTTAATCAGTCCTCAAACATAAGGATTTGTCATTGGAACTAATGCCACAGTTATGTAAATTCAGCCTTCATTAATTCCTCTTTCCCTTTCACCCACCCGTCTTTGTAAAAGCACCAACCGTTACCTTCAGTGTCCAGATTATTGCGCACGTCGCTGCGTGGAAGAGGCTCACGGTCTCCCGCGGTGGTTTATTGTTTCAGCCATCCATTCGAAGAACCTGGTGTCGATAGTTTACCTGCTGGTGGCTCTGGCCATGCACTTCCAGGCCCCCATCAGGCTGCCCGAGCACGTGTCCGTACAGGTGGTGGTGGTCAAGGTAAAGAGCCTGCTACAGTTTGATCCTCGGTGGTTAAATTGAGCTTCTTAATGCATTTTTTTTTTTTTTTTTTTACACACAGAAGAGAGAGGGCATCCTGCAGACTGCCCTCGTGACCAAAGAGCTGACCAGCACGACAGAGTAAGCTTTAAAAACTGTTCTCTCCTGGTTTCTATGCTGTAATGTGAAATAATTCTGCTATAATCCCCCATTTCTTATTTTATCTTCTCTATCTCACGTTTCGTTTGTCAGAATGATGATGGGCCGATTCGGTGAGTGTTGCGCTGTCTTCGTCATTGAGATGCCACTTAAACCATGAATTATATCTTCCTCACTCAGAAATAGCCTGAAACACACCTCAGTTTTAATTCTTACATGCCGTTATGGTGGTAATTAAATGAATAAGATGTAATGCATCAGACAGTGAGACGAGTTGAGAGTTAGTGGATTTTATTTACCTTTGGACATGACCATGTCATTGACGTACATTTAGAGGACAGATCTGTGACGACTATTGATCTCCTTCTATTCTTGACATGCTTGACATTGTCTGCCATATCCAGCCGCTGCTGTATTTAGAAACTTTGATTTTGTTCTCTTTGCGACAGAGCGAGATGCGTTTGACACTCTGTTGGATCACGCGCCAGACAAGCTCAACGTGGTGAAAACGGTAAAAGGACATTTAACGTTGTGCGGTGATGGATTTATTGTGCATATTCGGTGTTTTGAAGGGATGATTGATTTCTGTTTTTGGTCCTGCTCCCAGTCTCTCATCACCTTCGTCAACAAACACCTGAACAAGTTAAACCTGGAAGTTACAGAGCTGGAGTCTCAGGTGTGTGTGTGTGTGTGTGTGTGTATGGCTTGATCTATGCATATGCAAATTGGTACGTTTTTATAATCTACATGTCTGGTATAAACTATTATCATATCACTGTTTTTAAGGTGACTATTAACGTAAGACGGCTCCACTAGGATATATTCCTGTGTGTGTTTTTGTGTATTTCTGTGTGTGTGTGTAATATTGTACCGGATCTATTCTGTGTGTAGTTTGCAGACGGAGTGTACCTGATTTTACTGATGGGGCTGCTGGAGGACTACTTTGTCCCTCTGTACAACTTCTTCCTCACTCCTGAGAGCTTCGAGCAGAAGGTGATTTCACCTTAATGCGGATGTTGACATATTTCAGTGTCGCAGGTAAAGTGACTTTTTGCTCTTTTCCAGGTCCACAATGTAGCCTTTGCGTTTGAGCTGATGCAGGACGGAGGCCTGAAGAAACCCAAAGCCAGGCCAGAAGGTAATTCACTCTTTCATGATGATGCAAAGTCAAATAAAAGACAGAAAATAACATTCTTTAGGATTTTCTTGAACCACCCTGACAAGACTTTTCATTTGTTTGACCATTGTCATGTTGAAGGTTGTCCAGTAGGGGGAACCCTTGTCTCATGCCTCAAAACTGAAAAGCTGCTGAAGAGTTGCCTTTGTCTTCTCATTTTCAAGACAGATTTGACTAATATATCAACATTTTTATTGCTTTCCCTCTGCTGACTTTTTATTTTTGTGCCTGGGTTTAATTTTCTGCTCATATCCTGAACAGATGGAATTTTTTGACACAGTTTTTTGATACAGTTGATTGGTCACGCATACTTAAAGGATCAGTAGGTGAACTATGTAAATACACCATCATGTCAATCAATAAAATTAATCATTTAATTAGGTAGGTAGTATTTTTTTAGTATTTCTCATTATAGCATAAACCTGTGTGAGCCCTTGGCTTCAGCAGGAGATCTGTTCATAGTCAGGACTTTTGTTTGTCGTTTATCTTGAAAAATATGCAAAAAACTGTGGCTGAACATCAGCACAACGAAAACAGCTGGAAGTGACAGTATCTATTTTTAAAACCAATGAGTCATGTGAATCGTATTTAGTACTTTTGTGTGTGTGTGTGTAATGATCCGGTGGGAGTAGTTGTCAAAGTCATTTAGAGAATTCTTAAATTTCGATCACTTTCATTCTTCATGATTTGATTCTAACTGGCATCTTCACACTAACTTAAAAGTGTCGAAAGACTGAAATATCAAGAAATACAATCTCATATTTTAGTGAGTATCCGATGAAGGATTGATCAGTTGTTGATCTTTTAAACTAAACATCAATATATTTTCATTGCTTAACAAGCAAGAATGCTATATATACTATACAAAGTGCATGTCGACACACTTTAACTATTTTTTCTTTTTTTTTCATTGCAATTCTTCAAAAGCATCTAAGAGTGACAAGAAATCCTCAGGTTTTGTCAAAATATTAGTTCTCAGTGTTATTTATGTGTTAAAAAACAGTATTATTATTTCTTTTTTCAAACATTTTCCTGCCAAAAAATGAGATTTTTTTCCTCTGGAATCACAGTTTATCGTCATATTGTGGCTATCATTGAAATCATTTAATTGATTATCACCATAGCTTACAGTATCCATCCATCACTGTACGTGCATTATTATTGATAAAGGGTTTCTTCACACCACAAACAAGCTCATAGAAGCCCCATGTAGGATTTAAGTTGTTCAAACCAGCGTCTTCAGCAGCTGCTGTCTGGCTGATCTTGTTCAAAATAGACTCAAACACCGTGGCGCCCATGAAGAGAACAAAAAGTGCTTTTGCGTGTCTGAATCTCCTGGTAGTAGTTTGTATAATAATCATTTACAAATTCTTGGAAGCTATTTTTAAGCTTTGTTCATTTCCAAAAATACAAATAACCTTTTAAAGGAACGCTGTCCAACAGAAATCATAAATGAGGCTCCTTCGCATTGTAAACATGATTTTATGGCAGCACAGCCAATTTATTTTGCGCCTCAGTGCCCGGACGATCCAAGTTTTTTCTCCCATAATTTCAGCTTTTTATACATGTCAAACTTACTTTCTCCGAAAAAGTTAATGATCTCTGCTGTTCGTTTTCCAGATGTGGTCAACCTGAACCTGAAGTCTACGCTCAGAGTCCTCTACAACCTGTTCACCAACTACAAAAACTCCGAGTGACGTTTCCCAGTTTGCCGTTCCTCTGAACGCTGCACCGGCGTGAAGCGTTACGGCCCGGACGTCGCAGGAGGCCGACTGGGACTGAAAGTCGCCGTAATGTAGGACTCGGAACACACCCGGGGGGGGGGGGGGGGGAACGAGCCAGAGGAAGGCTCTGAATGTTAGTATTTAATCTTCCCCGAATGTCAGTGTTTATTTATTCCTCTCTGGGATGTTAACCGCAGCGCAGGAAGCCCTGCAACCTTTAGCCCCGCATTTGAATACACAGGAAAATGTTAAAACTGGGAAGCAGTTTTGATATCTTCTCAACTAATTGCTTTTCCCCCCTGAATATTTTAAAGAGCTAAAAATACTGCTATCAGTTCTATATTCTCTATATGTGCTCTGTATAAATATTAATGAAATAGCTCGATATTTTGGGGAAATGTTATTCTTTCTCAAAGTATTTGAGGAGATGATGGACTTCTCTGCTCATGTCTGGTGGAGGCAGAATGTCTGAAGCCAGGTCAGTTTATTATCATGTACCACTTTATGATCGCAACGTGACTGCATTACTTTCACTTTTTAACAGATATCTCTGTGTGTTATAATGTATTTTACTGAACAAGAGCTCCTAAAAACCTCACGTGAACTTCAAATGTTTAGAACATCAAACCAAAGTGGTCGTTTAACGTTGGATATTTGAAATGAATGAAAGTAAAAACTACTGAATCTGTAGTCTGAAAGAAACCCCTGAGGTGCCTTTCAAAAACACTAAAATACTGATACACAACAACAAAAATAGTTTTTTCTATGATGTGTTTTTAACCTCTTTGAAACAATTTAGACATGGATAATGTTAGAAGTATAAATAAATACCCCCCTGGTAATAATCATCTGTGGTGATAAAAATATAAAGTGCCCCTTTATTTTAACAGGAGATCAATGTAAATGAGACTATTTAAAGTATAAAGTAACACTGCTTTTTTTAGGTTGAGTCTGCACGTGCAGCTCAGGTGTATTCCTCTTATTTTCCTCCCCATTGTCCTGTATTCCGCTGCTCCCCACCCTCGTCTCAGGATATGCTAATCAGCATCTCATTATCACAGGCTGAAAAATACTCATTAGCATTTTGACTAAGAGTTGAATTCGGTAAATTGGTACCACCGCTGTGTTTGTTTGCAGACGGTCAGCTTAGCTTCTCACTCATCTCCATCTTACCGGCACATCAAAGTGCACAAATTAACATGTCATATTTATTTAATTAGACCAAAAAATTTGTGAAGATCTTAGAAAAAGGAAAAAAAAAAAAAACACATAAATGAACATATTTCCGAAAAAATATTAACCTCAGAAACTTTGGGATGATATAATACACTGTGTCACATCACATCTGAGAAGCATGGAGTCACCTCTCCATATGTGTGAGAAGTGTGAAGGATTCCTGTTTGCTGTGAGCTATGCACACAATAATTCAAGCCATATTTATAAGCTGGAGCCCCAAAGCCTTAAGTGCAGTGTGTTGTAGCAGTCCCAGGAGGTTCCCAGTCGGAGTTTCTTCCTCTTTACCGCGGTGCCATCCGGAGACCCGCTGAGATGTACAGTGCATGAACGCTTTTAAGAGGCGGGCTGAATTGTTGAGAGGACGAATGAGTCGATCTGCTTTGACTGTGCGTTTTCTTTTATATCTCGCCTGTCAAGAAATAAAAGCCTGGAATCAAGTGGTCTTCGAATTTCATTTTGATCCTTTATTTGTGCGATAGGTTAGATTTGCTTTTCTTCTGGATGAGATTGGCTTCTGAACAGCCAATTCCTGCAATTTGGGTTCAGCTAAAGGAATTATGGGTTTATTTTAGGCTTTTATTTTCTTGTCTCATACCTTTGTTGCCATGGTAACCTTCCAACATCCCCCAAATTGCCCCTTCGTCTGGCTGATGGGTGGTCTCTTTTCTTCTCTTGAACCACGCCGGTGCACACACAGGGGCCGCCGTCTCGTCGTCTCCGTCTCCGTCTCTCGTCCCTGTGTTGTGTTTGTTGTCGAGGAGACGGCTGGACGCCAGATGACGGCAAATTGATCCGGCCGGTCGCAGATGGAGACGTGTGAGCGAAGCCTGAGTGGCTCAGACCTCCGAGTGTCACGTCTCTCCCGTTCCTCCAGAAGTGTGGTTTTTTTCCAAGCAAAACATCGTTTGCCCGTGAGTCTCTCCCTCCCTCCTCTACAGGTCCGATTTATTAAAGTCAGAAACACAGATCGTGACACCGAACGTAAACGCCCTCATCAGTGAGGCGCTCGAAGCTGCAGAGCCGGAATCAAAAGAGGAAGTGCTAACTGCCACATCCTCTCGCTTTGTGTTCATCAGTCAGCCCTGCGATGTGTTTCGTTTTAAAGCAGCCGTACGAAGCCGGGTGCAGTCGGGCCTTTTTCATTAGCAGGATTCACAAGAGGTCGAGTTGCAGCCTCTCCACTTCTCACACCGCTGCCTTGACATAGGCAGAGTTGACATCAGTTGAGGAACCCGGTTTGAGTCCCCCTTTTCTGTGGATCTGCTCTCTGAGAGCTGAAGGTAAGTTTTTTTTTTTGGTTTGTTTATGACCTTGTTTGAAAGTTACTGTCAACGTCAGGAAAGGGAAGCAGCACATGCACAGACACTAAAAAAAAGAAAAAGACAGATAAACCCAGGAAGAGAAAAGTTGCTCACTGTTGCTTTGCTCTCCTTCACATCCCAGAAACAACAGCCTGACACGCTCCAGGTCGCGTCTGTTGTGTCAGACTGTGTTACTTCATGTGTTTTCATGTGCTTCCCCGTCTCCCACCATATGATTCCAAATGTCTCCAGGGAGTTTTGCAGCCCTGCGAGTCTGCTCGGATCTACGGCTCTTGATGTGCTGTGTGCGGCTCCGAGATAAGAGAAAAGGAAGTGAGGAAGCTAAATATCTCCCTCTCACAGTTTGACATGTTTTGGTCCAGATCAGTTGGAATCTGCGCCTTTTCAAAAAACTTCTAACATCCCCGGTCAAGCGTTGTGCTCGAGTGGAGCCCGGGACTCGGTTTTTCTTTTATACTTTGAGAAGCTGAAATTGAAAAGGGGGCAAAACTTCCTCTGCACAGTAACCTGTCAGTTCAATCAACATCACACAACGCCGGTCAGCGGGTCGATCCCCAGCAGTGGCCGGGAGTCCAGCAGCACGACCGCGGACGCAGAATGAGACTTTGTGCCAAACACACTGCTGGAGAAAAGCGTTTCTTCTTCTTCTCACTGCTGAGGTTCATATTTTAGCACTTCATCTGAAGGTGTTTGAGCGCAGATAACTCTTTGCAGGATTTCTTGACAGGCCAGCCGGCAGCAGTGGATTTCTCGCCTTGAGGGAGGGGAGGGGGGCAGGAACGATGGAGGCTGACATCTTCAAGTACCACAAAGCTGAAGATGCGCTGGATGCTGAGTCTTTTCAGGGTACGTGTGCGTTCGGCAGGCCGGCCAATCTCCGAGCACAGACTCGGTTACCCACCCGTGAAGCCAGTCAATCTCCGTCAGTCAGAGCTGATTGGAGTGGAGAAGTTAAATGGCATGTTTCAGCTCAGCGACATTAATTCCTTGTAGGGACATCAGTGGAAACCGTGCTGCCGTTAGAGAGGCGTCACATCAGACGATTCAGGGCTTCACTTCAGGCACGGCACAAGAGTTCACAAGATTCTTTTTTTTTTTTTCTTTCATATTCTACTTATCACACAAACAGAAATATTTAGTCTTTTTTGTTTCATTCCTTATAATTGTAGCTTTTCAGTGCTGCAAAAATATGCAAAATCTCAAAATGACTTAATAAAAAAACTTGAAACTTTTTCATTATGAGTGTAGAAATACCTGACAAAAAACACATATTTCAGTGATATTCTATTGTTTCCAGACGTACATGTCAGTGGAATGGATAAAATATGAAAAACACTTTAATTTTAGTTACAAGTACAGTCTTCAGTATGACCGTACAAATATTTTTAAGGAGTTTTCGTACCTCATAAAGGAGTGTGACTTTCTGTTCCCGTTCTGTTCTCAACAGGGATTGGTTGCTAATAATGTCTGGACCAAATTCATTCTGAGACCAGACTCTTGTGTGGGTTGCTAAATCCTTCCTACTGAGCGTGATATGTGTATTCCTGTTTTTTGTCATGTTTTTTTTTTTCTCTCACACACAAAATTATCACATTGTTCAAAATACAACATAGCCTCTTCAAGTCATTGTTGTCCTCACTTAAACCTGCAGCAGCTCTCACCCTCATCTCCTTATGTAACTCCAGGGGGTGGAGCTCATCCCCGGACTGGGCGCAGCTCCATTACTCATATCTACCAACAATTTATAAACTTCAGATTGTAAGAGAAATCCTATTCTGTCCAAATATAAACACTGGAGTCTGAGAGCCTGAAATCAAACCAGCGTCTTTATAACTGTGATGTAACACTGTCGACCGCTACACCACCGTGAAGACTGAAGCAGCTTCATTGTGTTTTTGTCATTTACAGTGTTTTGCAGCTATTTTATTCCCTTTTGAAGCATTTACTTAATTACACGCACACACAGATGCTTTGTCAATGTGTTTGCCACGGTCTTCAACCATTTGATAGAGCAGAGATAGTTAGTGTCTACTTCAGAAAGTCTGGATGAAGTTCAGAGAATTCAAGTTTTATGTGAAGGAATCCCGGTACTGTATACTTCTATAAATTGTGTTATATTCTGTGCATTTCTAGATTTTCTTTTGGTAAAGTCTACATGCAGATAACAAAATAACAATTACACAAGAAATTCAAAACTAGAAGATATAAAACAATATAAAGGTAGCAATAATTACTTAACTGTACTAAAAGATCCTGTATTTCACCAATAATGTTTTCATACACAGGAGAGAAGAGAAAAGTTATTCAACCAGCATCTTTAAAAGACCCAAGGCTTGAAAAGCTTAAAGAGGTAAGAAATCTGCAGATGTTTGTTTAATAATCTGTAATGATGTAAAGTCAAAGATCATCCGGGAAAACCACAGATCTGCATTTATGAATCACAGGCAGAAAAGTCAACACCTAAAGGAGCACAAATAATCTCACCTGCAGAGAGTGAGTGAGAGGTGGAAGAAGCAGTGAAACTTTAATGAACATAATCACTGGAGGTGAGAGAGACAGCTCCGACTGTCACAGCGAGGAGCCTCCAGAGTGGCACATCAGATTTTAGAAAGAGATAAAGATGAAAGAGACAGACATTAAAAACAAAGCTGACGCGTCTCGCACACATTTTCTCGAAGAAAACTAAAGAAATGTGTGACATTTTCAAGCAGAGCCTTGTACGTCACCATTTTCATCTCATTTAAGATCAATTTATTTCTAAAATTGATGAGAAGGATTTAAAGAAAGAAAAACGGTTTCATATTGTGTTTTTTTTTTTTCTTTCTGTCTCATGGGCAAAAGAAAATATGTGGTTGGAAACGAGAGTGTTTGATGTGTCTGACTATGTGATAAATTGTGTCTTGGTAGGCGTTGGTTGATTGGATCAATAGGAGTTTGATAGCGGAGCACATTGTGGTTCAGAGCCTGGAGGAGGATCTGTACGACGGGCTGGTGCTCCATCACTTGCTGTGTGAGATAATACACATTTGATATTCCATTAATCACATGCCTTCCTTTCATTTGCAATAGAAGATTTAAAAAAAAAAAAAAAAAAAAAAATGAAAGAAAAATCTGTGAGCTGCAGCTTCAATCCGATCCAATCCTCAGAAATAATGATTATAATTACGCCCTCCAGCCAGACTGGGCGACGTGAACTTGAGCGTGGAGGAGATCGCGCTGACCAGCACGGCTCAGATCCACAAGCTGGAGGTGGTCCTGGACGAGCTGGACAAGAGGCTGGGTCTGCAGGACGGCGGCGGGATCAAGTGGAACGTCAAACGTGAGTCAGGCGGCTGACTGAGCTCCCAGCCGCTCAGCAACAAGTCAACAAATGTTCCCTGCTGGCGCTCGCCGCACATTACTGCAGGATTTGGTGTTGGCTCCACGCTGCCATATAAGCTCACGCCAACTGTGAGGGATATGAGAGGAGATAAAATGTGCCGGCATTATCTGGAGCCCTTCAATTCACCTGTTTGGTGGATTATTTCACAGCCACCAGCTTGAGGAAGCAAAGAGAGGTCATGTTCAACCCTTGATTTAATTCTAATAAACCCGGTGTCCAGTTTCCAGTGTTTTCTCTTGGTAGAAGCTGCACATCAAAAGAATCACCTTTATTGTTGTCTGCACAATTATAGCACTCAGGTTCAATTTGACTCAACAAATTCCTGACGATGTTACGGCAGTGAAAGGTCAAACTCAGTGTGAACTCGTATTTGGACGCTTCAGTCAACGCAACAACTCTGCAACTCCCCAAAATATCTCAGCAGCTGTCAGATCACATGTTGGCAGACGTTAACTTCTCTTTCCCGTCCTCCTTCCTGTTCTTCTTTTTGCACCACGAGCGCCGGCTCTTCACACAGAAAACAGCTTGTAGCAACACAATTACAACAACACAATATAGCAGAAGTAATTTCATACAGCATTTGAAGAGACCTGTGGGCGTACAGCCTGGAGATGCCGCAGCCGAGGGTTTCTCATAAACACATTCTGGAAAAAAAACAAAACAAACAAACACCGTGTAAGTGCCTCACAACGCGACCTGAAAGGACAGAGATCAGCTTCTTATCAACCCCACGTTCTTCTGAAGATGAACGCATCTTATGCATCACAACAGCAACTCAAAGCCAGACCATTCACTGAGCTGCAGATTTGGAAATTTGTAGTGACTGACTGTATTTCAGGATCATCATGTTTTGGCTTCACTTCTGTACAGTGGGAGGAAATGTGTTAGTGAGCAGTAAGTTCCATTTTTTTCTCCAAAAGTCTGACATATCTGAACAAGCAAATGCAGAAAGACTATCACGGGTGATTGATACAAAATGATGATATAATGAGTCTAACCTGTCTGATAAAATTGAGCATTTTCGTACAATGTTTCACCAGTCGAGAGCTTTTAATCTGCTGCAGCAGGTGTAACTTCTTGGAGGCTGATTCACGACACGATTGGATATGATTAGATTGATTTGATGAAATTAAGGCGGCAACGCTGGATAATGTTCAGGTATCTGTAATGTTTCCAGTCTGTCTTGGAGTAAAAAGAGAGACACACACACACATTCTGTGAGACTGCAATTCATCTGGGAATATTCCTACTAAAGCATCCCCTCCCCCCAAAAAAAACATTTCATTTACAGGCATTGTCAAAAACTATCTAATGTATTCAGAGGTCATTAAACACAGCTGTTATTTTTCAGTTTTCTCCATTTGCTCGCGCTCCGATCTGTTTTCCGTCACATCAGTGACGGTTGATTCTGGTGTGTTTTGTTCTCTGTTTGACCATCAGTCATCCACGGCAAAGACCTGCTGGCCACGCTCCATCTCCTGGTTGCCATGGTGAGGTGTTTCCAGCCTGAACTGGATTTGCCCTCGAACGTGAAGGTTGAAGTCGTGGTCGTGGAAGTGAGTCCCGTCTTGAACTCGGGGAAACTTTTTTTCTGTCTGGAAGAGACTCCGTCGGCCGGAGTCGCCGCTCGGTTGTGGTTGACGCCGATTTTCTCGCAGGTCAGCAAGAGTGGAATCAAGTCAGATGTGCAGATCGAAGTCCTCACCGAGGAAAGGTGAGGTGGTTTCCGTCCTGTGTGATTCAGGAGAAAAACACAGGATTCACCTTGATTTCTGGTGTTTTTTTTTTTTTTTTTTTGACCCTCTTGGGCAGCGAGGCAGACTCAGACTCCCTCGGCAGGACTGAAAGTGAGTGGATGTGGTCAGAGGTTGAGGGGACGGAGCATCTTCTTGAATGTCATCCAAACAGCACTACAGCTCTTTTTTTTTTCTTTTTTTTTGGCTGTCTGGTCACCCAGGGGAGGATCCCATAGAGCGACTGCTGAAGCTTGATGCCCACAAGGTCAACACAGTGAAGAAGGTATAACAAGGACAGGAGGAGGAGAAGTGCTGAGACACTCAGCTCTGCTGTGAGCGAGAAGCCGGAGCGCTCTAAAGGCAGAAAAACACCATCACGTATTCATCTTGGAGCTAGTTTATCAGTTATCACAAATAATCTGTTTTGGTTACTTGTAAAAAGTAAGATAAATGATCAAATTTATGCAAATTTGTCAATTATGTATAAATAAAAGCTGATGTTATCTTTCCATCTGAAGTGTAATCACAAAAGAAGGAACTTCTATGCAGTGAACTTATACCTGAAAACGTCCACTTTCACTTCAAACTGATTAACCTGCCGTCTAAACTTTCCAATTTTCAGGCCATCCTGCATTTTGTCAACCAGAACATGGCGGCCGTGGGGCCTCAGGTGGCCGACATGGACAAACAGGTACCGACTGGGACACGAGGGCTGCTTCCTGCTGCTTATCGAGCGGCTCATTTCCTCTCCCCTTGAGTTAATGCGGCCGTCCTCTCGACGCGTTGCGGCGTCCCGCGTGTCTCCTGCTCAGTTCGCTGATGGAGTGATCCTGCTGCTGCTGATTGGACAGCTTGAAGGTTTCTTCATCCCCCTCTTTGACTTCAACTTGACCCCTGTCAGCCACTCCGAGATGGTAAGATATGGACTCATTTTGGATTCATGAAACATTAAGAGGCGCCTCACAGAGGTGATACGTCAGTACAGAACCCAGGCTCACTTAACATTTAACTGGGATAGAAATACATCCGGTCTGTGGATGTGAATAGCTGACGTGGATTTCTTTTTCAACATTTTAATATATCAAAAATTAAATTAGATTAAAATTTAACTAGCAAAAAAAAAAATCCTAATATTATATCTAATTTATAACCTCATCTGAAATACAATTTTTTCCTTATCTTTCCTGACCTAATGACATCTAATTCTCTCATGAGCAGAGTGGATAATGAAACACAGGACAAAGATCTGATTCTAAACTGAGAGTACTGCAATATCTGCTGTGAGGAAATTACTTCTCCCTCAATTACCAAAAGAAAAGTACAAACAAAACGTCTTCTGTGTGACGGCTCACTTGCAATGCTCTCTGTGATTTAACTTTTTTTTTTTTAAAAATAAGATGATAGTGTGGAGGTTAAACCTGCAATTCTCCCACTTTCCCACTTTGTATTTTTTCATTTTGCTGCAGATATAGTGCAGATACAATAATATAAACCAAACGCAGCATAAATAGATGTGCACACTGAGTTAATCTACTGATTATAACCCTGGAACAGTATTGAACACATGCAAACACAGCCAACGTGTCGATAGCTACAGAAACATCTCTTATAACTCACTGCCACCCAAAATCTGAATTTGCTGTGTTAGGTTGTATTTAGTGTCTTTTTTTTGATATACTTCAAGATATTTCTCACAAATATGAATGTAAAAAGCTCAAACTGTCATCTCTCATGAAGATGTTCTTTAAAGTGTTTATTCCAACCGTTTATAAAATTGTGGTGCGTTCCTGTTTGACCTCCAGCTTCACAATGTGACCTTGGCCTTGGACTTGTTGAACGATTGTGGATTGCAGATCCCCAATGTTGAGCCAGAAGGTGAGAAAGTCCGCTCGCTTCATACAAGAAACACACTCTGACTTGTTTCTTTCACGTTTTCACCAAATGAAATGCCATTCACTGTGAATAGGAAAAAAAAACAAAACAGCAGAAGACCTGAGTAAAATGATTATAACAAAAGACACTCAAGCAATAAGACAACCGCGCCAAACTAATTCAGATGATGTTCTCTATCAGGACTGAAAATCAAGGAAATGCCACAATCTGTTTGTGTATCAGGCAGGAAATCACTGGGGTAGTTCCAGTTAATCTGCGCCGCACTGTGTGCGCTGAGGACCTGACAGTATTTTTGGGAGGGGGAGAACCAAACTGCGGGGGGGGGGGGGATTTGAATGAGTGTGAATTGCGTGCGGATGAGTAGCGCCGCGGATGATTGGCTCGGTCCGAGGCCATCATCGTTCATTTAGAGGAGGGGAGAGCGGGCGACAGTCTCAAGGGGACGGTGTCGCTCGGCGTCCGCTGATAGACACAGAGATTTAACCTCCCCGCCGTGGCTGTATCAGAGGAAGACGTGTAATTTGTATTCATGAGCGCAGCGACTGCGCATCACACAGTTATCAGGATGATCTCCAGAAATATCCGGAGTGCATCTCCTTACTGTAAAAGTGGCTGTTTGTGAGCAACAATCTACAAATGAAAATATCGGATTTCAGCTTCCTCACTATAAAATAACATCTTTTTGAATTGTGCTATAGATCTTAAACATAACTCACCAAACCTGTCATGATAGAAATACAGTCAACGATATTTTTTATATTAACTTGATAAGTCAGTGTTTGTCCATTTAACCAAAGATTGAAATAAGATGTTTAGTATGTATGTAACAAGATGTGACACGGTGTAGGTTAGAAGGTATAGTATGTAATAATAAATAGCATAAATTATCTTCTCGACGAGGGAAAACCACAGTCTCCATGTCATGAAAAGTGTGCGTGTGTTCTGTGTACGTTTACTGTACAATCTGATGTTGTGATGTTGTGGGAAGCATTTCAGTTTATGTTTGGTCTTAAAGTGAAGCGGACGCTGCCAGCTCTTGTCGGGTTAACAGCAAAAGAACAATAATTGCAAACAGTCGCAGCAACTTGGAACCAAAAAGCTTAACTGTCGACCGACTCCATGCTGGAACCACCAGCCAGTAATCATGTGATTAATTTTTTACCAACAGGGGCACATTGAAGACAAAGAAAAAACACTAACACTTGAATCGAGCTAATAAATGTGTGGATTTGCCTGGAACCATTTAACTTTTTATCTGTAATTTCTCTAATTATACATTATTTGTAGTGCAGCAACTTGTTGAGACATTTCTGCTCAACAAAACATAAAATATTTAACAGTATTTCTCACATTATCCTTGATTCCATGCACACATCTATCAAATATTCCGATTTGATGGTCCAAACTGTATTTACTGTCTTTCTGTATTAAAGATTCAATCACTCATCTGACGATTTTCTCAACTGCAAAATTTGCTTGAGTACTCTTGCTATTTGTAAATGTAATCGGCTGCAAATCCAATTTTCACCTGATAGTAGAGGTCAAAGGTCCATAATTTAATATCGCTTCATTCAACAGCTCTTTTCAGTTAATGGTTTAGAGCATATTCCTCTGATGGATGAAGGTGTAACGCTCCCTGTATTTCTATAATTAATCTCCATTAAACCGTCTGTGTTTTTTGGGGTTTTTTTTTACCTTCGTCCCCTCGCTCTGATCCAGCCTGGAGGATAGTTTGAGGCGGACAGAGGCAGAGACTGTTTGACTGATTAGTTTCGAGTCTGGAGTTTTAATCCCTGTTCGGGTGACTCCAAATAGACGAGACAGAAATAGAGCGAGTGACCGAGTGAGTTACGGACTGGTTTAAGTGTGTGAATCGATCAATGGCAAATGGATCAACTTCGCTTCCCCGTCAATCCACTATTGACAAGGCGAGCTTTTCCTGTGAGCTTCACTCTCCCTCCGCTTTACCCTCAACGTAACCCAGCAGTCAGACAGTAACTGTAAAATGAATCTTAAAGATGATAACTGTTAAAGAGCGGCACCATTCATCTGGTCCAGGAGCTATAGCAGCTAATTTCATTCATTTTTAGTGTCTTTTTAATTAACGGCACAACTGCTGAGATGGAATGAGGAGTGAGGGTACTCAGGACCTAAAAACGCTTCCCGCTCTGTGCATTAATGAGGTTTAGCCACTGGAGGAGTCCGTCTTTATGACACATTTATTCGGTTAGTGCATCTCACAACAGAGGGCAATTGTGTCCTGATCGCATCTCGCCAAGGACTTATTGATTAGGTTAATGTCTTTGTGTCGTCCTGATCCATGACCCGTTGGCCAGCGTTATGAGATTAGCCATTAGCTAATGCCGGACACAGGTTCATCATGTTTTCACTGCCGCCGCGGTCAGAGGACGCTAATGCGTGTCATTTCTCCGGACTGTTTGGCAGACATCGTCTCTCAGGACATCACGGCCACCATGAAGGTCCTGTACCCGCTGTTCAAGAAGCACAAAGCCAAATGAGAGCGAGGACGTCGGGAGGAAAGGAACCGAGCGCCTGAATCTGTGGAGCATTGACAGGTTTTGGCCAATGCTGCCGTCCGGGCCTGTTGTCACTCCTGTGGCCATCATTTCTTCCTGTCAAAATTCTCTCTGAAATGATTATTGAGGCATGTTTAGCTTCTCCATTGTGTAAGAAATTAATTAAAAGATACTAAAACTATTAAATATTCTTATTATTATTAAGCATATGTGCCACGTTACAACTGTTACAGACTGTATGTAAAGACAAAGCAACTATTTCACATTAAAAGCACCTGGATAAGACTTTTTAAGCACAGTTTTGACAAACCTGTCCTGCAAAAGAACATTTGTCCCTTTTGTAGATATAAATAAACAGCGCATTAAACTTAAAAGATGAAGGCTGAGCTGTTGGAGGCAGCTGCAGCAGCAAAATGACTTTGGCATGAGCGTATTTGAAGACGGAGGAGTGAAAAGGGGGCTGAGTTATGGCTGACTGCACCTGACCGAACCGCTAATGGGAAAGTCTGAACGAAGCAGCTGATGCAAGTCAGGTGATCCCGACGCAATTTTCGGTGGCCGGCTTCACCAAGCTGAGAACATCGATTTTAACAAGAACAAAATTTAACGAACGTCGGAGAGACAGACTTCTGTGAAACAGATAATGGAGGGAGAAAGTAGAAACTGTTATTCAGAGGTCATCTGGAGAGGAAATGCTCTCTTAACCTGATCTATTTGAATGAACAGTCATAAGTAAACAATCAAAACTGTCAGTTGAATCAACTGAACAGCAATGTTTTTCTTTTTTTTTACTTAAATCAAAGCGATAATTTTCATGCGTTTCATATTTAGTTTGATTTCTGAAACTATTAAGGCTTCAAGATCTTTAGAATGTATATGCCTGCACAGCACATTGATCATATATCAAAGCTACCATTTTTTCATTTCTTCGTAGTTTAAGGAGGAATAATTCAGTAACATCTTTATTTATTATTAATTTTTTTCCTTTGTATTCATATTTCAGTGCTGGTTTCCCCGGAGATGTTGGACGTAGTTTTCTAAAAGTGTCGCTCCCTTGTAGTTTAATGTGTCCTCCTCCGTCTTTTGTCTCTCGCCTGTCGCTGTCCTTCCTTTCCAGCCCGGCTTTGTTGGAACGCAGCACTTTCCTTTCTTATAATACCCCTCCTCTGTCTTTGACTGTCGCTTCTCCATAAACAACGCCAGATCCCCTTTCCTCCGCTTCCTCGTGTTCCAGCTGACAATCCCCTGACCTGTTTTTTCTTTTTTCCCCCTCATCGGATTGTTCACAACTCAATGTCACGCTATTGTGTCGAGGACGCGTCGAGAAACAGACAATAGATTCAACTCGAACAGAACACAGCTCGCTAATGTGCCGAATCAAAAGTTCACAAATTATCCTGTTTTGCGAACGAGCGTAATTTATGTAAACCAAAGTTATGCAAACCATTAGTGATTTCAGAGGAAATTGGATGTATTTACCATTCCACACTGTTAGATTAAAAACAAAAGACATCTGTTTATTCAAGCCTTTTGCCTTGTAGATTTGTTTTGTGTACCAGCAAATTGCAGTGAGTGTTTAATTGTTTTTCTCTCAAGGTTAAAGGTTGAAATGAAAACAACAACAACAACAACAACAACAACAACAACATCATCATTCTGGACCCATTTCCTTCCCTCCTGTTTACCTGCAGATGTCTGCTGACATTCAGAGAGCCACTTCATTTCCTTTCCATTGGGCTGCTGAAAAATGGCTCTTATACACATTTTATTTCCCCTGACATTTCGAAAAGTTAACATAAAATTTGCTTTGCAGCCAGGTGGAGAAATCCCCCGCTGTAAAGCTTGAGATACCAGAGCGTGAGAGAGACACCGGGGTGTGTGTGTGTGTTTGCCGCTCCCATTCATCACTTCACGACCATTTTAATGGACAGTTTTGTGTAATAAAAAAAAAAAAATCCAAATGGCTCGTTCCAAATTTACTGCACTTAAACCCTTCACCTTGAATGATTGTCAACTAAATTGCTTGTTGAAAATTGAATTGCATATTACTGTTTGAGTGCAAATCCTACAGTAGTACATGGTCAGACCATGAAAGAGAAGCTTCAGTGGAGTGATGCTCTTTCTGTGAATGTTGAAATCTTCCCAATGCAGCTTCACGCAAAATACACAAAAAGGCTTGAATGCAAATATTTTGACAGCCACATGTTCCAAATATTGACCACATGGAATCTCAAACATTAGGTATAGTACAAACAATTGTCACACCAATGTGGAGTTTTCCCTCCTGGATGCATTAATTAAACTTCTGTTTAACTTCGGTGGCCTTTGGCTTTGTGTTTGCATTAATGTTGTTCATTTTTAAGACTGTTCTAAGGACGGTGCTTTTGCCTAAACTCAATACACAGATATAAGGATTTTGTCTCCATTTACACTCAATATGGCAAAGTCCAACAAAAGCAGGACAGCGGCAGAACTGACAGGCACTAAACACAGACGGACAGACGACCAGAACGCAGAAGGTCGGCCCATTATAAACCCAGGGCAGCAGGCGAAGACAATCACACACTCGGGCACAGGTGAAAGACGTCAGGATGGCAATAATGGCAATAAGACACGAGGAGGGTGGGGGAGAGGAGAGCCAATGAGCCTGAAAGAAGAGACAGAGTGAAAGTATGACAAACACACGGGAGACAAAACGTGAAGCCTGACAGTCTGTATTTATTACTGTCAGCAGATGATTGTCATAAGTTTTATCAAGTTCATATAATTAAATTAATATATACATCAAATGCAAAGATGGATTGATGTTAATAAAGTTGCTTAATCCTTGAAGATTCAATAAAATCGGGTAGCAGTAAAAAAAAAAAAAAAAGTTCCTATTTCTATTTTTCCAGAATAGTGGAAGAGAACATTACAATGGAAAAATGAAAGAGCGCATTTACCAACTGCTGCTAAAACAGTACTTTTCTTCAGATCGATCTCTTTTCCTTACATTTATGTTAACTGACAGAAGAATTTATTAAAATCGAAGGAATATTGCTTTTCTTGCTCTACTGGCTTCAACAGCAGCAACACCTGCTGAGTTGTTTTTCTGCAGTAAATATACGGTGCCATGCTGGAAGCATTAATGAATGCTTTGTTGAGTATAAGGTTAGAAAGCCTTTCGCCCCTGTAGTGAACAATGTTCTAGGACCTTGGAGCTGTAGTGGAAGTAATAAAAGACATTTTGTTTTCATGACAGCTGCATACTGTGTGACATGTCAGCATAAACTCTGCTTGCTAATGTTGTTTTTACAGCTTATAGAAATGTGAAATATGAAACTCTAGCATTAGCTATGTTGCAATAAAATACATTCTTATAACTTTTATGTATCACAAAACCCTTTTTGTCACCTTGTGGTAACCTCACAGTTAAGCTAGTAAAGATGTGAAGTAAGCTGTTCTCTGATACTCCTTTTCCATATTTTCCTCAGATTATGGGAGCTTTTTCCACCAGACACAAGCACGCTTCTGCACAGTGTGCAGTATTTCTAAAAAGCCTCATTAAACAGATTTTATTCCTCTTTCTCTATGAAATGTCCAGCTGTTGCTCCCTTGATTCCCAATGTCTTCTTTTCTTCACTGTGTCTTCCTCTAAGTGCCAGCAGTTCCTGATAATTGGTAGAAGCGCTGAAGAGTTGCCTGACATTGAGACAAACTGGATAAATTATGATCTTGTCCATGCATTTAAGTGTAAACAACTGTATCTCTTATATTTATGCTTCCAACATTAACAGAAGTCACAGAAGATGAGTGTATTGTAGCCTGTGTATGCAGATCAGTGACACCAGAGTTCTTCCTCATCTTCTTTGTTTTGATGAGACATAACAGGAAGTGGAAAAACATCATTTAAGCCCACTTCTCAGCAGTAAATGACGATATATAATTTCATCCAGTGTGTGAGAGGGACTGTGGGTGTACAGCCTGGAGTCGCTGCAGCAGACGATTTCTCATAAACAGATCCTGAAGAAAACAAATGCGGCCTCCCTGCCTGGAAACCCACCGGACAAATGCACGCCGGAGTCCGTCCGAAACGTTGACAGGAAACATGAGTAATATCTCCCTCACTTGTCACACTGAGCAGATGTAGCGCTGTGTGTGCGTGAAAACTGGAACAGAGCCAACAGAGCAGAATCGGCAAAGAAGAAAATAACCGATTCTTCTCCTGCTTCTTAATAAAGTGTATGCTTCTATAAACCCTTGTAAAGGCAATGAACAGTGAATAAACTGTATATCCTGATGCTGCATAGGTACATTAAATATCAAACCAAATAATAGCAACCACTGGTCGAGATGCTCATCTGCTCTTGATGTTTTATGTCACTAAAAGAGACTTTAAAAATCATCTGAAACATGTTGTTAGGAGGCATCTTGGCCGAAGCTTGACAGTTTAGCGAGGTGTTGGGTTTCTTCTGTCCTCTTGGTCTCCTCAGGGATCTAATAAAATTCTCTTTGGTCAGATCAGCTCATTGTTTGTTGCCTCTCTGCTGCTCTGCTCTCGTTCTCTCTGGGAGTTTGGAGAGCTCTCTTCCTGCCTGTTGCGTCTTGCTGGAGAGCTCCCTCAGGGACTGGCCTCCCCCCGAGAAAAGCCTTTTGAACAACTCGCCCTCTCTGAAGGACCTTCATGCAGGAGCTCACCTTGTTGCTACTTGCTTTCAAAGGCTTTGCTCCAGAGATTCCTCTCAGCGTGTTCTGCCAGAGACTCCATTCCACAGCTACATACCAAAGCCTCCTCATGCGGGAGCTGAAAGACATCACATCTGCAGTTCAGGAAGTAACTGCGGTGGATGTATGTTTCTAGTCACCGAGAGAGTTTGAGAAAAATCAACAAATATCTTAGTTATCAAAATGTAACAAGCCTGAACCACAGTTAGACTCTTTAAGCTGCTTTAGAAAAACGATCTACAAAAGTTTTTTTGTACAGTTTGAAAATATCCAAAAGGTTCAACACATTTGAAGTCGTGCTTGAACAGAAGGCAGATTACTAATGAGACCGTCTGAAACACAACGAAACACACAGTCCAACATGAAGCCAAACGGTCGGAGCTGAGCGGAGGGAAAAAGTGGCAGATTTTATTTACAGACTGATGAAAACTAACAGCAGAGGTGGAGAAACTTAAATCAGGGTCTGAGACTGGACTGAGGTCGGAGGTCGTCGCTTCCGAGATGTACATCACGCCCGAGAAGTGGAAGACATCTGCTGTGAGACCGTTCACCCACTAATAAGACGTCTGGCATCAGTATTAACAAATAAGCATTACTCCAGTGCTGCTGGAAGACACTGGAGAATTACTTAATCCACTGAGACATGAAAACTCTGCACAGAGAAGCCAAACACATTTGAACCCATAACTATCTTACTGTTAATTGATGCTACTTATATACTTTTTTGAAGTGATAATTTGATGATCAGATTTGATGTACTGCATGAATTTTGAGGTGGATGAAAGATGCCCGAGTTCTTTTTAAATTCGGTCCATAATTTATAAAAGTGTTGCTGATTCCTCTAGCTTTTTTACAGAGCAAAGTAACAGTAAAGTGATGCTTCCTACCTCTAGTGAACATTGAAGAACATTTTTGTCACAGATTTAAAATCTAAAAATGAACATTTATGATGAGAATTTCACCTAAAAAGCACTGCGTTTCCCCTCAGCATTAATCTTGTTATTCAGCTGAAACAAATGGCCCAGATTGTCCTCACTTCCTCTTTGTCATTGTGCTCACGGCAGATATAAGGAAAAGTGATTTAAACTGAGTTTTGTTTTGTTTACTCTCATTTTTTATGCTACAGAAGACAGATTCTCCTGTGGGAAACTTGTCCTCTAAATTTGACCCGTCCTCAGTATTTATAGCGAGCGGGGGTTTAAGCTGCTTACCAAACACGGGCGTCTTTTCAAGTGGGAGGTCACTGATGGACAGACAGCCACCCGAGAGAGTCCCCAAAGAAAACAGCCAGAACTCCAAGTCTACCCTCATCCTTTTGTTCGTGTTCTTCAAAGGTCACATTTGGAAACTTTCTGCATATTTACCAAACATTTAAAGGTATTTTGCATTAGACTGAACTCTGTAAGTGACTCTATATGGAAGCAAGCGGGTGAACAATTAACCCGATATGCATGTTTTTGGACCGTGGGAGGAATACCGGGGACCCGGAGGGAACCCACGCACACACGGAAAGAACATGCAAACTCCACACAGAAAGGCCCCAAGCCCCAGATGTTGGATACAGAGATATTTAATATAAATGGATATCCCAAAAACTGTGGACAGGCTTATGTTCATATTGCCAGAGTATTTTCTATTTTCAAAACATTAGCAGCTGGTAGATCCTCAAGGTTGAGCCATTGATTTTTCATCATTTGCTGCTCTCGATGAGTCCTCGTTAAATGACTTGCTAGATTTTGTCCTTCAAACAGCTGTTATGATGCTAAAGGTCATTTCGGTCTTTAGAACAAAAAGAAAAGAATCTCTTGTTTCAGCTTCTCTTATTATTTTTCAAATAATTATAATTTTACGTAATTGCACATAATTACTTCCAGAGGTAAGACGTAACAAAGAGTGTTTTTTTCCCCATTATATCTGTGCTTCACTTGATTTGTCTAATGGTCTGTAATTTTGACTCCGCAGTAAAGCTGTATGTTTTTGGTTCCAGCTCCGCCCGGCCTCTTTCGTGTTCTCTCTCTCTGCCCTGTCTGAGCCTGTATCTGTCTCTGGGCGGGTCTCCCCACTCAACTGGATTCTCATCACCTGCAATCAATTTTCTCAACAGCCTGAACCGTAATCACCCTGATTTCTCAGCCACTTGTCACCAGTTTGCCAGTTTTGCTGGTGTGGTTGGGAGTTACTGCAGTGAGCCTCAGGTTTTGAGCAGCACTCCTGCTCTTACATGTCAGATGTCTCCAAAATAGCTCACGCTGAAGGCTTTCTTCAGTTTTGGAATAAAGTAAAACAGCCCATTCTGATAATTTTGCAACAGAAATAAGGAATGGTTTTGATCACCCGGTGAGGGGAAAGATGCCAGTAAATGACGGGGAAACTAGCAGCAGTGCAGAATATTTAATCACGTTAGAACTCTAGCTGGGTGGAATAATGAGGCCTCGCGTTTCTGAAAGGGTTAAATGAGACTTTAAGTGTGTTATCCAACCAAAATAAATGAGATAAGCTGGACGCACTGATCTTTTTAGCAATTAAATTAGATAAGTATTGGAGAGAGATACAGGGAGTCCATGCAGCAAGGTAGGACAAGTTTATACCCTACAGAAACAGATAGAGAGCGAGGGTCTGCCTGGACTGTGGTCAGCCTGGTCGCTGACTTGCCACTTGCCCGTTCTGATCAAAAGACAAAGCTTTCCAGCAGGTGTGGGGGTCCTGATGGGCCAAATCTCCTCTTATTCCCATCCCAGAATGCAACTCAAATCCACCTGATGTCGGTGTGGACTAAAATTTGACTCCTGCCTCCCAAGCGGCCCTACACAGAGTTTTTCTTGACAATTTTTCTGGAAGCCATGAGACCAATTGTAAAACCCCAAACCAAGGTCACTGAACCTGTTAACATGCGAGGAAACCACCAGAGCACATCCAGTTTCACATCACTCCTTCTCCTCAGTCGACCCCTGTCTTTGGGACGCCGTGGCTCTGCTTGCAGAATCCTAATTTCAACTTGTCCCGAGGTAAAATGTACAGTTGGAGTCCTAATTGCCATTCCTCCTGCCTCCGGTCCACCCTGCCCACGACAGAGAGGAACACTGTCTTCTCAACAAACCCTGATCTGTCTTCAGTCCCATCTCTCTCTATCATGACCTCAGTGAGGAGCTCAGTGAACATCAGGCCCTGTCCTGACGCCACATTGTCCTTATGCATGTGAAGCTGATCTCCCAGGAGCCCCTCTGCCCTCCAGTTGTGTAACATCTTGAAAGAGAGGCTCTAGAGAAGTGCATGTCTGTGTGTCTGGCAGCTCATCTGTCTGTCAAAGGGACCCCACACTTTGTCCCTGCTTTGATCAAACACTAAATGTCATGACTGCTAAAAACGAATCGTTATTTTCACTGATCTATTCTGATTTCGAATCAATTCTCGAAGACAGCCAACCTCTGCAACTACCTAGACTGCAGCAGATGCTTCTAAATAACCTTTTTATGAAGGCAGAGGAGTACTGGTGCCGTGTTGACTCTGTGAAGTTCCTGGGTTACATTCAGCGTACAGGTGAAGTCAACCCTGGAAGACGAACTTATCAGGTAATCAGTCCAAGCAAACCCACCCCTCGGTGAGGCACTGTGAGGAACGCAACATCAACGTCTGGCAGATCTGTGTTTGTCACATACCAGCCACTCACTACCCATTTGGTAGGAACTCCATATACTATATATACATATATAGATGAAGATACTTCTTAGAAAAGAAAAGAAAAAGTGTCTGAAAACAAATGAATACTTTGAGTGTGACCTTTGATTATTTTATGATCTCTGCTGATTACACATTGTCTGTGTGTTTTAGTCATTGAATAAAGACAGATGATTCATTGAGTTGGTGAATGACTTGATAATGAAAATACATATTAGCTTAATTATTACTTGCTATTCATAGCTTACCTTTGACAAAGACGGAATAATGAAAAAGCACAGTTACGTCAGTGTAACAGGAAATAGGAGCAGATTGTACGTGTCGGTCTTGCTGTCTTGCTTTTCTCTTTCTTTGGCTCCACCGAGGTGTGATTTACTGCTGGATTACGGCTCGAACGCTCAAAAGCCGGTTCTGCAGACGTCATAAATGGTAGCATTAATATGTGCTCCGGATGGATCGTAATGTGCTGTCGGTGCCACAGAAGATCCGGCCTGAGCAGACATGGCATCGCAGAGGCGAGGCCTAATGGGGTTTTAATAGATAAATGTTGGCAGGATGTGTCTCGGCTCCTCAATAACAGCAGGATGTGGAAATCTGGACGATGGCTTTTAGATGGTGATGGATCGGAGCAATAGCCTTCACATATGCTGACAGGATGTGCGTATAGTTACCAGCACACAGGAAGGACGTTAGAGGATCATATAGAAGAAGAAGAAAAAAAATGAGAGCCTGTAACAAGCCCAACAACCGTGGGATGATTGACAGATGTCGTCAGGGGTCGGATGAAAACAACATGTCAGCGATGATTAGGAGAGTTGAAAGGGACCTTGACAGCGAGGTAACAGAGTCTTCGGTGATCTGGGCCTCGGTGGACGGCGAGCAGCAGGTGTGCGATTGGAAGCGAGGTGCTGAGCTCTTGACAGCGTGAGCCGCTGTCCGTCTTGTTCCTCCGGTTTCCACCAACAGCTCATTGCTTTAATGATGTTTCCATGTGGGCCAAGCTCTGGATGTGACTCCGCCAGCTGGAAAAGGTCATTGCCTCCAGGCGCTCGGCCTCATCATGCGGTTTATTGATTGCCTTTGAAAAACAACAACTTTTGAAGCCTCAGAAGAGTCAAAAACACAACTGAATACGTCAGTAAAATACAGGTTTTACGTTTCTCTTAAAGCTATGATGGGAATAACCTTGAAAACTGAGCACTGTGAATCAAACCCCTGCTGCTTCTAGTAATACTCGCCTATCAAAGGTTTTACATTTCAGGACTCCAGTCAATCAATTTGTGAAATCACAGTGTGACATATTTTCATGGTAGTGTGTAAATTGATTTCTGTAGTTTCAAAACACTAACAATACATCACTCTAACAGCCAGGGCCTTGGATTCTGGCTGTTAGAACCGGTTTACGCTCTTCTCTTTAGTGTTCCGAGCTGCAACTATTCCCGCTTGAAATAATCGTGATCAATTGATACGTCTCGGTATTCAAACTCAGTATTTACTGGAGCTTGACTGCAGGATGTAATGGAGAAATACCACTCTGATAGAGTTAAGAAATAATTAAAATTGTTGTGACAATTTCAGCTTGTAACTATAAAAACACTCAGACCTTGTGGTTTTATCTCACAGTACCCACAGTCTGACTTATTTCTTTACAGGAGATTTTTAATCACAGAAATGTTATAACAAGCTTTGACTCACCACTGTCTTATCAAAATGTTGTGCCAGACTTAAGGCTTAATGCCTCGACTGAACATTTTCACCAGCAATAGTTGCACTGGATGAAAATGGAAAAGCTTTCAGAGCATTCATTACAATTACAATAAATTACCTTCTAAACATGTCTCTTTTAATGATATTTTCTCTAAAATAAAAACAGAACCATACTGAGGAAGGCCAGCTGGATGACCTCCAGCTTTTACCTGCTGCTTACTCCTGCTGGTTCCTGCACGCAGGTTTGAAAAAATACTATTTTTTATGAATATTAGAATTGTGGTGAGTAAATTAATATACACTACATGAGTAATTGTTTTGACACCGAGTCAAAAATGTGAAAAACAAAAATCAAATCAAAAGAAAAAAATGTGAATAAATAAAAATATTCAATAGCAGCATTAAAAAATAATAAAAAAGTCTTCCACAGATCACATGACGCAGAGGAATTTAAACACACTGGAAAAGATAAAACTTTATTTCTCCCTGTCGTGACAATACAAAGTCAACAAGTGCAATAACAACCCAACTGAAATCAGTACTGACCATTCTATCTAGTAATAAATACATAGACAGAACGCTGTGCACACCCTCCTCATCTTCATCATCCTCATCTTCACCACCACACCCAAAAAAAGTGAGGTATCGACGACTACAAAGCTTCGGCGCACAAGTGGGTATTCGACTGTAAGGCAACTGTTACCATGACAACCTGGAGGGACTGAGACAGATGTGTGTGCTTCCTTCTTCCCATCTCTTTGTTTTTTTGTTTGATCTTTTTTTTCGTTGTGGGAAGAGGGTTGAGCTGATACACTTTACAGTACCACATCACATCAGGCCAGAGCCAAGACTGCTTTCAGCTAAACAGAAAACATCACAAATCCATCTCCTGTAACATTAAAAAAAACAAACTTTAAAAAAAAGGGAAATAATCCTCACGTGTTTTGACCCTGCTACTGCTCATCAGAGGCAACATGAAGTTTTGGGCTTTACACTCCCTGGGTGTGACTTGTGTAATATGTTACTGGTGATAAGGACAGACCTCTTTTCTGGTATTACAGGTCAAAACGCGCAGCGTGGCGCCCCGAAAAGCATGTTCTCCAACATAACACTTTTCTCCCCTACTTATCCAGCACGGGGGACTAATTAAATCCTCTTTGTCCTGCAGCACCTGTTAAAAATCTCCCCCCTTCTTCACACTCTGGGAATAAGGAGGCAGCCAGAGAGAGAGAGAAAGAGAGCGAGCGAGTGAGAGAGCATCATTTTGAAGCACTGCTGATCTCGAGGCCAATTATTTCACTTGGACACATCCTGCTTCTGTGCCCCCGAAAGTGATGGTGCGAGTCTACTGGGGCGCACATGCAATTAAACTTCAGCTATTGAAATGGGAATTAACTTCCTCTAACAACTCAGCAAATTTGAATATTATTGCTGATAACGGGGAAGAACGCGGACGGGCCGCACTTTACAGCACTTGACCGCCGCTCTCCCATGTTCCGCTCCGAAACTTCAGGAAACCTAAAGATGAAATGTGAAGCCCGGTGGATGACTCCTTCCAGTTTACACCCAGAACTCAACCAGTCCTGCTATCGCACAAACCCAGTTGCAGATGAGAAGAATTCTGGGTACCCCTTCCTCTTCACACCCCTCTCTCTCCTCCCACTCCACCTTTTTTTTAACCCTCCCACCTTGTCTCCGCATGCTGCTACCAGCAGCTGCTTTGCACACTTTTTTAAAGAACCTGCAGCATCTTAATGGATTGCTGAGTCAGCGAAACTCCACAGCTGGGCCAGAATAAGCCAAGAGGGTAATCAATTTACCTCAGCCGCAGAGCCGGAACACTTACTTTATCTAACAGTCAACGGGCAAATAATTACTCCTCACCGACGCTGATAATCTGTTTTATTGTTTGCTCGAGTGTTTTACAGCCAGTATTTTCTCCTTTTTTTTTTTTTTTTTAGGCTCAAGTGAAGAATGCTGCTCTTCTTTTTCTGGGATAGTTTCAATATCTGAGTAGATTTTAATTCTCCCACACTTTGAAAAGTACCGCTTCAACAAATCACAGACAAAACAACAAAATTGAGTTAATCTTGAGGTGCGCTTCGAGTTCTTCCCTCTATGATATCTTAGCTGTCCTTTTTAGCATTCGGTTTATTCAAACTGTCGGATTTTTATTAGTTTTCACACTCTTAGTGGTGTTTTGCTGACAATAAGCAGTTTAAACACCGGATCATTACGGGCAGTTTTCATTCCTGAATAAATAAGCATCGAGTTGAGAGTAATCATCAGTCCGAGTTCTAGAGTGAAAATCGTTTGTTTTCAACGGCTCGCCTCTTACAAAGCTGACACATGAATCTTTGGAAATCTGTGGAATCGTGTCATTATCCAAACGAACTACAAAGTCCGTGTTACTGACTTCTCCTCTCTGCTGAGAGCAGATTGAGCCGATACTTCCGTTCTGCTCCTCAGCGGTCGGCCACTGCTCTCGCAGCCAGCCGGTCTGGCTCTCACAGACCCTGCCAACCCTCCGATGAAGCTACTGTACATTATTGCTGACAGTGACGAGGATTTTAATGGACTCCATGTTCTTTAAACATTTTTCTATTATGGCTAATCGCTCACAATTGTCGACTACCGATGTGGGATATAAAGTGGTCCTTATAAAGGAACTAATGGAAATTCGTCTGCATCGTATTGCTAATGGAGCCGATTCCAGGCAGCTCGGGTAATGAGGAAGGTCAGACATGTCACCGATGAGGATGTGGAGCAAACACACACACAATAAGTCTAAAAGTAAGGGTCTACGTGAGTTTGTTGTCTCTGTGTCTGTTGTTGTGAAAGCATCCCTGATCCTCGTTAATGTTTTGGGTGGAGAGAGAGAACGTCTAATGGCCGCACGTCAAACCTTCAGACCTCACAGCGGCGTTCTGTCCTCCTCGAGTTTTGTGGAAAGGAAACTTGAAACACTTCTTACAAGTTTTGTCGACATGGCCGCAGAGACGTCTCGCATCTGGTCTCGGTAGGAAAACAGAAACACTCTAGTCTAAAGTGAGATGCTCAGCATCAACCTAAGCCGGCACATATTCAGAATGTCAGCCACTCATATACTTCTCTGACTAGCTCACATAAATAAATCACCAAATAGATAACCCACAACTGTGTCTAACTGCTACCCAACACGAAGTGACACAGCAGTGGAATAAACATTTTATATCTAGAAAGATTTTTTTTGTTTTGTTTTGTTTTTTTTTTTAATAGGCAAGCCTTCTCACTTGCGAGTGGAGTTCATCCCGTTCAGCTGGGATTTGTTTGGGAAGCTCCGCCGGCCATCCTCGGAGGCCGACTCCACCCTGTCGGGAGGTGGAGGTGTCTGTCTCTCCTCTGAGGTTCCTCCACGCCGTCCTGCAGGGCTGCTCCTGTGGTCCATGGGTGATTTGTGCTCATTACAGAGGGGCAGTAGTCTCATCTAACCACTACAGTATGGCGAGCCCAGCGGCGGAGCCGTGTCTGTAGTCCAGAGGGGGGCGGCTGGGGGACGTCTCCTCCGTACCGGTGGAAGGAAACAAGGCCTTGCTACTCTTCTGTTCGTCCACGGCATGTTTCTGTTCATGGAGAGAAAAACAAGAGAGAGATATGTCGAAGTCACTGACAGAGTAATATACAAAGAGGTGACGATGATATGAACACGGAAGCTTTGAACCATCTTCAAAATATCACCAATGATAGTTTGTTATTCACTGATGGTTTCACTGTTATCAGAGAAAAACCTGACATGAAGCTGCACTCGGTCATATTAGTGATTTTGTTGCGATTGATCCTGTGACCCTGTGGCTCCCAACCAGGCCTCCAGGAGTCTCCGTGAGCTCTGTCAACTCTGAGGCTGCTTAAATTAGATTCACACACATTCATGAATAATTCATGAAAAAAAAAAAAAAAAAAAATTAAAGCCCAACACTTACGTGGTTTTGGTTTTTTTTATAGAGGAAGTGTAAGAAAAGCCAACACATAAAGAATAATGATTTCATAAAAGACATTATTAGCATTACTTCTTTATTGTAGATACAAAATGTTGGATATTGTGCTGATATTTGCACAAATCTTTTGGCTGAATGACAAACACCATAAGTGTTATTGACTCTCTTTCTCCAGGAAACTTGTAACTGCAGTTGAGTAATTATTGATTTTGAGCATCCCTTGCAGTTCTACATATTTTGGATTAGTTTAACCATCGTCTCTTACAGTATGGCCTCTGGGTCTAGATGATGTAGATCTCTGGGAATGGTGCAAATATTCTTAAAACAAAATTATGTAAGTTTTTTTTTTTTTTTTAACCTGGAGGCATTTCCATTTTGTATCTTCACTGTGATAAAAATAAACACTGGCAGTCAATAAATCTACTGAAAACTGTTACACTAACCCCTTCAATGGCATTAAAAAAAGAGTAAAGCATCTGAACTTTATTATCAACAAATCTATTATTTGCAGAAATGCAAACATGTACAATACACATTTCCCTTTGGAGCTAAGTTTGGTTCCCAGTTTTCAAAGCACTGAAAAAATACAGATGATATAAAACAGAGGTCATGTCAAAAACACGGAAAAGGTGAAAAACAGAAGCTAATAGGACGTCATTCATCATTTTGCAGCTGCATATCGAAAACTTCCTTTTAAATAAAGCATCTGGACAATTGACTCTGTGAAGAGTGTGATGGTTTCGCCTCCATGCACGGCTGACTTTAATCACATGACAAAGCTTAAGAATGCATTTTAGAATAACTGAATATAACTACAGAAGGATGACGGAGATCTGAGAAGGTGGTTTTTTGATAGCAAAGCTATCAACAGATCTGATGATGACAGACAAAATTTCAAAGAAATACACCAGACAGAAAAGAAATCGACTATATATAATGTTGCTTTATCCTCACTGAAAAGTTAGTTTGTAGCCACAACACAGAAGAATAGAAAAGACGCATGTATCGACAAATTCCACCACAGAAATTGTTGAGGAAAGATTGCCTGAATTTTACTGAACATCGACGGGGCTTTTAGCTTCACTGCTGAGACCGTCTCAGATTGTAATGTTTTTTTCACGGTCCGCACTGATCTTTATGTAACCGCATTGGCTTCGGAATCAGCTCAAGGCCCGAAAAACAAAAAAACTAATAAAACGAGGCAGCTCTGCTTTATAAAAACCAAACAGATTTACAGGAATATTTTACAAGTCAGTAATTCCTGTGAAGACTCGAAGCCCACCATGGATCTATGAATCACATCCACCATCTGCACTGTCCAAAATAATATAACTGTGTTGTAATAAGAAAATAATAATAAAAAAAAACATCTACTTTCTTCACCCCTTCGATGATTTACCCTGAATTCTTAAAAAGAAGCTTGTTGTTTTATGAGCGGAGCGACACAGAGTGCTGTTAAGACTTAAAGGGTATTCTAACGCACTCTAGAGAAAATGACTGAAATACAAAATGACTGTGGGACTGCACATCCAATAAAAGATCACACACAGTACAAAAATAAATACAAAAAAGGTGCATCTACCCCACTTGCTTTTGGCAGCACCGGTAGTTATTCTACAAGTTTCAAAGAGCTAAACCTGTTCCCCCGCTCCTTCCCTTTGGCAGAACTCTGCGTCTGGCTGCCTTTGTAGCATCTATGATGTTAATTAACCAGCACCACATGGAGAGCGTTGCTTTAATTGGACAAGGTCTTGGCGTGTCGGTCTGCGGACAGACAGGCCAGGAATAATTTCATAATGTACAATTCTATTATTATCACAGAGAACCGACCACTGAGTTCAAAGATGGATGTGAATATGGAGGAGACCGAGCTCGGCTTTGATCACGCTCTGACAGAAAAAAGAAAAAAAAAGCCAGGAAGAAAAGATGTGAAATCCTGCTCCGGCTTTCCGAGCCCGAGCAGAGTTGTATCTCTGTGTCATTTCCTTAACAGACAGCACAGCAGGTGTTTAAGTGCGGGCGTTAGCAGTGGTTACCTACGACCAGATAGACCAAGTCAGTGGAAGAGACGGCGTTTACTAGACTGGGTGGTAACGCTGAGTCACTGAGGGCTGGCGGGCTGGAAGAGGCAGTGTTACGATGGCGGGTGAGTCAGATATATGCTGAACGTGGTGACAGATGTCACGTCACATGGACCGGTCCACCCGAGGCTCGGCGAGCTCCCAGCCTGGACTGAGTGGGACGGTCGGCGCTGGCACCAACCACAACTGTAACTCGTCGCCAGTTGATGCATCAGTCAGCAGTGTTGGGAATAACAAATGTGTTACTGTAAGACCGGGACTTTGGGCAAAACCGTGTTGCAAAACGTTTACAATGACGAGAGTGTCGGTCAGCTTGTTTCTCATTACTTTGTTAGAGATCTGGCTGAACTAACTCAGTGCTACTAACATGTGCATTTAAGGATCTACATTTTCAAGTGGTAAGGGAATTGCATTTTGGGCATCTGTTTACACTGCAACAATGCTTGCAAACAGTGAAAAATTCATGTTGTAGTTCTATTCTGAACTTCAAGTATTTAGTCCAAGTCTTACTGGGTGAAATGTTACTTTTCTAAAGATTTGGTCTCTTATTTTCAGTAATTAATAAAGTATTATTAAAGCAAAACTGCTTTTCAAACAAACCAGTAACTATACCCAAGTAACAGTCCATTTGATGTCGCCCTACACCATAAACAACATCATTTCTGCTTTATTTTTACTGGAACTCTTTAAGTTGGTGCTTAGCATGCATAAAAACCATCAAATACACTTTTACTTCTACCACCACAATTTGAGCAAAGCAGCAGGTTATTTTCATCTCTTGGTTGCGCGGATAACTTTGCAGATCAGCACTGACTTCAGACGAACTAAATGTCTTCAGTATATGCAGTGAAAGCCCGACTGAAACGACAGCAGCAGCTCTGAGAGAGGAGGCGTCACACCCAGCTCCACTAAACGCTCCTCCTGTCAGGATATCCAGGCGCTGATGGTGCTGATGCGCCTGCAGCACCACTAATTGTAAAATGTGGAGAGTGGGCTAAGTGGGTGAGTACAGACTGGGAGCCTGGCCAAGGCTTTTATGTCTGAATAGCCACGGGTGGACAACCGAGCGGGGCCGTTACGCTGTCGAGCGTCTGAGCGGCGACTTCCAGGAACCGCCGTGTTTAGTGCCGTTTAAAGAGCCGCATTAGATCCCCGCTAAGACGGGTGATGCCAAAGTACTTTTCCCCTCCGGAGTAGCACCACAGCGACTTCTGTACCGCTGGATCCCTGTCAGAGGAGTTCAAGTGCTCCTTCATTTACACCGGTAGTGGTAATGTGAAGGGATTTTAAACCAGAGGGGGGAATTCGACGCGATACTGAGCGTCGGATCAGAAAGTCAATCCCATTCATCGACATCACATCGGTATGGGCCGCGTAAACCCTCGACTCTGGAAAGGGCCTTTTCCTCAAGCTACGACAATAATCCTGGAATAATCTCTTTGATTCAATAAAAGTGATGAAATTGGAAGGACTGCTTTCCAGCGGCATCCATTCCTGTAGCTCAACTCTTCTGCTTTTCAGACGAAACTGCACAAAGTGGGAGTTAAAATTAAGCTGAGCTGTGCTCCGACTGTGCAGCCTGCTCATTATAGCTGATGGATTCTTAGTTACTGTGACAGTAAATGTAAAAGAGAAAAACTTTAAGACTAATTTGGGATCATATCGATGTGCTTACTTCTGTATCAAATACACATAATTGGATTTTTTTTTTCTCTCTCGGTTTTTTTGTTTTGCAAATTAGCAAAGCAAACACAGAAATACCACCTGGGATGCAAACTAAATGTTATGAGTCGAGCTTTTCCATCTCACATATTTGACTGGTGACTCCCGGGAAGATCAGTCAAAGTAGCGGCACACAAAAATTGCCTTTCAGGCGTTAGTTTTTGAAATAGTGTCTTATATATCACCGAGTGTGTTGTTGCTGCCATCAGGTGCCACATTACTCTGCAACTAAACTCCCATCTGCTGGCAGTTCCCTGCTGGCAACGAAACAGTGCATCCCTCCTATCAAGAGAAGATAAAGTACGATATCGGGCAGGCGTACCTGTTGTGTTGCTCTCGCCTGGATCGCACTTGTTTTGGTGAAGAATGAGGCAGTTAGGTCTCCTTTTATTTGTTCACACTGGAGTGAATGCCGCCGGTAGGATATTTTAATGAAGGGCATCCACGGAGAGGAACTAATAACGGTTTCTCGGGCCGCCCACACTAAAACCCCCAGCAGATCTGCAGCGGTACATACCGGCCTGTTCGCCGAGCGGTATGGAGAACGGCGTTCCCACACGCTGAACGGCGAGCTGATCTTTCATACTTTGACTCGCTGTCGGGATTGCTGAACCGGATTCCTGAGCCGCTGTGCAACCGGGTTGTTTTTAGATCGCCGCTGTGCCAGTTGTGGGACTTGACCCCCGACTTTGTTTGTTTACGTTTGGCCGACAGATGTTCAGCTGGGCGACCCCTGCTTTCTGAGCCATTACCCAGAATGCTCTCTGGGGATGAAGATCTGTACCCCCGCACATCAAACAGGGGCCACATGATGACGCACTGTGTGGGCAACAGGCGGCCGTGGTATAGATACAGTAACACCCATTGTGGTAACTTCACGCTCTGAAGGAGGAGTGTAAGCATTATCTGGACGCTCAGAATTACTTCACTGTGTGAAACTGTAAACAAGCTATTCTGGAATTGCCCCAGAAACTGCGTGTGACTGATTTTAGCTCATCGCATCTGTCACTTTTTTTTTTCTTCAACCTAATGTGAGTGATTGTGCCAGAATATTTTTAGCTCCCGCTAAATGCAGTCCTGTTTATCAAAACATTGGATTCTCTTTTAATAGAACACGATTATACCATCCTACTCTACATCCTGTCGTAATTCCCATTATTCATCATCTGCCTTGAACTTCGCCTGCCATCATTCTCCAGCAACACTTTATTAACGAGTATTTTGCTCAACTCCAAACACCTTTTTGCAAAAGTCTCCTGGCTTAAAGCGAGCGGGCTGCCAGCGGAGGTCAGCGTAGCCGCTGCAGGATTGATGAGTCCTTTCACACTGAACTGGCTTCATGTCTAATGAGGAGGCTCCGTGGATATGTCCGGTCTTAGTTAACCACGTTTTCACCGGCAGAGCCGGCCCCAGGATCCCTCGGCAGCATCCCAGCTCGTCTATCTATGGCTCCCGCAGTCCGCGCTGCTTCTCGGAGCCATTTGTCAAAACTCTGCCCACATTAAATTATCATGACCCGAGAGAGGCGCGCACCTCGAGGAGGAGACGGAGCCTCGGTCGGACGGATACAGAGACGGAGGACTCAATGAAAAATTGACTGCACAAAAATGTACGTTTGTTCAGGCTGCGCTCGCTGATTGTGTAGCCATATCATAAAAGTCTGAACAACGTCTGGCAGCAGAAGAGAGCGGGGAGTTATAGCTCTCTGCAGGCATCATAAATTATCCCTCATGTGTTAACAACAGTCACATGCAGCCTTGCACACCTTCAGACTCCTGCGACTGCTCTCAGAGGTAATAAAAGCATAAACTGATGGGATAGCAGATGGTGTTTTGCCACAGAAACTCCATGAATGGTTCTTAATGCGACTATGCGTCTACTCAGTCAGGTTAAATATGAGCCAGGGGCCCCGGGCGGGCGGCGGAGCGCTCGCATTATCCCGCTCCTCTCTGCGCATTAATAATGACAGCTCTCAAACGAGACGGTCAGACTTCAGACCAAGGAAAATTCTCCACAATAAAGTTTCTTTAAAAAAGGGAAAGGTTGGCGTTGAGAGCCGGACTGCAACTATTTTGAGACGAAAGGCAAATACAGATCAGATGGTTTGGGGGAAAATTATGGGTGGAATTCATAAAGCGCTGATAAAATCAGTTATTACTCAGTGAAGGAAATACCATCATGTGTGTTCGCAGTCTATATCTTAGTGTTTGCACGGTGCTCCTATCAAGGATCTCGAGGATGAGAGGAGCAATGTTTGAGTTTCCTCCCTGTTGACTTGGAGAGGTATGCTAAAAATGCTTTAATTCGCCCTGCCTGACTCATGGTTTCTCGTCACGTTGCTCTGACAAAACACTGAGTTCGAAGATAAAATCTGGAGGCCACAAAAGAACAAACAAAGGAAAAACTGAGCAGAGAAGGGAGGAAGAGAAACAACATGTTTTCAAGGGACTTTTTTAAAATTTTTGCCCCAGCATCTGCTTCAGTCATTGTTTTGCTAACAGCAGCAAGAGTCTCTGAACTGGAAACATCAAAGAATCAACCAGATTTATGAAAACCATCCCACACTGTGAGCTAAACTCTTAATGTATTTACTCTTACTACTCTTACTTACTCGTACTCTTATTGTATTTCCCTGAAAGAGATTATCTCATTAATCATGAATACAACATATAATGTAATATACATAGTACAACTGACAGGCTTTATGCTGATGGAGTTATCTTGTATTTGAATCGACAGTGTAATTTTAAAAAACAAATTAAAATGTAACTAAAATAATTCCCAGAAATTAGTTGAAACACTGAAACTTTCATACAATGAAAAGACACATGATGGTAAATTGAAAGCATTTTTAAATTTCATTATATGTAATTGAAGAAATAATTAATTAAAAAAGCTGAAGTTTTTTCTAACAAGAAGCTTTAATATTGTAATAAAAAACATTTATTTAACTATTTTTTTCAGATTGCTCCCATTCTTTTCAAAAACTATACAAGGACAACTGCAACAAAAGTCTTGAGTCTGAATAAATCAGAATTTTTTTTCAGTCTTTTTAAATATTTTCTCAAATGTACCCTTCTCTTTCTAAATATTGCCTTTTAATCAATTTTGCTATCTTCAAATGCCCTCTGATTTTCTGAATGATTCTGATGATATTCCAGTAATCATTTAACCTTTTTAATAGCTGTGGCTACATGGACCAAAAGTATTTCGATTCAACGTCGACCCGATGAAAACTGCACCATATAAACACTTCAATCTGATTATATTCATACCATGTGACTGAAATTTCCATCGGATCATAGTGAGAGGTGTCGTCCGTTTATTTATCTGATCATAATCTGACACTGATTTCACTTTGTATGAAAGTCTGAGACGTCACTTCACTTCCATGAAAAGCGACGCTGTTTCTTACTGATTATATTTTGAACCAAGAGAATGTTTCTTTGATGTTGTAGTTAAAAAAAAAAAAAAAAAAAAATTAAAAAGGCAATAATCACTGTAATTCTGTTTGGATACTGACGAGCTTCCAGATCGGATCACCTCTCGGTGCAGAAACAAACCAGAACAACATTCAGATTATTTTATTCCCCATTCATGTAAACGGGGAAACCTTATTCCAGAATGGAAAAGAAATCAATTAGACTGACAAAACAGTGACCAGATAAACACAGACAGTGTTCATGTTGTCTGACTTATAGTAGCAGTTATAAGTAAAACCAAAACAGTGGTGACTTTAAAACAATGACTCATGTAGAATCGTGAAAAACACATAGAAACAAGTGAAACAAAAACTTTTTTTTATTAAATGTTTATCATTACACTACCCTGTAACACTTTTTTTTTTCCTGAGTTTTACACATCATGCAGACTGTCTGCATGTTGCTGAAGCAGGCGAAAAGCTTGCAACTTTAGTTATTTTGCAGTGAAAACTTTTCAGCTGCACACACAGCACTCTTGGAATTAAGAGTTATCTACTTTGACCCTAATTAAAAGTATATATTAAAGAGTTTTCCATGCTCAATTACACTGGAGAGACTCCTGACATTATGAAGGGGAACTTGCTGATTTTTGACCTTTAGCTGTAGACATTTGTACCAAACTGCAGATAGCCGTTTTCTTTTTTTCTTTTTTTGTGATGCAGGGACTCACCATGCGGTGGATGTGTTGTAGGGCAGGAGCGTGGGGCTGTGGCTCTCCCCCCGGAGGCTGTGTCTGGGCTGGTAGTGGCTGGGGACCATGGGCTGGGCCTGAGCCTGGGTTTCACTCTCCTCCGGCATGGACCGGTGCCACTGACTCCGGGCCTTCTTCAGCCAGCGTCCCCCCAGGCCCCATTTCTCCAGGTAGATCCTGCACAGCTCGTAATTTATGGCCGAGTAGTAGAGAAAGTCCAGGGCCAGCAGCACCATGACGAAGAAGCCGTAGATCCACACGCCGACCAGGGCTGTGTAATTGCTGCAGAGGAGACAGACAGACTGGGAGTGTTAAGTGGGAGAGATGAAGACAAACAGGCTTCACACGCTCGCAGCTTCCATCCAAACGCTGCTGAAGCCGGGCCCTCGGATCCTAAAAGCACTGCCAGGTGTGAGTATTTGCTGTTCACGAGGCAAAACCAAGACGTTCGTCAAAACCCTCCCTCGGCAGAGACTATTTAAATAAATAAGTGTGTAGAAAACCCTCCATCTGTTACATTTGCAGCCTCTTAAACGCTGCCTCCCGAAATGGGCAAAGACTTTCATTAGCACACATAAGACACTTTTTAATCCCTCTCATTTTGGCTCCTGCGTCGTCCCTTTTAAAGAAATCTGCTCTTATTTTGCGCCTCTCAAGATTCTCCTCATGTTCTGCAGGTGGATTCACGTGGGGCTCGTTTGAACCTAGTTTGAGTCCGCCCACATCCGTGAAGCATCACAAGGTGAACGAGCACAGATAGCTTCCTGAGGAAAATGAGGAAAGACGGAAATCAGAGGCATTAAATTATCTCCGAGTTCGAGTTCGCTGCTTAAATTGGAACCGATGGTTTCAGGTGGGAAAACATCACACAAATAGACAGCAGTGAAACACAGAGATGAGGGATTTTACCTCAGATCAAGTGCATCCAGGTGGGAAACCCACTTTTTTGCCAACTATGATATACAAATAGTATTTTGGTGAATCGATTAAATCCACTTCAGTCTTGAAATCCTGTAGTTTCAGAGACTCCAACGTGTCCGACAGTAACGCAGTATTCTGGCAGTATTGTGTTGGTTAAATTTCAAAATGATCAAATGAATCATGCTTTTGTAAAAACCAAAGTTTCCACAATAATGGAACTGCTTATCTTTCTCAATGGAGACACAGCTGGACCATTAGCCAAAGCGGTTTTCTCAGTGGTTGCTGATTTTTAAGATGTAATATTTGCTGTAGTAGCAGCGTCTCACTAATCCTGATGGAACATGGAAAGATTTCCAGACGTGAGAAACATTAACATGAATTCATGGACAATGTGAGTCTTACATGGAGTTAAACAGGAGCCGTCCGTCACCTGCTGCCTCCATGCCAGCTTAGCTCAGTTTCTTGTGCTGCAGCTTTCTGTCATTATCGTTAGCTGATCGCTCAAATTCAGGAGTGAGTGAGTCATTGGATTTATCGGCACGTTCACGTTGCCACGCCGCTGCGTCGGACACGTCGAACTCTGATTTAGTTTTGTTTCTTTCACACCAGGCTTTCAATGTGAGGCTGTAAGTGGAACGTTTGTATGATTCACAGAGGAATTGATTGTGACCACACAACTAAAGCCAATGATTTTCAATATTTTACACAACTTGCTCCGAGGGAGAAAGCAGGCTAATTGATTGTCTGTCAAAGCGTTTAACCTTTCCTCTTATCTTTTTCCCCCAACAGTTATTGTCAGACCAATCATATAATCCATTTCAGTCCCGCCTTTTTCCAGCTACTGTTTAACCTTATACAAGGAAGACCGCTTACTACAAATCAAGCGAGACTATTTTCCTTTCAGCTGTGATAAATCCCGGGGCTGGAATTCCATTTTAATCGCGCAGTGGGAGAAGACCGTGGCGTTACGGCCAGTTTGACTCCTCTTGCCAGCGCGGTAAATATCAAACCTGCACTCCCATCGGCCATCGAGTTGAGATGAAAGAGTGGCTCAACAGGCCATCTGACACTAAAAATGAAATATCATGACCTGCTGCAGGGCAGCGTGGACCGTCTGAGACAGCAGCATGCTGGGGGGAGGGGAGGAGGGGGGGCGTCAGTCTAGAGAGCAGCGGCTTTGTCACCCAAACCTCCCGCTGAGAGACTCACTGAACACCAGGAGCATTTTTCTCCCCTTCCCTCAGTTTAATAAATACACCAGTTCTGCAGTGTAACTTCAGGTTTACGTGCCCTCCGTGAATCAATACAGTGGCTTGTGCACTGTACTTTATGATGAAGAAGCCCTACATGGCACCGTGACCCGTGCATTGACTTCATATCTGTACTGTGCTTCAGTTCAGGCCACCGGAGTGCGACTTCAAATAATAGCCGGCACTTAACTTCCAACTCAGGGAGCTTTTCATGTGGAGGCCTCCCACAGCTGCTTTTAGCATCTGCTCCGCTCTGTGGTGGCGCTGAATGCTTCTGTAGGCGTAGATCACTGTGAGTGAACCCTCTGAGCAAAAAGGCAAACTGTGTCAATGAGGACGATACAGCAGAGGAAGCAAGTCTTCTGTGAGCGAGAAGACCGAGACGATCCCGGCTGAAGGCTCTGATACTGTCACCAGGATGCCTCAGGATCCAGGATTTATCTCCTCAACCACCTGTACCAGGAGTTCCTTTTATTAGACGTGTTTTAGCCAGAAGCTCATCACAGATTTGCAAAGTTTTATGATGGGATGATAATCCTTAAGAGTGGACAGCGACTCAGTTTGACCATCATGGAAGCACAAAACATAGTGACTCATTTCCTGATCGTCCTGTGAACTATGTATATATATATATATATATATACACATATATGGGTTTTTTTCATTTTCAGTGGTTTAAGTTATTTACATAATATTTGCATTTCTATTGGTTTCAGAATTAGTGAATCCCTGCAGGTAAAAGATGTCAACAGACATTTGACTACGTTTCAGAAGAAGTAAAACAAAAACAAAAAAAAAACAAAAAAAAAACTTTTTGACTTGTCACTGACACTAACTGAACAAGTTCAAAGATCCGAAAAGAAAACACTATTTTTCACCTCTTGGGAACATAGAAAATATGAATACATTTTGAAACATTTGAATACGTTCATTCTTTTCATCCTTGCATAGATTTTCTTGGTTCGTGTCAAACCTTTCTTGATTTTTAGTTTAAAATCAGTGTATAATGGTACATAAAGTCTTCTTATGAACTGAAAAAAAGTCCCTCAGTATTTGTTTAAACTATCAAATATGCTCAAGGATGGTGCAGTTCAGCTACTGAAGGCAGTTATGGAGTAAAAACCTGCAAGTCATGCTTACATCACTTTTCTTCAGAAAATTAAAAATGTGTGAAGATCGAACAGAGAAGGTTTTTAATAATCATCACGAATATCCCATCAATCCTTCACAAACTCAGGAAGACATCTATCAGGAAATTTGTCTCAAGGGGTGAAAAGTAATTAAGTGATGCAGATGGTGAAGAGACTTGTTTAGACTTGTGGCCAGTCTGAGCTCAGCTGTGCGGTGTGCATCCTGACCGCAGCGGGACTTAAAAAGACACTGTTCTAGATGGTCGAGACACAAGGATGAATAATTGAATATTTGAACTGCAGTGACCTGTTCAAATTCCAATTCAAAAACTTATAGTCTGTGAAATTAACTGCTTGAAGAATTAGTTTGAGGATGGCTCTGAGGGCTTTTTCCAGAACCTCTGCTCCAGCTGAACCGGCTACACAACCTAACGACTTGTCAGAAAATTAACTGAACACTAAACAACTAGTTTACCACCCAAACGAGTCGCGGGAGAAAATAAAGTAACACACAGCTCAGGTGTTCTGCCAAAGGTTCACATAAAACATGAATATCTGACATTCACCTTGAACTGCTGACCTCTCATGACCCTGAATCTGTGCCCATCTGTTCTATATGATAATCCGTTCACACCCGTCATCGTCTGGTTTCTGATCTAAATGCAGACTGAATATAGACTGAAGCTTCTTTTTTTTTAACCATAACTTTAAGCAGCAGCCCTGGCAGAGGTTTCCTCTCTCTGAGGACTTTCTAGGTCATTTTGTTATGACCTAGAAAACTGAGTACAGCATCAGCCTTCAACTTAATGACTTTATCGGTGATAGTTTGAAGACTGCACTCACTGCAGCAGGAATTCCTCACTTTCTGGACCTTGTTAATTGAATACTTTGTGAATTTGCTCAAGAATAAAACTACTTTGTCTGCCTCTATAACAGGAATACTGACTTCTAAATGACATCCCCCATTTCAAGCAAGTTAGTATTTGTGCATTTACTAGTGTTCTTTTTTGTTGAGTTACTTTAGTAGTGACTGAAAATAAGAAGAAAAAAGCTAATTATGGAAATAACATTAAAATAGCATTACTGATTTGATAATACTACATTGCTGCCATTGCTTCATAAATTAGAATGCAACATTTTCCACGCTCGATATCAACACTCACTTGTGTGCATAACCGTCTGAGGTGGTGGTGAGGTTGACCTGCATGACCATCTGGAACTCGGTCTCGTTGCAGCAGTACTTGAAGGCCGTGTTGTTGTGGTGGCAGCAGAACATGTAGGTCTTGTTGTCGGAGAGGCGCGGGCAGTGGAAGCCAAAGTGGTACCGTCCTTTGTGATCGGAGTAGGGTTCACACACTCGGTAATGAGCAGAGAGAGCTGTAAGATGACACACACACACACACACACACACACACACACACACACACACACACACACACACGCACAGCTGCTGTCAGTGTAGCATTCAGGCGACAGTCTTCAATTGAAATGCAGATGATGACCTTTGAGGCAGAATGTGTGTTTGTCTCCCGGTTTTAAATGATGACAACCCCTCATTAGAATTATTGATGGAGAAAAGCTCTCAAACGGCTGCAGCCAAAGTACAAAAACAAAGTAGTGAATGCGCTCTGTTTTCTTTGGGAGGCTCTGAAAAGACCCGACTGAAGAGAATTTGTGTCCTAATAACAATGTAGAACAAGGAAGACAAAACAAAGCCGGTGTACTCGCTGAACTAATCAGACAGGAGACGTCTTGCTACGCACACAGACCCATCATGGAAAACACTGTGTCACTTTTATCCTAGGAGAACTGCAACAGCCCCAAAACATCACATACATCTAGTTTAATAGGTCATTATGCAAATATAAGTGTGTCTATCCTTGGGCTCGACAGGCCTTTGCAGAAGTTACCAATCCCCTGATGGCTGGAGTCTCCATGAATGATCACATGACATGGTTTCCCCACGAAAAGAGAGAGGGAGTAGACTTTATAAATCACTGCATGCGTTCATCGATGCTATTTATGTTGCAGCAATGGTTGTTTTAAAGTGCTTTATAAATAAAGTTGAGTTGAGTTGAGGAAGTCACTCAGAAAAAAAGCATCGATCTTGTTCTTTTGCAGCTGGAGTCAAACGCAGTTCATTATTACTGAGCAATGGAAACGTGTGGTACTGAGAGAACTGTCGCTTTCTAATCTCTTAATCTTCAGGAGAAGATCAATATGTGCAACTCTGCTATTTCGTACTGGAGTGTGTGTAGAGCGACATACTTAAAGTTGTATCTGCATCACAATAATAGGAGAGAACTGAAATTCAACCAAACATACAGACAAGACAGGACTCAAACTTTTGACATTGTTTTGAAAAAAAAAAAAAAAAAAAGAAAGAAAAAAAAGGATGAGAACATGTCATTAAAGTAAAAACCTTGGAGAATTTCATAATCTGCATTTTCAAGTAATGGTAATTAACAAGAACAATTGCTGCGATCTCTTTCACAGAGTGTGTATGAACATTCCTGCAAAGATAAATTCAGACTTTTTGGTACAAAACCTTCAGCAATAATAGGCAGAGCTCAGTGTGGCGCCGTGACACCTGCACAAAACATGACCTTGCTATTAGAGTCGACTCTGCTTTTACCAACAATCTTAGCAAATGAAGTATCCAAACGGTGGTACTGTACGTTAGGAGGAAAACTCAGCCTCTCTGACTGAAGTCTGATCGATGTTTCAGACTTCTTGTTGCTTTGCGGCGGCACAAGAATCACTTCACTGAAGCAAGCACTCACTTTAATGCCACCACATTCAGCAAGTAAACAAGGCTGTCTGTAAAAAAAACGTGACGATGAAGAGGATGGCTTCCACTACAGCACAATGGTCTTAAACACACCGAACAATCCTGAAGAGGCGCCTCACAGGCCGCTGGACATGATTGAAAATCTGTAGATACACTTTAAAGAAGTGGTCCATGCAAGACGAGCCAAGAATCCCACAAAACTACAGCCTCTTTCAGAGAATGACGACAAAAACACCTGGGAGGAACTAAAGGGCTCAATGACTGACTGTTAAAGGGTCGTCACAGGTTGTGACACACCTGAAAAGAGGGTTTTAAGAACTACTGACCATGCAATGACTAGTTGTGGAGCTTTGAAAAAGGTGGAGGTGGGAGCAAGGTCATTCTACTCACAGCGACTTTAGTATCCAAAACACAGCTTCAAGTCAAGCTTTGGGCTTTTCTCTGTGGAGTTTGCATGTTTTGCCTTCTTGCCAGGTACTTCCCATTAGTTTGACCCAACCCAAAGTAAAATATTAACTTGAATCTACATGCAGTGATCATCTGTTCCTTTGAGTTTCTGCTAACTCGGTTTATGTGCAAGGTGCAAGATAATTTACTCATAATTCTGACAAAAAAAAAAAAAAAAAAAAAAAAAGATGTAAAATATGGCACAAAATTTTTCTGGATTAAAATTACATAATAAATAGGGAGGAAAAGAACAAACTCAAGAAACCTAAATACACTTCTTAAAAAAATACAAGATTTGTCTGAAACTGAAAGAAACCCACTAAAAAATGAATGAGACTCACACATCATGTTCTTAAAATATCCCTCAACCCACAGCCCAATTCATCCAATGTACTCAAGTAAAAATATACGCTCGTCTGGCCTGTCACACATTATTGTATGTGATAAAGAGTTCCTCAAAGTAATTCAGAATTAGCTTCTTGTGTTTTGTTGCTTCAGACACGCATCACTCAGGCTCACAGTGCGTCATTGTCTCATCCTCTCATTTGCTTCTTTATGCTAAATAATAATCACTCCGAGCGTACAATTAATGTCACTTAGATTAGCATGATTATCACAGATAAGACTTGATCTAGAGTATCTTCTTTCATCAGTGGAGCCTGAAATCCTGGCATGTTGTCAGCGACGCCACGGCTGCTGTGATCGGGTCCAGGCTTCGCTTTAAGCTGCGGGTTGATAGAAGTCTTTCGCTAATCTCAGGCGGAGAGAGATCGGCATTAGAAAAAGGGCTTCTTTCAGGTTATAATGAGCTTGCTCTTACCAACCAGCTATGCCTCGCCAATCCTAATTTTAGCAGTGGAGTGAGTAAAATGAGGCAGGACTGAAGGTCACAGCGGGATCGGGGGGGAGGGGGGAGGGTTCGTAATGAAGGAAAACTCCTCGTTTCTCATTTGACCCTTTCATGGACGACACAGGCGAATCAGTAAAACGGTCCTGCACCTGGCTCTAGTTTCTTTAAGCCCCATACTTCACTGCACCAAAAGAAAAGGGTCAGCTTTTGTAGTTAGGTGAAGTGGCGGCGAGGAAACGGAGGCGCTTGATGTTGGAAGTGAACCATAAAGTCCCCTAACGACGCTCGACTGGAGGCAGACGGCTTCGGGGGCCGAGTCTGGGGCTCCGCAAACCAGCAACAGCTGCGTCTGGAAACGATACCGCCGTAAACACGCCTACCTGCCTAATTTCATTAACACCTCTTGAAATTTAGGATACAGTTAACGGCACGCTTCTCGTATTCCAGCTTTGTTTACAACCTGCGGTTTGAGGATTGCTGCGATTCTCTCCCAGCAGCGCAAACACACAACATCTGAGCTCAGAAATCGCAATTATTGATTTACGCCTGCAATCACAGCTGAACTTTTGTTGTTTTTTGTTCTGAAACATAAAAGTTAGTGTTGCGCTCCATGTTGCGCTCTGCTGCAAGAAAACAAAAAAGATATTGACTCATTCAGCTGGACTTGTCAGCGAGCTGTAGATTTCATTTTCACATCTTGTTCTGCAGCTGATTCCGCCTGGATTCTGCGTGAGTCTTATTAATGCATCAAAAGCAGATTCGACAGCTGCTTGTACACTAATTATGTTTGCTTTCATGACTGTTAGCCCTCCAAAATAAAACCTTTAGAGATGTAAGCTTGGACTGTGACCACTTCAACATGTTTTTGCGTTCAAGTACAATATGAGTACTATCTCTAAAACTGAACCTATAATAGTTAAGTTCGATAATAAATATCAGCTCTATATACAGTTATATACCTATAGTTCCTTGCAAAGTTTTAAAAATCTGGGTCAGCAGTAACTTTTTTGTTGTTCAAAATGATCCCAACTACTAGTAACAACTGTATTAAACATTCTGTTGTGTTTGCAGTCGCGAGTGAAACAGCTGTAGCGTAGTGAGTGAAGTGACATGAACACAGTAAAGGCGAGGTGGAGGGGTGAACGACCTGATGTATCTCATCTACCAGTTTCCATGGTTACTGTTGACTGTCTTCAGGCAGCATTGGGGGTGACTTTAAGTTACAGCAGATGTTATAAATAAAGACAAAATTGTGTGGATGCCATCCTGATTGAGAAAGCTCGTGTGTGCAAATGGAGAACATGCAAACTTCAAAACCTTATGTCAAACTGGCAATTACAAAATACATTTTGTATAATTTTGAACGTGAGGAAAAATTAAGAGGAACAAATCCCTGATGCAGTCCTTTTACTCCACAAATGTAAATTATAAATCAAATCTGACGCGATCTCCAGCTGAAGAGAGGTGTGTTTTATTCTTGCAGCTGCCGGGTGCAAGCGAATTTCAGGTTTAAGCTCTTGTTTCTGGCATTCACAGCCCCAGTCACACAGACACTCTTTGAAGCCCTTACTTGAAAAGAAACTGTACTTCTCTGGGTTTTGATGCATGCTTTTTGTGCATGCACAGATTGCAGTTTTCCAAGCTAAAGTGCATTGCTGAGTTGCTCTGAAATAAGACGAATATTAACATAAATCACACTTTTCTGAGTCACTGCGGGCTTCCTACCTTCTGCACAATTCTGATAGCTGTTGTACTGATTTTCTCACTCGAACACTCCGTTCTCCTCTTGCCCTATTCTGTCACTTTCAGACTTGAGTCTGCAGATTTTGCTTTGTGCTGTGTGTACGATACATCTTTGAGATATGGCTCCTTCTCTTCGTGGCTTCTGTGGTTATACTGTGCTCGCTTTCTAGTTTATGCACTATGGTCTTATTCAGACAGCCCCTCGGGATCAAAGCTTTTCCTGCAAAAAGCAAGTTTTCTGGCGGTGCATATTTGAAAGTACCTTGATGCTAAGTGTCCATCAGATGTCAACATCTATCTTGATCTATAGATGAGCATGTTTTGAGTCATTTCCCCGGATTCAGGTCATCGCACCAGTGGCAAAGGACTCAGATTTTGGGGCATGTGAGGTTTGTGGGAACAGTTTGAGTAATACGAACACACTCTGAAAACTCTTACAGAGTGTCAGCAGTCTCCTGTAATGAAAAAAAGATGAAGTTCTGAGGGCCCCGAAAGGCAGACTCGCTGATAGGTACACACTGAACTCGACAGACCTGCAGTGGACAGCAGGAGGAAGATGACTGTCAGGACGTTGAAGGACTGCCGGCTGGTGATAGTCATCTTCTTGTCCTCATGTGGGAGGGAGGGAGGGAGCAGGAGGAGGGAGGGGAGGGGAGAGGAGAGAGAGAGAAAGAAAGTGAGAACGACAGAGAGAGAGAGAGAGAGAGAGAGAGATGGGGGGGAGGGCTGCGTTGTCCTAGCTGGATGTGGGCATCCTGTGCTCGCCGACGGCTCCTCTCACATGGCTGCTGCTGGGAGACGGGGCTCCTGGTGGAAACGGGAGAAGCAGGGGAAGCAGAGATTAAGATGTTTGATTTGGATTAGTGGAAGATCCGCCCAACTGTGCGGACAGCTTGTCTGGCAGCGTGCGCCCGTGACGCCATCCTCAAATATGTCCTCAAACTTACGCAACGCCGCCGCCCGGGCGTTCAAGTTTAATTGAAACTGGCACTCTGACAACACTTGGGTTAAATATGTCTCCAAGCCTGCTTCATCTTAATCATTTTAAATCATATGGCCAGGTGTGATGAATAGTATTGTACAGAGGTGAAAATGTTCTTTCTTTGATTGACAAGTGTGACTTAAGTCTTTCAACCGTTCTCAAAGCAATATCAAGTGTATTCACTCACTTCCTAGCTGTTTCTCTGAGTCCACAATGCATAAAAAAACAGAATTAATTCCATCTATTTTTCATGAAACAGCAGGAAAGGTTGTGACACATGCTAGTCTGCAAGAGCTTGGCTGAATGGAAAACAATCAGCACTGTAATCAAAGTGAAAGAGAACCGAGTTTCCCATTACAATCAAATATTTTCTTTGTGCTTTTCTTTCAAGGCAATAGATATTTTCCTTATAATCAATGCTGATTCACATCCTTCCAGCATCTGAATTGCTTTATTTATTTCCAAGAGACAAAACTGTGGTTCCGTAAAATTAAGAGCCACGGTTGGTTGAAGCTGCACTGATGTTCAGTTTTGTGACAACATGTTCCTCTGAGAGGCCATCTTGCTTGCCGACGCAATATATCATCACTCTCAGACATTACAGACAGGATGAGGAATGTTTTCCAGTAAAATCTGTCTAATTTATCAGGTAATTCAAAGGAAAAGAAAAGCTAAGACATCTAACAGTTCAGATATTTGCTTTTCACAGAAGAAACCAGAGCACCAAAAGGGAAGTTTGCTCAAAGAAAGTGATGTTTTAATGAATTTCAGAGCTTCTGCCTCTTCAGCACAATGCGGAGTCTGTTTAAGTACAGAACTGCTGAGGAACAGTTTGCTTGTAGCTGGCGTATTGTGGAAGATGTTGATTGTTCAGGTTGGTACAGTGACCACTCAAAGCATCCTTCTTCAGATTATAAGTGAGATTAATGGAGTCGCGGCACACTTTGCTTAGCCTTGCTTCTTTTCTGGTCTGTGGTGGCAAATTTACTCCTTGAATAGCACCAGTGTAAAGTACACATGCGTAGTCCCTGTTTCTGCATCAGCTAAACGTTGTATTGATGATAATTAATGAGCTGTTTCTTTAAAAGTTAGGTGTGAGCACATTCTGTCTGAATGTGACTTTGTGTCCAACTTTGTGAGGCGAATTGAAGAGTCTTTGCATGTTTTATAGGATCCACATTTTCTATATTTATGACATAATTTCATTTACAGAGTAAGCAGAGTGTGCCTTTGGAAATGACGCCATAACTTCCAAAGGGGCTCTGGACACCGTGTGTGTGTGTGTGTGTGTGCGTGTGTGTGTGTGTACGTGCACAAAGAAAGTTAAACATCGTCCCTGCGTAAGCCGCATAGAAAGTAATACAAAACTTGGCTCCTGAATTATTGAGAGGGTGGCGACAGCTGACAGCAGAACAGAAACCACATTAAAAAGAGCAACAACAAGGGTGTAGAGGCCATCAATGTTCGACACCTTGTGACGAAAACCAATGCAATGGTGGATCACATCCAGTTTTATGTTGCATCACCTTCAACCGTCTCCCTTCTTCGCTATTTACAAGCAGCTTTTGGCAAGCTTGCACTGATTTCCAGACAAATATTAAGGAAATGCTTTGTTCTCAGGAGTACCGGGTTGTGTCCGTTTGTTTAGACAGATAGATCAAGCCGCTGCACAGAACGACATACGGCCGAACCGTTCGTCAATCAGCAGCTTTCAACCCTCATCCTGTCATAACTGACAAGATGACTGAAAATGCTAAGTGAAATTATAGTCCCAGATAAATCTATTGAATTCACCTTTAACAACATATAGCAAATCTGAACAAAATTAGCCGAGTCATTTACTTCACAGTGAACGAACTGACACGCTCAAAGAGCTGCCTGACTTTGTAAAGCTGACCTTCATCATTAATTAATTGGAGGAAAAAAAGAAGCCTTTTTTCTGGAGATGACCTGATTAAATTTCTTCAAACACTCCTGCTAGATAGTTAAATACTGGCATTGAATTGTGTCAATTCATGTTTTGAAGTATTGTCGCATAAATGTTACATGTTTTTTTTTTCCCTTTTCTTTAAAGATCAACATAATTATTTATTACTGAATCATTTGAGACAAACCTTTTGAGAAAAGTAACTGGTAGTTTACATTGGAAAACTCATTTGTTGCTAAAGATTCAACTGCCTGGTCTGCACTGATTAGGAGCATTTGACATTTTTCCACACATTTGTTCATTTTTTTTTTTCTTCTTTTTGCACATATGATAATTTCATGCAAGAGTTAACACGTCTGTTGGTTTGTCAGCTTGGGGAAGCTTGAAAATGAGCAGTGCTCACTAGTCCAGAGTCCTATTCCAAATCCAGCTATAGAAAACCTCCCTCGACTCAACCATGATTGAAAGACGGTGATTCAGACAGATAATTGAAAACTAATTCAAAGTGTAATTAAGTCTCAAAGACTTACAATAGAAATTATGCCACATTGGGAGCACGCATGCATGAACGCATATATACATGAAGACTCTGGCCCTCATGGAGACTGCAGACTACAGTGTAATCAAGGTTGATAATAAGTCTGTTTCACAAACATTAAAAGACAGACCTGAACAGCACTGATCAGTGTCACCCTGATGTGAAATTGGATATAATTTAGGCTGTTCATTAAGGAGCCACTGAGTCCTTTCATTCCCTCTCAGACTAGATAAACAACATCTTTACAAGAACACAACATTTCCTCGCACTGGTTGTGACACATCTCCCCGCTGGTTATAAATATGGTATTTAACCGTATGAATGTGAAATTATGCATTACTGGAAAAGACTGCGCAGACTAATTGAGCCTCGGTGGATGAACATCTGTGCTGGAGGAAACCTAAGCTGCGCAAACACCTCGGAGAATCCCTTCCCCCGTCAGTCTCTGTTATCCTACCTGCTCCGGCTCCTTCCTGTTACCACGCTGATACTCAAATCCAAACTTTATGAGCTGATAACTGCACACGACCACACAGGCGAACACAAAGCCCATTGCCGTGGACCATATGGCCAGAGTGTGTGCGTGGAGCACAGCAGGCCTCTTCTGCTGGAGTCCTATAGAGCATTTTTGATCAGAAAAGCTGTTCCCTCTTCAGCGAGCCAGCCAGCTGAAGTCCCAGGAGGCTTGTTAGAGTGGCATTTTATATATTTTTTCCACTCTTTTCATTTCTGGTGAGAGCTTTAGTGCGCCATCAGACGACAACATATGAAGTACAACGAGGGATTCCCATCCTTTCAGAGCTCTCCTCCAAGCCAGCTCTTCTTGCATGTCTTTTATATACATTATTTCTTGGTTTCTCCACATGCTCACATGGAACCACATTACTGTCACGTTACTCGGCGTGCTCCGCGGCTTATGAAAGTGCAAGGTTCACTTGATCGCAGCGCTGGGCTTGTTTGCAAAGGAGTGTTGAAGGCTTTGTGTAATGAGCCTGATAGTAGCGAAGCAGAACATGTACTGTACATACACAGCAGTGCATGCACACATCCAGCGTAACACACAGCTCCTCCCCGGCACTGAAAATAGAACACACTGTCCATGTAACGCAGATGGAGAGTTGAGCTACTTGCTCTTTACGACTCACATCAAAATAAAATATACATAAAGACCATAGCAACGCTCTCAGAGAGAACTGTGAAGACTGCTATGTGAGGAAGAGTGTAAGTAAGTCATAAAAGGCGCACAGAGCTCATTTATTTGTTTGCAATGTTACTCACTGTCGCCCGAGAGAAGGAAATATTAAGTGACCAATTACTGCAGCAACCACTGCGAATCTAACGGCACACTTTTCATCGCAACGCAGCAGGAGACCCAAATCTGTCAGGGTTTTGATGAGGAAAAGCGCGGTGGAAGATTTTAGGGCTATTTGGGGATTGCACACAGCGATAAGCCAGGCCTCCAGACACTTCAGCATCCTGGACCGAACCCTCGTTTATCTTCAAACACAAACTTCAAAACACGTGACACCTTATGATTTCTGGAAAAAAAAAAAAAAAAAAAAAAAAAAAAGCTCTTTATTTAGGCCTGTAACATCTTTTATCTTTTATCTAAGTTTGTAAAGGCATGAACTTGCCTATTTATGCAGTTTCACTTTATTTTTAGCAGAAATATTTAGGCCTGCCACTTTGAGTATTCGTGTAACCTTTTTTTTTTAGTGTGGGTAGCTGGATATTTATGCATCTTCACTGCCTTGTTATTACGTTTTCCTCAACGCTCACAAACACACAGTGTGTTGCTACGCCTGCCCTTAATCCATGTTAATGTGCATGATCAATCACTGCGAGCTTCTGGAGTGAAGCACAGTTTAGGGATGCGACTCCCACTTCGCGCGGGGATGAGTGAGCGCTCGCTAAATTGCTGCGAGTCCGCTGATGGGCTCGCCTCCAAATGCTGATCCGTGTTCTGTTGCAAAGAGAGGCCTGCGCCGATTTTATGCTCCCTTTGACCGTCATCATAATAAATTGGGTTTCATTCACTTTTGATGACATCGGAGCTTCACTGAGAAGCCCCACTGTGGTCCATTAGGATTTGTCGGCAGATTTAAAGCCGTGATTTAATGATCATCACGGGCACGCAGGACTGTCAGTGACTGGCAGCCTGAGTCACTCACAGGGAGGGTGAACGTGGTGCGGCGCGCACATCGCTACACTTCTTTTGTCTGCTGAAACAGTCATACGCTGACAAGCCATAACATTATAAGTGAAGTGAATAACACCGATTAAAACTTTGTCATGGCACCTTTTACATTGAGGGATGTAGCAACCAGCAAGTTAACAACTCATCTTCAAAGCTGATGGATTCGAGGCGGAAAAAAAGGGCAAGTGTGAGTGACATCTGTGAGGTTTGCATAGGCGTGACGGCTAGACAAGCATTTTCAAAACTGAAAGGGTGTTGTCACTTTTTGATGGACAGTTTTTTAAAGGATAGGAAATGGGTGGTATTGACTGACAGGACATAGACAGCGACTGATATCGATGGAGGCTTCACCTGCAACTTACAGGACTGAAAGACTCTCCTACCAGTAACTCATCAGATTTCTCCAAACTTCAGTGGAAAAGGCCTGTGGTGCTAGTTAGTGCGAGTCATTTAGAAACTAAACATTAGAACTCAGCTGCTTGTTCAGGTTGTGCTGCAGAATGAATGTGGGTTCATTAATATGCATCGTGGAAATGGATTTTAACACCTGAAGTGTTGTTTATTTAATCAGATTACCTCAAAATCATCCACAAAGACAGTTAAAAAAGAAAAGAAAAACAAAAAAACAAAACCATGTACAGTATATCAAGTGAAATGCAGCTTATTGACAAAGCAGCCATGTAAATTAGCTCACATTACATGTTATGATATAAAGCTTGTGGCCAGATCTCCAAAAAGAAGTCTGATGTTGCCAATAATTTCTCTTTTCTTCTGGATTTTGAGTGACAGTATCATCGTCGACATCGTCTCGGGATCTTGCCAAATGCTTTGTTTTTGTTTTGATGAATGGGCTGCCACAAATCTATTAGGATCTGTAACTGAATACTTCTGGCATGTCAGCATTGCTTCTTGTAATTATCTTAATGTGAAATATTAACAAGAGTCTGTTCTGCCCTTTTTTGTATTTATTCACCACACTCCCTGTGCGCTAAAGCCTCATAAATCAAAATAAAAAAAACACAGACGCGCAACAAATAACCCGTTTTCCAGGAGGATACAGGAAAATATCTATTAATCCATCAGGTACATTTACACAGCCACCCACCAGTGTGTGTGTGTGATCTTACACCTTTCCATAACAAAGCGCTGAAGCACTGTAATAAGGCATCGCTGTGAGGGCTCCGGCCTGCAGCACCCAACATAAAATTGACTTATGAACTGGGGATTCCATTCGGTTTATGTGATCTGTCTCCTGGACGCATATGTCAGATGAAAACCTCCAAATAAACCTCTCGAGCAGCAACAACTTGTTTTGCTTTGGTGACGCGATGTTGTCCAGGAGATGTTTACGTCCCGAGGTGCAAGATGTAGCATGCAGTTGTTGGCGGTTGCAATTTAGTGTAACGGAAATGATTACAGTCCAGCTTACGAAAATAAATATTTTAAAATTAAGAGCGTCGAGGAAGAAAAACACAGCAGGGTTGTCATAGAGCTTGTTGTGGAGAGTTTGGTTAATATGGCAGCACAATGGGCACAACTATTGTGCGGCACAGCACCACGGGTGGTCTGTTTCTGTTTTTGACTTAGTAAGGGTTTGTTAGCTTAACACAAACACAGGATGGGAGAAGGGCCGTAATCAAACATACGTCTCCCGCAGGCACGCTCCAGTTATACCTGCTGAGAGACGTCATTATGATGGAAGCCATTCCTGCATTCACTTTGTCTCACGACGTTGATTCATCATCAATTTGGATCACAAAGACAGATTGGAATATAATCGAGGCGTTTGTCTGAGACTTCCTCCCACATCTTTTTATTTTATGTATTGCTTTGCAATACCTGGTGGGAATGAAACTACCAAATAACAAAGTTTAAGGCAATCCGTCGCAACAAAAAAACATTTGCTTGATTTCCCTGCAGAAGGCAATATCAGCAAGCATCCATCTGGAAATCAACCTTCCCTGAGCCGCTGTTCTTTACAGATCTGAGCATTGCTTGCTTCACCTCATAACACTGCTTCAGCCTCAGTTCAAGTTGAATAAGCCAGCGTGTTATTCACCGACTCCCTTTTTGCTTCTCTCCCCTTTCGGATGATATGGGCGTGGCTACTTCGAGGCTGGTTATTCTGATGAGCTGTTCAGTCAATGCATTAAAGAGAGGATGTGGATGTTTTCAGGGCAGTCGCAAAGAGCTCAGTGGCTGCACAGATGGAGATACACATGGCTCCGAGTCATGCTCAGTTCGAGTTTGAGTTGAAAATGTGGGACTTTTCTGTGAGATATTTTGATGTGTGTGTGGGTTGTCTCCAAATCCGCTGGTGATTCCAAATGGCCCCAAGGTGTGTGTGTGTGTGTGTGTGCGCGTATGTGTGTGTGTGTCGGTGTGTCTCTGTGTTTATCTTGTGATGGACTGACAACCTGTCCAGGCTGTATCCAGCCGTCACTCATGTTCAGATGAGATTGGCTTCTACACGACAATAAAGGTTTGTTATGGCTCAGCTGGGAAGCCAGGTCGTCTTTCAATGGCAAAGTTGCCGGTTCGATCGCCCTGTCCATATGTCAATGTGCCTTCAACAACACACTGAACCCCAAATTGCTCCTGACTAGATGAATTCAGTTCTGTGCATTGCAGAAATCACCATTAGAATGTCTCTGCATGCGATTAGCAATGTAATATAGCAGTTTTAGGTACTGGTGAAGCAGTGGAAAAAATGCCACCATAAAAAAGGAAATGTGACATTGCGCACAACACATACACATGCAATAATCTAGTAGTGGAATCACATATGAAAGATGTGTGAAATAACACACAAGGCTGATTTAACTTTGTGAATATGGAATATCGATAGTGTCTATCAGATTAATCAAAAACTAATGGGACTACGTACTTATTCATTGATGTATGAGGATCAATATGTTATAGCAATCGGATTTACTACATCTTAAAGGCTTGTGCTGTTTCTGATTACAATCATTTGAAAACCTGATGTAAAAAGCTTATTTTCAGTAGAAATGCTGATGTTATTGTGGTGAGAATCTTATTATAAGAGCCCACCTGTGTTGTACATCAAACTGTTGACTTTGTGACCTATTACTACCTATTCAGACCCCCCCCTGACTCTGTTGTCTTGTTGATTCAGTTGTTTAATGTCAGACTCATATTCAGCAGCAGTCTCAGGATATGTTTGTAGTTAATTGCACATGCCTTGGATATCTTATTAGTCTCTAACAAACTGTTATCATAGCAGTAGAGTTGATTAGTGTTTTTTTTTTTTTTTTTTTTTTCGAGCCATAAGCACGTATAGAAACAGTGAAAGTAAAAGGAGTTATAATAACATATGAAAACACCCTGGAGATTTGCATCCTGCACCTCACGCAAGGAAATCCTCCTTCTGACCAGATGTAACAAGGCAATTCTTTCATCTGTATTTTTCTGCATGGCAATAAATATATGCATGCAGAAAGGGAAGAGACAGCTAATGAGACAGCTACTGGAGTCTAATAAGTGGAATTCATTATACAATCAAGGTCTCGAAGTCAGCTGGGGGATGATAATTCTTGGAGCTCGGTCCAACATAATGCAGCTCAACAAAGCCCCTGTTTCCATGTGACGATGCAGTATGAATGAATGCAGCCCACTTAATGCTACATGCGCCTGAGCAGGGGACCGGACAACTGAGGTTATGTATCGACTGATAAAGCTTTTATTAGCTGACATGAAAAGCAGCCACAGTGCTCACTTTCTCTCTCTATCTCTCTGTTTTGACTCACAGAAGAATCATCAATTAAGGAGCAAAAAAATTTCCATTCCCACTGTCAAAAAAAAGCCAAGTGACTCAGCTCAAAAGTAAATATTCACATTGAAAAGTGGTCATTTGAAATTCAAGTGACAAATGAAACACAAAGTTTTGGCATTTTCTATCAGTTTCCATGTTCACCCTGAGTTCACTGAGGGAAGAGTTGATCTTAACTTTCAAGATTTCAAGAGTTCAGAGAAAATAAAAATGCCAGGGGCGAGCCTCACCCATGATTTTCTCTTTCTGTTCTTAAAATAAAACAAGGTTCTTTCACTGTTTTGTTGCTTTCTACCATGTTATGAGGAATTTGCCTCTTCTAGCTATGATTTGTTATTGACAATTAATTCATCCCATTAAAACGGTCTTCTAATTCATATTTTTGTGTCGAGCACTGAATTCCACCTGACCCTGTCCATACAAGGGATTTTAACTACAGTCTGAACGGACTGAGGTACTTGCTAAGAATCCTACCTCTGACAAGGTTCATCAACCCCATCATAATACACAGGAAGAGAAAGTAATAAGTATTGTTGTATTTTCATTTTTGACACCCATCTGTATTACTGAGGACAGAAAGGCTTTAAGAATTTAATATTGCAAACAGTGTGTGTAATTTGGTACAGATTTGTGTGCACTGTGTGGAATAAATGTATATAAAAAAGTCCAAACTAATTAGAGAAATTTCCAAGCATTAATTGATTAATGAATGGATTTACAGCAGTTGACAGATTAGGCGATAATGCAAACACAGTGAGGATTAGTTTCAGCTGCACTTTCAGCTGTCCTTGAGTATTATCCGTGCCGTCGCCAGTCCTGCTTTGATCATGCGACTCAGAGGATTGTGTGCTGTTGGGTTTGACTGCTAAATGTCACGGAGACGCGGTGACGGTCGCAGTTAAATCACTTTCAGGGCCAGGGAAAGCCTTCCAGGAACTCTTCTTCAGCAGCTACCAACACTTGGTCTTCCATCAAGGTTCTTAGCAGCCTGCAGGCAGCCGAGGCCTCATCTGTCAACGCATCAGTGCTTTGGCACTCAGATTCACTTTCCTTTGTTGGTGGTTGCTGTGACTCATGCAGAATAACTGGCCTTGTTTTGGCTCTGGGCTTCGGGAGACACATCCCGTGGACTTTCTGGTGTCTGTGATGCAGACAGACACGACAGTATCTCCCAGACACAACCCACCATTGTTTGTTTGGATTTGCTTTAACACCCGGCTCTGGGCTCATTTGGTCTTCTTTGGAAATGTTCCCCGTCATCATCTGCCTGACCCTCGGTTTAAAATAGCTTCTAGTCACAGACGAGCAGTCCAGTGGGAATTTCAAAAATGAAATGAGAAAATGATGCCAGGAGACGTTAATGCACAACAGAACGAGAGCTAAAATGCATCAGTTTGTTAATCCTTGTTGTCTCTCTATGGCTCACATCAATATTCTAAGATTACAGTAAACTGTGCGGTAAAGAAGCAACACGACAGTAAACGCCGTGACGTTGGAGGACGATAATGCTGCCCGTGTAATCCAGACAGTTCTCTGAATTCTGAGTTCCGTTCCTGTGATCACAACATGGAAATGGGAAAATATGAACACTGAGGGTAATGTGAACGAAATAAAAAGTCGTGACTTTCCCAGTAACATATTGCCCAAGATAAAATCTAGGTGAAGCTTGAAGCAAAGGAAAGAAATCACTTCAGCGGTTTGACCTGTTGGAAGGAAAGCCATTACACACACCGAGGCACGACAGCTGTCACTGAAATAAACTGCATGGAGATTTGAACCTTAACCTTGAGGCTACCAAAGCTATCAATATATCAGATACCAGAAGGAAAAAAAGAGAAAGAGCGAGAAATGAAGGAGTGCAGTTTGTGGCTCATGTATTGCCTTGTGTCAGCTGACACTCCCTGAAAGTATATATAGAAAGCCTCTAATCTGCGGTGACTTTTACAGGCAAGTCAGATCCAAAAGTAGCACCTTGAACATAAAGACGTGGGAGGGCTGTAGCCTCGGCTGACCCTTCCCGACAAATGTCTGTTTTAAGAGGTTTAAGCACTCCAGACTGCAGCCCGTACGACTTGGCCTCAAAACACGAACGACAGCTCGACTGCAGAGACACACAGAGCACTCCAACACCTCCGGGGTCTCTCAGGTCACCGAGGGCGGCGGGCATCGACGACCTCAACGTGCACGGCCAAGAATACCTCAGATGAAAACGGATAACACGCCGCGCGGCTCCACGTCCAAATGCTAATGGTGTTTTGGCAGCCGGTTTATATAGCCTGTTAGAAAACCTTGAAAAGTGCCGAAAACATTAGCGGGCCGCTCCAGCAGTCATTACCGAAGGTGTTGGTCGACTGGCCATCGGAGTGAGACTGTGCCTCATTACTGGGGCTGTCCTGGGTTTGACCCCCGGAGATTGAACGCGCCTCGGTTTGCATAAGTTTGGTGGATCTTCTGAGAATAATAACTTCCTATTATGTCCTGAAACGCTCCTCGTGCGCCATTGAGTTCAACTCTAAGCCCAGGCATTATAAATTCCTGCTAAAAGCTTCACACGTCTCTTACAAAAAAAAAAAAAAAAAAGTACCGCTGAGCTGATTTTTGAGACGGAGGCATGATTTATTTTTTATTATCAAAACGAACAATAGCGGAGTTACCTGCTGTACTTCAGAGATAATATGTGGGCACGATTATCGTGTCCATTTAAATTATTAGTCATTATTGGAAGGGGGGGGGGTATTATCGTGAGCCATTATTTTACACGGTGAATCAAAAATTACAGTCATTTGAGCCGTAATGACTCACAGATTATAGTCATGCTTTATATAGCACATGATCTCTGTCAATATGCTGCGCACATACATGTGTGTTGCCGCACCATTAACAGTTACTCACCCACACCCACATCCCTGTCGGTTGAGTTGGCTAATAAAAAAACAGACATAAAAGCAGAGCCCTAATCACATTTTCTACATATTTTATATAGTGGAATTAATCTTACTCTTCTTTCATGATGAGGCTGAGCACTCAGTGCTCTACGGGAGTTTTCGCAGATCGCTTCTACATCTGCCTATCGACTGTGAGGTTTTTTTTCTGAAAGCCACACAAACGGTCAAATTGACACTCTTGTGTTTCATTATATATGGCTGCAACAGGTCAACGATTACTCCCCTACTCAGAAAACACTTCTTTATTGATTATCTGTCAACAATTTTGAGCTCCAGACAGCAGCAGCGGCAGCGCTAAAGCTGCTGCCATGTTAAATGCTAATCCGGGGTCGAGTGCCTCGCTTCGGTCCACTTTGCCTCTGCTGCTTCTTGTTGACATGCTGGTTGTGTTTAAGCGGTTACCTATACACACGCCTTTTATCTGGTGATAAAAGCTTTTTCTTTATGGAGCAAGGCTGAGCCAAAGTGACAGAGGCCGGGCCGCAGCCCCGGCTGTGCGTTCGGCGGCCGGTGTCTGACATTAGCCATTAACCCTTCATCGGCTCTCGGTGGATCACAGCTGTCAGTCACAGCTGCTCTCCCCCTGCACCGCCTTGCCGTAAGGGAGGTCAGGCACAAATATGCTTCTCTACAGAAGCTGTTAAGGGCAGCAACAGCCTTTCGGTCTTCATTTTCAATCGTTCATGTTGTGATTTTACTCCACAGCAAATGCAAAATCAGTGCTGGAAATCGAACTGCAGAGATCCTATAGCTTATGAGATAACAGTCGTGCGACAAAAACGACTTGCTGCAGCTATTTCGATATTTGGCAAAGACTGTTCCGCTCATCGTGTCACAGGTTTAGTGGGATTTTTGTCTCATGCAGGCCTGCTTAGTTTTCTTTTTGTGTAAACCACATTCCATGTGCGTCCTTCTCTCCGCTGCTCATTTACAAGACAAAGAGCAGATTTTCTTTAGTCGCTGAGTAAAAAGTGCTTTTATATGACAGCGCATGCAGAGACTGTACAGGCACAGCGCCTCTGTTATCTTACAGTTTACTCTGCGAGTTGAAAGCTGCCACATGCCGTGTGCAGCGACTTTAAATCACTGCACCACAAGCAGAATGCACCAAGTTTTCTTCACAACTTTGGGATCTCTACAGAGTTGGGAGAAGAAGGTTTGTTTTGACTATTGTGTAAAAGTACATTAAACTGCAGACAATTATATTATGCAAAAATATGCAGAAACTAAATTGGGCAGATTTTCCACTGCATTACACATGACAGGCATTTACTGCATAGACAACAGAGAGTTACATTTTGAACTCAGGCATGACAAAAAAATTGCAGAACTCTAAAGAACTCTTGCATCTATGCTCTTTGTGTCATATTCACTCTTTCGCACAGCGAAGGAGACTGAATCTGCCATGGGATTAACCTGAGATCCAGAATCAGAGACTGAAGTCGTAGAGAAGTTGAACAAAAAACCTTATGGTCAGACATGGTGGCATAAAGCTGTTACGGACCTCAGTGTGAGATGTATGGTGTTGTGCGTCATGTCTGGTGAACGGCTCACTGAAGGACAATGTCATGAGGAGCACTCTTACAATATTTAGAGGAACAGAAACTTTCCTATTTATAATTTATTAGTTCTCGTAAAATTCCATTTTCTTTTCCAAAGCCAAAATACAAAGTTTTTCCCAAGAAGAAACAGTGAAGCCGCACAATCTCCAGGGGCTTAACACTCAGAATACAGTTCAATTGTGGCTCATGATGGTTTTCATATATTCTTTTGGGTTCAGAGCATCAACTTCATGACAGAGCTATTTTCACAATTACAATAATTACAAAGAAATGATAGCTTTCCTTTTCTTCAGTCAAACATGTCAACAGATTCACAGTTTCTTCCCATCTCTTTCATTAAAAATTCAACACATCCGGATTTATCACCTTTGACCGACTTCAAAACTCATCTCCAAAACCTCATATTGGGCTCCATCATTAATGGATTAAAGAAAATGGGCCCAAACATTAGTATTGGGAATGGGAGCGCTCTCACTCTCATTACTGACTGCACAATAACATTGATCTGTGGCATGCTGGGGAACAAGTCAACTGAAGGTTAAACAGAAGTCAAAGAAGTTGTTCCGCTGCAGCAGGAGGGTGTGAGCCGGTCAATGGACAGACGCTGCTCCGCCAAATAATGAGAACCGACCGATGTGGGGTCATGCATAAAGACTCAAATGTCAATATAATAATTATTATGCTCAGAGAGTCTTCCCTTTTTTCAAAATCCCCCCACCCCAGCGTTGACCTTTCCTTCTCAATTAAGGTTTTTAACACTTCCAATGAAGCTAATTACATTGTAGTCTGAAATACAGATGGCACTTATTCTTTATATGTGGAAGTGAACAAAGCACAAATACAACATTTACATAATAGGTCCACTCCAGTAAATATTTTTCCTGACCCCTGATTTCCCTCAAGTATTTATCCGCCCTCCAGTGAACGATCACACTCATGTACGGTTTAACTGTTTCGGCAGGGTTAATGCCCAGCGGACTCGGAATTGATGTGATGTTTTTCTCCCTTTTGTGTTGACCAGAGACATACGCTCACCACACAAACACGGCATTAATATTCCAAACAGCCACTGGGTGAACCTGCGTCTGAATTTCAACAGCTTTCTCTGATTAGATTATTCTTTCAGCCTCTAATTTCTGGAGCTGCGGAAAAAAAGGGGGACACCAAATGTCCTCACTACGAGCGAGAGAGAGAGAGAGAGAGAGAAACACAGCATGACGTGATGCAAAGGCACAGATAACATTTTTGAAAACAAATGTAGCCACACATACTAATAGGAAGATGCAACAAATTTGCGGAACATTTATTGGACGGTGTTATCAGCTGCAAGGCTGCAGAGTAAAACAGTTGAGCCACGGCTGTGTTTAGACTTGTGTGAAGACAAGTGCGACCGCATGCCCGAAGGAGTCAGGACGCACGCCACGAGCACGTGGAGCAGGCTGCACATATTGGCATTGACAGCATAATGGGACCGCCGGCTTTCTCGTACCGTCATCTAATGGTCGCCTCGCCGAAGCGCGACGCGGGCCGCACGGAGGGAGAGTAGCGCTCACAGCTGATGAGCAGAGATGGAGCGTCAGCGCTAAAGGCCTCGGCTCGATTATCATCTGCTCGCTAGAATCTGATATGAGGGGGAAGCCGGCATCAAAGGCAACGCTGACGCTCCATCAGGGAACCTGCCTCTGCCAGCCTCGCTCGCTCACTTTCTCTTTTCCTTGGTCGCTCACTCACACACACACACACACACACACACACACACACACACACACACACACAACTACGGAACCATGAACTATGTATGTATACTGTACTCATTGCAACTCTCCCTTTTTCTAACTGAATAAATCCAAGAGAATGTGAATATCTAATGTTAGTTAAAGCACATGCATGACACACCCTACACACACACACACACACACACACACACACACACACACACACACACACACACACACACACACACACACACAAACAAAACCAGGGTCGAGCCTGAGGCTGGGGAACTATGTGTGAACCCTATGGAGAGAGATGTCAGCCTGACAGACCAGATAAACTGAGCGAATGCAGAGTTTTCTGCACCACAGATCAGAAAACAAGACACTTCTGTGCTCACACAGCGACTACATGCTGCTGTTTATTTTGGGTCGGAGAATGTAATTATTTGGCTGCCACTGCTGCTGCTGGTGTTATTAATCAGTTACACTCTCAGTTGGAAACATTTCAATATGAATTTTTTGGAGGGGTGGGTGGTGGATGACAGGATCCGCTGCACGCAAAGCGTCAGATGAAAGCCTTTGTTTTGGTCAGATGTGCAAACAGAAGCAGATTAGTGTCGCATTTTCCACTTGTTGTGTTTTTTTCCACCTTATTTCTGAGTTTCATTTGATCTGAAACACAGCCAAGTTAAACCAGTGAAAGTCAGAGTTGGGCCTCCAGTCAGCTCATAGCATCGACGCACGATGAAAGAACTACTGTGTGTCCATTTCATGACCATCACTGATACTTTTACGTGACTAAGAATAAAGTTCTTCACACAGATATGCTATATAATATCAATATGATATGTACAACATTAAACTAAATCATGCAGGCATTAATATTAGTTAATCATTAATTGACAGAAGGTTTGCTGCCAACAATTTTCCCATAAAATACAGTAATGATTGTGTTTTACTAACCAAAAACATCAAACAGCTTCTAAAATATGGAGATTTCTGTTTTGTACAGTTAAACCTACAACATACTGGGATTCATATCAATCAGTTGAATACAACAAGCTATTTCAAAATCTGTCTTCCTATAGTTTTCACCTTGTGCTGTCACTGATCACTGAAAAAAGATGGCGAAATTGGGTTAGCAGTCTCCATGGCAAGCATGAAGATGAAAAAATTCACATATTAACCTGTAAATTGTTCTCCTGACGAATGCTGAGCAGGTTTGCAGCTGCACTTTGATAAGAAAATCATGACATAAAGAAAATGTATGTTAGAACAGAAATTAAAGAAAAAAACATGTAAATGCAAAAAACAGTGGTCTAGCAGGAGGCAGTCGATCAGATTCACAGGTTCTGATTGAAACTAACTTGCTGTTAAATCGACCTTGAGGTGCTCGTTCATTTATTCACTCTTTGTTGGCCAGGCTGTTTGCCCCCTGTGGTCAGTAAGAATTATGGCTCAGGTGACACAGTAAACCGAGGTCATTCCCTTTCAGCCGCTCTCGTCTGCAGCAGTGCTGACTAGGATGGAGTTTCTGTTCTCCTCCATCAGTCTCTGCAGTTCACTAAAAGGATACTTGTTTGCACTTCGACTGAGCAAATTCCGAGGATCAGCCTGTTTCCTTTATAGACCTCCCATGTGCCTTTGACTTCCCCCTAACCTGCCATGGCATGAACGGACTTCTGTTAGCTTTCCTGCAAACATTGAAGCTTGATAGCTTTGTGATTTGGATAAAGAAGGTAAATCATTTGCAGGCACTCTTTGTGGAGTTCATCAATTGTTTTCTGAACAATGTTAGCAGCGTGGAGAGTTTTATCCTGCCGAAAGAGCTTAAAACTGAAGCCATTAAGAGCCACCAAAATGTATAATTATGCTGTACTCCACTAAGTAGTATCCACATGAACGGTGAGGACCTGAGAGCATCACCCTGCCTCTGCCAGTTTGATTCCCACCATGCACCTCAATGCCTTTTTCTTCTCAAGTAAACAGCACATATCTGCCATCCACATGACAACAAAGATACTGACTCATTAGATGAGCCCATCAGCTTCTTTTCAGCTCTGGATCACGGTTCGGCTCAGATGCCCACATGCTCTTTGTTGGCTCGCTCAGATATTGTGACCAGTCCGCAGCCCCGTGAGCAGCACGCTGTGTGAAGCACCATGTGCTTTGACACATTTGTATCATGTGAGGCATTAATGTTTCCAGCAGCCTGTGCTACGGTTGCCCCTCTGTTTCATCAGACCTCGTGGACCCGCCGTGGCTCCCCATGTGCATCAGTGAGATATGGGTGCCTGTGACCCTGTTTTTTTTTTTTTTTTGCCCACCTTTACTGAACCTGCTTTGGCGCACACTACCCACTGCATTACCAGGAACACCACACGGCATCTGTTGTTTCGAAGATGCGAGGATCCGCTTTCGAAGAAATCACACCTGTGCTCCTGTCAGAGTCGCTCACATCCTCACGCCGGCTCGTCTTTTTTTCCTGCTTCCAGCGCATCAGCTTCAAGAACTGAATGCTCAGTGTTGCCAAATACATCCCACCTCCTGACAGGTACACTGTAACAAGATAGTCAGTGTATTCACTTCGCCTGTCAGCGGTTTTAATGATGTGGCTGATCACTGTATTTGTGTCTGTCTGTCTTGTAATCCTGGTGGTGGGTGGGAGGAAGAAAATGCTGGAAAAGCGGTTCATTTGGAGTTAACACAATGCGTCAGGCTGTATTCAGGTGATTAAGAACTGTTATGCAGCCTCTTTATTCTTACAGACTTATTTATTTACTTACTTTATCCTCAGTACCTCTTGTACTGCTGTTCATTGGTTAATGAGCTCAGTAGCACTCTGCAGTTCACCCACACCAAAGAAATTTGGAAAGATGTTGCCACACGGCTTTAGGGATGTGAAAAATTGCCTCCTGTTTGGTGATGGTGAGATTGCGGTGAGCCCCCAGTCCGTCACAAACACACACATGCACACACACGCACACACAGTGTCAAGTTCACGTCTGGATAGCCAGCTCCCTCTGCACGCCGATGTGTCGAGATATATGGTGGGATAAGCTGATAGCAGAACAGGAAGTGCTGCTCAGCATAGCTGTGAGTTTTAAAATTGTTTTTTTTCGGCCTCATCTGGACCGTGATAAGAACCGTCATCCGTGAGGTGACGATAACCACAGCTGTATTAATTTCAGCTCTGCGCCTTTGACTTTTATGTTAAAGATTCAAACGCCAAACAGTCCTCCTCTGCCAGAGGATCGGGTGCATTTGGTGCTGTCAGCTACTCTGCAAGTCCTGACACTGGTCTGATACTCTGCTCTGAATCTGAACATCTTCCTACCAAAAAACATTCACCTTGAGGCTTCTGCCAAGAATCCGATCACGACGCCTCTCCCGGCTCCGCCTCCCCTGATGTGTATCCTACTGGACTGCCGCTTGGCGTGACTCCCCTCGAGGTTATGGGAAGAATATGTCCTTCTCGACCCACCTTCAGTCTCATGGGGATAAAATCTACCTCCTTCTCACGGTGGTCACAGCGAGACAAAGCATAACGCATACTTCATTCTCAAACCCAAACAAAGCACGACTCCCAACTTTGGCACACAGAGTAAAAAGTTCTGCGATTGAGATCACACAAAGCCTGTTGTGCATGAAATACAGCACATTATATCATTAAAACTTTTCTTAATCCACTCAGTTTTAGTAATACGTGTTCAAATATCATGAATATTACTTTTTTTCAACTCTACTTATTTTTTCATGATGATTCATGTGTCCAAATTACCTGAATAAAAGCATACTGGAAAGAAAAACATCACAGCATAAATTGCACTAAGGCTCGATAAACTTGTTCGTCTTTCTGAACGCTTTGCTGTGTACTTGTGTTTGAAGGAAATGAGTGAATGTGTGTGTACCAAGTGCACAATCACGCCCTCTCAATGTCAATGAGTCCTCCTCCTCAGGAAAGTCAGCGAGCCACTAATGGACTCAACATAACAGTCCCGGTGAGGCACCGTACAGTCACTCTGTGTGTGTGTGTGTGTGTGTGTGTGTGTGTGTGTGTGTGTGTGTGTGTGTGTGTGTGTGTGTGAGTGTGTGTGTACACGCCTGAAACAAGGTGACACAGGAAACAGTCCCCTAAGTGCTGGCTGATGGCCAAACCTTGCTGTCATGACCTCAGTCATGTTCAGTCACTCCTATAGAGGTGGCTGACACATCCTGACACAAACACGCCGAGTCCAGACTAAACACGGAGGGGGAATAATCGCTGCACTAATTTTTCATGAAACGACTCTTTTTTAGAAGCTAATTCTTCACTTCAGAGATTTCTGTATAAACACATCCTGCTGACATGGACCAACACTTTCCTGTGGCTGCGATGAAGAGACGGCGGGCTTATGCAATCTCTTTCCTTTTGTGTCAAAACACACACGGCCCAGAATAATTGCCCTCCCCATGTTTCCACCTGTGTTTACACTCGGAACGCAACACTCTGTTCCCTGGACTCTTCTTGAATACATTATAATCAACTGAGAATATTTGAAAGAAAAAGATCTCACCATCACTTCCATTTAACGAGGATCAAAATCCATTCCTGCCTGTAACCAGAGGTCAGTGTTAATCTCCAGCCACACTTGTGCTATCCACTTTGAAAAATGCCAACAATAAAGCTTCGTGATAAACAGCAGTGAGCCGAGTAGATCTTTATTGATTTCAAGGAGAGATTCTCATTCTTTTACAGGACGGGAAGCATCCTTGGGGAGCTTGTTTATTGCAAAACTGTAGATTTTTTTCTGCTCATCATAGTATGGGAATGGGAGTCACTGTGTTTGGTATCCTTTGTTTCACGCCCACCCCTTTGTTTGACTACTTTACAGTGGGAATTATTCCTTCTCCTCGCTGTAATTAAAAGGTGAGCGCTCACCTAGGAGACTCAGTGCCTCTTGTGCAGACTCTGCATGGACACACACACGCACGGACACACACACACGGACAACGTTCACTGTCGTGCACAATCGGAGAAGCTCATAGCCGCTGCCCCTGGGCCAGTTTTCACACAGACGTGCGGGCGAGAGGATTTTTCACAGAGGAACAGGCTTTTGTGTGAATGAACAAAGGGAATCTCCTTCCTAAATCCTATCGTGTGCCGCCATGCGTCTCCCACACGCCTGTTTCCAAGTTACCGGCAGCGTCGGCTGCCAATCCTGCTTAATTGCCTCCCGTGTAAAGTGACGGCTGAGGACAGGCGACGAGCGCGCGCCGTCCTCGCCTTTTCCGGCAGGTCCGTGGGGAGAGACTCCATCTGAGACCCATACTGTGCGCCTTTTCGGGGGATTACATAGCGTGTGGTGACCGGGAGAGAAACTTCACTGACCAACTTGAAGAATTGCTGAATGAAAATGGAGCGCCACTGAAATATCAGTCGAGCACTTTTAATTTCAGAAACAAAATGTTCTTATTAAAAAAAAAAAAGCTGCTCAGTGAGATCAATTCACTGAAGCCTTAAGAGAGCAATTCAAAGTGAAATATTAAGATTATAAAAGGCGTTTTAAGGATAAAAGTAAAGCACAGATGAAAACACAAACAATAAAACCAAGAAGTGTTTTAATGAGATGCAGCTTTTTACACTAACCTTGCACTTGCCTCCAGGAAATGGATTTTCTTGCCCACTCCCGCTCGCTGGATTTATCACCCTGTTGCTTCTTGCTCCCTCTTCTTTTGTCGTGTCTTCCTCACAAATAGATCCTCCTCATCCTCGAGACTTAGCAGCTCATGAGGGAAGCCAGGCGGAAGAGAAAGAAAACACACCACAGAAGAAAAGAAACACACTCTTCTCACCCCTAAGTCCTGCTTGGCAGTGTATCTCCATCCGTCAGAGCACGGCGACTGTGAGCGTGTGTGAGAGAGAGAGAGAGAGAAGGAGCGAGAGAGATGAAATGATACTAAGTGGGCGAGTGAGAGAGAAAGTGAGGGAGGCAGGGGAGAGAGAGAGACGGAGAGAGACGGAGAGGGAGGGAGCTGGAGCGTATGCACTGGAGGGTGATCCTCTGTACTGTAGGAGCTCCTGTTTATCTCTCAGTCTGTCTCCTCGGCATTTCTCGGCAGCCACAGGGTCAGCTGCTTTCGCAGTCACAAGAACTGGTTTTCTCATGAGGGCAAAGACTTCCTGTTAGTTCACCATTCAACTTCTCTCATGAGTCTTTTTGGAGAAAGACACCAAAAAGTCTTTCTGGGGCATAAATCTAATCAGTATTTTGGTTTCTAACGCCCGACAAAGAGTTATTCTGATCTCTCTGACACACTGTCAACCCAGAGGCGATCCTGCTAAAACACAAATGAGCTTAAGCTCAACATAAATAAACCAATAAACAGAGGCCAGAGGCGGTCATCTGAATGCTCAGTAAAGACTGGTCCAATTCCAGGAAGTTATTTGTCACTTCCATATCATCCTTCTGTGTCCCTTGAAGCAATGAATTGATTAAAAACATAACACGCTGCACTTAAGGGGAGTCCTCAAAAATAACTGAAGAGCTCCAGAACATCTCAAAACATTTACACATTTTTACAATTTCCCCAGTTAACTAACACCACTGTATAAGGGTGTGATGAGATCTCGTGAAATGAAATCATGACAAAATTTCTCGTTGAAATTAAAAGTTATCTCGCGTACACAGGGCAGAAGCCTCATGGATTGTGAGCACACAACTAACGGAGTGGACGTCTTGTCAAACGTGGACGACGGACTAGTATTTCTGGCAAATTCCAGTCCGAGCGGACATGAAAACGCCCAAAATGTGGTCAAGATACAACTTTTAAATCCGTCTACCAGTGTCCTGCAGAAGCTCCTGATGTTATTTGCTTTAATAAAGCATCATCTTCTTGCTTTGTGTTTGATCACAGAGCAGCGGAGTGTAAAGGTCTGCGCTCTGTGTCTTCTTCTCTGCTGTATTTCTGGCAGAGTTATTGGGTTATAGCACCACCTAAAGGTCTGGCATATGAACGACATCAGTTTGAGTCGTTTTCATGATGCAGATACACTGAAGCCCCAAATTATTCATGTTCCAGGCAAATTTAGGCTCAAACTTACTTTTATTCAACCAAAATGTTTTTCTTTCAATTGTATTTACCAGAAATGATACAGGTATTTACCAAAAGTTAATAAGATGATGTCCAAGAAGCGTCATTATAGAAAACAAGTTCTATGCTTTTATTTACATTTGAACAAAAAGTGGCATGTCCAGAATTATTTCTTAAAAGTAAAGTGGAACTCTCATCTTGTGAGCTGAGTATCTCGTCACACCACTACAACTGTACCATAAATTTTGGCCATTGTCCGACGTAACTTTTCCACAAAATTTCTGTTGCAAGATATTCGCAAGCATCAAAAAGTTGTTGGGGTTCATCTCGAAAAGTATTGTGTGAATACTGAATGAGTCATATGAGAAGCATGCAAACTGAAGGTGCCTTTTGACTCAAATTTTGCATGACATGTTCAAAGTACCAATTCACTATGATTTAAATTAAAGGTTGTCACATGATTTGTATATCATTTTCTTTCATATTTGTGTTTCCAGAAAATCACTAGTTGTCACAGTCCACAGTGAGATGTATGCTGTACAGTCCAACCAACAAATAAGCAGCAAAGCAGCGGTCCTACACAAACGCTGGAGTCCAAATCTGACTGAAAAACACACATCAAATAGGCATTCACAGGTCTGCTTCGTCTTGAAGTGGGAAAGTGTGAAAAGATTCCACAAAGCCTGGAGACCCTTCAAAAGATTCGCTTCATGGACTCAAATAACCCGCTTTGTTGGTCACCTCGTGCACTTTTGTCTCTGAAAGAATAAACCAGTCAATCTGTGTAGATCAGCTTTTTGCTCTTCACTCAGACACCTCCTCCAGTCTCTTTCACACCATTTACGGTGATTCCTCACACAGACTGTGGAAACAAGCCAGGATGAGGTTCTGGTAAGAACTGCAGCAGGAGTTACATTAACCTTCAATGAAACACTCGTCTCCATGTGCTCAGGAGATCTTCGTATCGGCCACCAGCCACACACACGTCCACTCAATCTGTGTTATCCGATTCCAACATATAAACATACATAAACAAAGGAGGAGACACAAACTGTCACAACGGGAGAGACAATAACATGAGCAACGGTGTAACTGTTGAGTAACAGTGCAGTTACAGCAAAGAGAGAAATAAATCCCACCGATAGCATTCTGAACCACTATTATAAAACCAAATTAACATGGACGAACACCGCCCATGCGCCCAGCATCCCATCGGACTCGAAGGGGCTCCATACCACCTCAGGCGGACATGCGGCCCATCTGAAATGGCAGCAGAGGAAAAGTGCTGAGAAGACCACCCCACAGACCCCCAGGCCCAGCCACAGTCCACCAGTCAAGAGCGGGTGAGATCCACAGCCTTCGGGAATCCTCCCAGATTTCAAAACGGGTCTGAGATGACTGCTGGAATGTCTCAATATGTTTTTCTCAAGATGGCGATATAGGCTATAAAATGTAAACTGGATGTTTTTTTCTCCGTAAAATGGGTCAAAGTCATTAACAAAGCACAATATAATGCACAAACATCCACAAAACTAAATGCTTTTCTTGAAGTAAACAGAATGCCTGCATGAAAATGTAATAACTCCCAAATAAGTGCAATTTCAACATCATGCCAATTCTAAACTTTGCATTCAGGTGCAAAAAACTGAAATGTGTCTTTATTCTTGATGCAACTAAGAATGCAACTATATGCACAGTCATCACCAAGTCCTCGGTTTGGCCCATGGACCGTATGTTTGATACAGCTGGCCACAATGACAGGAAACATGAGGGAAACACTCCCATCAGAGTTACACAGCTTCGGAGGGAGTGGAACTTTTGGTTGAAATATGTGTTTGCGTTCTCTGTAGATTGTTGGATGAGTGAAATCACCACTTCCTCTGAAAAGCGCTTTTGTGCTTTGCGGGACTGAAAGTGTTGCGCTACTTAAAGAGCCATTATTTCCGCAGCACAATCAGGAGATGGCACCCATCACCTAAGAGTGCAGGACACCTCCCCTTTAACCGATTCCTTGTTTTTGTCTGTTGTTACGTTGTGTCTGTCTGCAAACTTCAGATCAGCAGGGCAAGTATGCAAGGAGGGGCGGGGCTGTTATTGTGACGCAGGAGCTCAGTCATTTTGGCTTGAAAAATGTTTGGAAAACTAGAAATGTTGCGGGTTGCACACTCCGTGGTCAGATTATTGCTAAATGATGTTCCATTCAGGTAAATGCCCTACCAGCCTATTTTCTGAGCCTGCAGAATGTTTGAGGTTCTGTGAAGATTATTCAGGACAATAATTGTTGTTCTGGTTGTGGCAACAATAATAAACATGCGTTTACATAAATATTTGTCCACTCCTATGTTGATGAGAGTATTAAGAACTTCGAAATTTTCCCTTTAATGTACATTAAAGTAGATAGATAGATGAAGTAGATACAAAACTGTGCGATCAATTTGCATTATTTTAACATCAATGTGAAAAGTTTTATCAAAACAAACAAAATTGTGTTTTTCAATATACAATTTTAGGAAAATGTTATCACATATCATAAATTTCATATATCATAAATCCAGATATCCAACTTTATATCAAACATTCTAAAGCTCTCACACATTTTAAAACTATCAAACTTTCTAAAATTGTGACGCATTCCATAGCTGTCACACATTGTAAAACAATCAAATAGAGCTGAGTGATATGGGAAAAAGTCCGACCATAATTTTTTCTTCAAATCAGTTGATATCAGTACATACACACATACCCCTTTCCCACTGCAACTAGCGGGTCGTCCCGTGTCTGCGACCCGCTAACTATCGCCTTTTTAGACGCCTTTCCCACCTCCTGCTGGCGAGCCGCGTTGCTGCGTTTTCCCGCACTGATGGTGTCCCACGTTGATGACATCATCAGCGCGACGGAGCAAAACGAAAGTAAACAATGCAGCGGAAAACAGTCCCTGGCTGTGTTCGAAACCGCATACTTACGTACTACTCATACTAACTTATTGAGTATGCAGTGTGTTTACACTGGCAGTATGCGATTTTGAGTATGCGAGAAGTTCCCGGATGCATACTGCATTCGCCAGAAATGTTGAGTATACGTCGTGTGTTCACTACTCATACTGAAATTGCCCAAGATGCAACGCGACGGACATTTGAATAAACTTTATTCAGTTCACAATGACTGTTTCTTCATGATGTACATTTAGCAAGCTGAGTATGGTTCTAGATTTAATCTTCCCTCCATTGTTTGTGCTCGTAGGTATGTTATGTTGCGAGATTTTTGATTGGATTGACAATGATTAAAAATAGTAAAAACAAAAAACAAAAAAACAAAAAAAAAAACCTTACATCTGAGAACAAGTCCATGCTGAAAGCGACCATGATGTACCGAAGACGGCGAGCCGATCTTTGTTGAAGAGCCGAAAAAACTCTCCGTCGGTAAAGCATCATAATTGGCATAATAAGTGGTCCGTTAACGGGACACCGGTCCAAACGGCGATGTTAAGCGAGATATATTGCTGAAAGGTTGCCTTCTTGTTTTCAAAGTAAAAGCACAGATTTATCACTGAGGTTGTTTTGCATGAGAAAGGGAAAGGGGTGGTTTATTTTGGTGAAAATAACCGGAAGTGCGTTGCTCACTGCGGCTGGCTTGAATTTCGCCGAATTCGTCCGAACAAAATCCTAAACGGCTGATATTCGGACAAATAAACGACACACTCGGGCTCTAAACCACCACTTTGTCGCCTAATTTAAAAAAAAATCTCGATGAAGTTATACATTTGACGAGTTTAGAGCTAAAGTGAAATCAGCTTTAGCAGATCGATTTCTGCTCATGGAAGAAGTGCAATGCATTGTGGGTTATTATGTAGTATGCTGTAGTGTAAACGCTTCGTATACTGTTTGATGGACTGAGTAAGCAGGATGCAGGATGCATAGTATGAGTATGTAAGGATGTAGTAGACAGTATGCGGTTTCGAACACAGCCCCTGTTACCTTTGACGGGGTTAATGAATAGAATCTAGGTTTTATTTATTTATTTATTTATTTCCCCCTGTAGCTTGCATGCTACAGTTTTTTCACTGTTAGTTTTGTGAGCCATAACTGTGAGAGTTCATTCACTCATTTATCAGGAGGGTGGCGGTAATGCGCTGATATAGCCGCGTCTGCCGTATAACAGCGAAAGAAGAAGAAGAAGAAGAAGTCCCTGTTACCTGTAGACAAATCTCCTCTTCCCCACGGATCAGGGGAAGCTCTCTGGTCTCGCTATCTTGCCATTTCTGGGTCGTCTGGACGAAGAACTCTCACGCTGTGTCCAGAAACAACAACTAGCGCGTTAACTTAGCCGCGCTGCGTCGACATCATCATGTAAGTTCCTCCCACTAAAAGCCTGGAGAAAGCTGACCCGGGAATTTACCGTGTCGATTGCAGGGTGAATGACCCGGGTCGAAATCCCGGGTCAAACCTTTTCCCACTGCCACGATTTAGCGGGTTTAAACGGGTTTTTTGGCCAGTGGGAAAGGGGTAAGAGTTAGGGCTGAGCGATAAAATGATAAGGGTGCATATAAAAAAAATAAGTTTTCCCTTACAGCAACTCTCATAATATTTGGCTAGTTGTATTGTCTGACAGGGCATGAATGAATGCAAACTACCATAAAGTATTTTATACATCATACATCTTTTAAGGAACAGTTATTTTACGACATATATCTTTAAGAGTGCGCAAAGAACAATACGCTATAAACATTAATGTTGTCTGTTTTTGCTTGAAAACATTGTGTAAATGGGGCCTTAAACTACACCAACCCGTAAAGGAAATGGGGTAGGCAGCCCCAACTTGCACATATTTCGTCCTGCGTAATGAATTCTTTAAAAAATGTTGTCTTTCGGCATGTTGATGCACAGTCAACACACCTCTGTGTTCCTCGATACTTTCACAGGTGATAACAACAGAACTGATCTAAAAATTTCAGTAAAGTAAATCTCACTTAACAATAAACAGGTGAGAAGTGTTGGTTTTGTAATGTTCACCGACTGTCGGAGGTGACTCGGCGCTGCCAGCGCAGCCTGTGTGTGTGGGGCCGGCTGCGGCGGTGATCCTTTGACTTTTCCTCTCTGCTCTGCTGGTTCCTGATGTGGCGTGGCAGCCGCAGAGTCTTGGTGTCTCCCCCCGAGCGCGGTGCACGCTGGGTCAACTCGCACACGACGCAGCGGATCAATCGGGTCACGAACATCAGTGAAAGGTGACTCGGGAGCCAATCCGCCAGCTCCCTATATTAAATTGATAAAGCGTCCAAATGTCACATCGACGTCAGAGGCGGCGTGACGGAAAGCTTCAGTCACACCGCGGAAGGAGCAGGGAGACGCCGGGCGCCAGCATATGGCCGTGTCATCTTGACGCTGCACGTTCGCTCGCTGACCTGGCAAAGTAAGCGTGTTCCCACGGAGCACTGTGGAGATTAGGCTGTTATGACTGGCGGGTGTCGCTCCCAGACATTTGGCCGCATGCGGGAGGAAGGACCTCTGACACAGGACGGCTTCTGTCGAAGAGCGGCGACCCGTCAGGGAGGCCCGAAGCAGGCTGTGGCGAGCGGGCTCTATGATGTTCAGCCAGGAGGAAGCGTGCACCGGAGCGATAGGATGTGTACTGGTGTGTTGCATGAGGACTGTAAACGCTGCCATGAACATAGCTGGAATGAACACTCAAGATGCACTTTAGTCAATAAGCTACTAAGATTCAAAAACATCAGCGATGTCATTTTCATTTCATATATAAAACAGCCATATATTTGTCAGCTTCATTAAGACCTAGAGGGTTATAGCTAAAGACAGTAGTACAGTTTTTCTGTTAGTGGCTTTGGCACTTTAGTCTGTTGCCTTTTTAAATTTTTTTTCTTGTTTTTATGAGGTAACCTCTTGTCTCCCACTGACTGTACCGGTTCTGTGGTCTGTGCTCCGTGAGCCGTTGTGATGGATTGAATTTTTTATCATGCGCGCTACAGATATTCTTTAAACAATACAAGACACTGTCAGGATTTTATGGCTTCGATTTATTCATGCGCAAACTTTGGCTCTATAATGGTTCCTATGTGCCCAGGAGGAAAATTCAGCTCACTCGAATGATGAAGTATAATTCATGCTGTTCGAAACAGGAAGTCACATCGAACGGAGCACCAGTTCCCAACCGGGGGTGGGAGGAGATCACACATGGGGGTTGTGATTCGGGCCGTCTAAATTTAAAAACATCTCCTTCCTTTGTATGTTGATAACAATAAATTATTCCTCAAGCTTCTGCTTTACTGTCGTTTTTTGGCAAAAGAGTAAAAACAGACTAGAAAGCCACTGCAGTCGGGCATATTTTTGTGCCCTTTTTACACAGCACTAATAGAGTCACTTCACCTTTGAAACAACCTGTGTTTAAATCTGTATTTTAAATGTCATTCCATTTGCATTTGATTCACAAACACAAATAACATGCAAAAAGAAATCCATAAAAGATCAATCCATTTGTTGCAGAGAAGAGCTGTGGTGAAACTCTTGTTAAAATGGCTGCTTTTTTATGAGGAGCGCTCACCCAGAGCGCCAGATAGTAAATTTTACACATTTGCCTTACATCTCTTATGAAATATTGAGTGGCTTGAAATGTACTCTGGAAATGAGGTCATGATAAATGAATGCAAAGCAGGGAAAGCAGCATGGATTGTTTGCCAGCAGCACTTAGTCACATGATAAAGCCTCTGATGACTCCGTATCAAACTGTGTACTCACGTCTTTCATACTGTAAATAGAACAGTCATTCATCGCGATAGCTGGGCAAAGGTGGAACCCTAATCTCCGGGCGTGCGCCTTCTCTGCGCACGCCGGCGCGCTGCGTTCGTCAGTGACCACAATGAAGTGTAGTCATGATAAACCTCCAACTTAAATTGTCCTCTAAGCAGCTGCGCTCGGCGATAAGGAGCGCAGAGCCGCACGTCGGCTCTATCGTACCTGCACCGTCTGACTAAAATTATCCACTGTTCTGGTAAATTCTCTCTCCCTCCTCTGAGAGATCAGATGAATGCAGTCGAGCTGTCGAAAGTGTGGCCTTGACGTCTTTCAGCCAAGCTCCGGGAGATTTCTTTGAATCGTTTTAGGAGGCTCCATAAATTTAGGGGATCAGCTTACATCATTAAACTCTGAGGGTATTTGATACAGATGTGACTTTCGATCTTAAATAAAAAAAAAAAAAAGAAGAAGAATGAAAGAATTTTCAGCTTTGTGTCATAAAGTGCAAAGAAATTATTTTCTGAATAGGCTTGATTGTACTTTAGTTTCTATGTAGGAAGTGTTTCTCTTGAGCAGCAGGAGCCTCTGGGGCTGAATTTTCCTTTGTGAATTAAAGAAAAGAAGATAAAAATACAACTGAAACGATGTTTTTTCTTCATATATTTTACACAAGCCGTTTATGCAAAATGTAACTCAGCTATAAGCTAGCATCCTGCAGCTCACACTGTGCAGTCCCACGGCGGCAACATGAGTGAATGTTGTTGTCAGGCGGCTCTCGGGGGCCCCCTCTTAAGCGTATACCAGATAGAGGTCAGAAACCGTGTGGGGAATTGTGCAAATCCCTGCAAGTCATTGCATGTCCTCTGCTCTTCAAATGGATGCTGCTAATTGAAAAATGCATCCTGCTGGTCTATATAACAATTTAATCCACTGTCACTTGCCATTTTTAGACATGCAAGTGCGGCTCTCAGTTTGCCTGTGTTAGAGCGCAGATGAATGACGGGGAAGAAGCGAGCCTTTTAATTTTGCAGGGATGTGTGCCGCTTCTCCTCTGATGTGATTCTGAAAGGTCGGCCTCTATTCAAAAAAGTAAATAAAGATACTTCAGCTTCAAGCCCTCGTTGCGATCATGACATGCTAACAAACGCAGAGCAAACAAAGCCGCTCACATTAGGTCTCTGTTAGGCAATTCCCTGAAGGGCAGCTGTCCACACGCTCTCCCTCATTTAGTGGAGTGTGTTCTCCTAATTGCCTGGAAGGTAGTATTGCTTGTTGCAAAGCCGTAAACCCCATCTTGAAAGCAATGGGGTGTCACTTAACATCAGCAATTACAAGATTCAATCATAAACTGCTCAGCCATCTGAAAAATATTAGGATAATAGTCTTTATTTCTGCCTCCTAAAAACTAACAAACCTAGTGAGCACGCTCATGTGCTGGTGCAGCCTTGATAGATTTTACATTCTTCCTTGAATAATTATTATTCTGTGCTGAATTTCCCAGTAAAGTCAACATCTGGAGGGAATTACAAAGTCACATTACATGCATATTTACACATGGGTAAATGAGCTTTCATTGTTGCAGAATATAGCTCTACACTGTAGTTTTTTTCAGGCACAGAACTATTATTTGGTGGATGGATTTCATAACATTTTCATGGAGTAAAATCTCTGTTGTTTTTTTTGTATCTCTTGAGTGTGTGTGAAATGGGAAAGTTTGAGCCTGCAGTGCTTTTAGTTTGCCATTGAATGTGTTGGATGTCTGATCGATGTCGCCTCCTGACCCTCGCGCGGTGACAAAGCAGTCCTGGTGGTGCACTGAGATTACTAAACACCGAGTCTCTCTGGATTTATGAAGGCGTGCCGCTGGCATCACAGTGTGAAACCTCGGGTGGTTTTTCTTCTCTGGTTCAACCATCAAAACCTAAAATTCTAAAACCGACCGAGAGTTTGGCAGGACGTGGATGACTCAGATATGAAATGGTTGAATGTTTCGGACATTTTACAACAAGGAGTTCTAACAAAGGAAACTGATTGTAGGAGAGAAATTGGGGTTGTTGTAGGGAAACTAACAAAAATCACTGAACAGATAAAGAAACACAAAATTGGGCTCTATGGGTATTGGCAAGGTGACTCAGAAACATCTCACTAATTTTTATCAGAAAGAGAGAGTGGGGGAAAAAAAAGACAAAAATTTAACGTGGGATTCAAACCCAAAAACTGCCACTTCGTCAGAAACACAAAACAAAACCTCACATAACATCCAACTCCAAACTCCAGCCACCTGAAGGGGCTGACTGTGAGGTGACAGTCGAACCACTGAGTAGGTTCTAGCTATAAATCCTCCAGTTCAGGATTTTTGCTATAAAGTGCAACTTCACAGAAGCAACCAAAAACTTCCCATGAGATACGCTGATGAAATCTTAAAAATAGATCCATGGGATCCCTGTGCTCATAATGTTACTGCAAATTATACAAAAGCAGTATCACGGTTGAGGTCGTGCTGTAGTGTAATTATCTGACTTTTGATTGGATTATGGCCATGTGGATATTCATTCAACAGCTTGAACTTGAACTGGAATAATATTGAAGCAACCTTGTGGACAATACTGAATCAGACTGAACATGATTGGATCTACCTTTGGATTTTTGATTTATTTTTTTATTCTTACCACAAAAAGAACATCTTGCTCCAATTACCTCTGTTTCTGCTATTCTCCTTCCTCACACTAATCACTTGTGTGTCCTTGGTCACTGCATCTATCAACCTCATCAATGGACTTCTTCCCTCGCCTGGCAGCTCCATCCTCACCATCCATTTCTCAGGGTAACAGAACAGTCCGACTAATTAAACTGAGGTGCGACAGAAACATCGAACATTGAGAAGATTTAATTTGTTTAATTATTTTTGGCAACATATTCACAATATAAAGGGGCCAAGAGAAATGTCAGAACCCTGGACAGCTCCATCAAATATTTAGCGTTGGTAGTATCTGTGCTCCCCCCCCCCCCCCCCCCCCCCCCCACCTGAGTAACCACCAAAGCCCCGTCAGCCGGCGCACCGCCTCCGCCTCACCCTGACGTCTCAGTGGGAAGAACGACTGTCTGCCAGCCTAATACCGGCTGAGAAAACGGGAGGTTCACCTAAATGTTGTATGATGTTTTTGGTGAAAAGCTTTTAAAAAGGAATTTGTGTGACCATCGGCAGTGATTCTCACGTGAAAAGTCAGCTTTGACCAAGAGGTGAAATATAAATAAATAAATAACAAAGCTCCTCCGGTGGCGGCTGGTCACCGTCACAGTAAAAGCATGTTTATTGCCGTCATAAAGCTTTGGAATTAGTCCTGTGTTTGTGAATAAAAACTATGCACCATTACAACAAGCGTCCCCCGGAGGTGAAGCGGGGTTATTTGTACAAAGTTTAATGGATTTTCACCTCAGTGACAGCTGTGTCTTTGGCTGTGATTGATGCCTTCACTGTTGATTTGGGCAAAGATAATTAGTGAGCGAACAACAGAAAGATTCCTCGGGCCAAGATCAGTTCCACACTTGACACACGGGCTACAAAGGATTTCTGGGTCTGTTTTCTTTACAACACAGACGATAAAAATAAAAAAATTGTGCTTCTGGACGGCAGGCTGTAAAAACGGATGAGACTGTGGCTTGACTGATGAACAGCGAGGACATAAATTATGGGTTTTTAGGGACCATCTGACAGATATTAACTTAGCAGTAACAAAGGATGAGGGTCTGAAATCAGACAAGGCAATAAATGGGAAGAGTTTGATGGCATTTGACGTAACAATTTCTTCAAGTTTTCACTTGCTGCCGATAACAAATGGTCCTTCATGCCTGAGTCTCCACGATTTGACATCAATCAAGAGAAGAAATAGTGAAAAAACAGGAGAGATTATTCAAGAATTAAGAACTATTAAAGATTGAGCCCCTTGCAAACAAACTCACAGGCATTAGCTTCTGTCTTTTTCAACGATGCTGCTTCAGAAACTTTCCCAATAATAAATATTTAGCAGTTCATGCTTCAGCACTTTGCCAGCCCTGCTGTTGGCTTCGTTATACACAAATTAAAACCACAGAGGGAGAGTGTGGGAGTGACCCATTCAAGACAACAAGGTATAATTATGGCATCAATTCAGAAAATGTTAAACAGCGCCATTAAACTGCAAATTTGTGCGTCGGGAGGCTTTTATGCCTGCCCAAGTTAGAACCTTACACACCTGGATGTCTCTCTCCTCACATCTCAGACAGTGAATCACGCCTTCTCTAACTCGATGACCCCTCTGAGAAAAAAAAAAAAAACCCAGCCATTGATGAAATTATATCCTTAGTTATGTTTTCACCTGAAAAAAGTATCCTACATTTGAGATAAGCAGAGCTGGATCTGATAGAAAATAGTCTCTTTTGATTTAACATTTATAACACCACTATATATGAGTATACAGCTATGTTTGTGTGGAAAATGTGGTTTTTATGTTCTGGTAAAGCCTATAGTATCAATCTTATAAACCTGGATGTGCAATTGACTTCCTGATCCTTTTTATCCACTGCCAAAAAAAATCCAATTAGATTCTGCGCCGCTCACAATTTCTCATCTCCAGTTCACCTTTAGCCTTTTGATGCCTCGAGGCTTCATGGATTTCCAAAACTGAGCTACGTATGGATAGCACATAGAAATTATTTTTAATTAACCATCAAATTATAACTACATTCAATTTAGATATCTAGATTATATCACTTTTTGTCAAGCAGAACTTCAGTTTCAAAGGAAGAAACAGGAACTATCTTACAGATAAATTATTCTCAGTATTAGGAAAAGGCAGTTATTAAATTTAGTTTTCTTTTTTGGCTTGTTAATGTTCAGGAGTAAGTACCAAAGGAGTTAAAGCTAACAGTGTCTGTCTTGTTTTAAAAAGCCCATTAGATGTTGTTATACAATTTTTGTCTCTCTGATTTTTTTTAACAGGATTTCACAGCACGGCTTGATTGTTTTCAAAGTTTTTTTGTGAAACATTAACGACCTCCAAATCACAGCTACAGTCATAAAAGACGACTTCCAATAACCAGAAGTGCAAACAGTCTGAGACAGAACCGATAAACACGATGGCATTTGCATGGGATTACATGAGCAGAGGAAAAATGCATCCACATGACGATAAGGGTTTCAAAATGCTAATAATAGATGTGAAAAGGCACTTTGTGACTTAACCAAAGACAGCTTTGTGTAGTCTGGAGTACAGAAGCTGCTGACATTGAAAGTAACTTTGAAGATATTTTTGACTTTAATGTGCACAAAGCTGGTAATATCTTCACTTTACTTTCAGTGCCTGAATCTTCAGCACAGTACTGTATATAAAAAAATGATTTAACAAGGTAAAATCTGTTGAATCATACATATAGCATTGCTCCCCTTCTCTTTCAGGAACTACTGATTTTCTTCTCTTTTTTTCCCCCCCTCTCAGCTCCTCATTTCGATTCAGCCTTTGATTTTCCATGAAAGAAACAGTCGTCTGTGCCTGAAACTGAGACAAGCCTTTGAGATGGCGGGTTGGTATTCAGTTCTCTGCGACAAACATTAACCTCCATTGAGGCTTTAAAAGGAGCCTTCCATTAGACCTTTTACAGGAGGGGCGCACAAAGACCCACCAGCACTTCACGAGACTCTTCAGATATTTACAGGACAGGCTTTTACATACATGCTTACCCACAGCAACATGAAACGCGTCAGGTGTTCATAGCTCAGAGACTTTTTTTTGTTTTTGCTTGGCAGTTACACAAAATAGTGCATGCAATGATTTTTTTAAAATAAAACAGTCATTCTTATGGGCTTGATCATGATAGATCCTCCAATATTTTCTCACCTTGAGTGAGCGTCGGGGATCGGGACTAAGAATCCAAACACAACATCTCAGACAGCAGTTATTTCTTGGTCGGGGAGAAGCAGGGTTTGGTGGGATTACTTTTCTGTATTGTAACGATCCACATAAATTATTTTTTTTAATGAAAAGCCACTTTTCAACAAAGCCAACCTGTATCAAAACTACACTGCTGTTGTCTACAACAATACAAAATGCATGGAAATGGGTTGACATTTAATTGAGTTATGATTATTCAAATTGTCAGCTTCAATAATCAACAGCAGTCAGTCATACATTTACTAATGTCTACGACTCCTTTGTTGATTTGCTGATATGTCCAACTTCTTGGCTCACTGTCTTCAGCAGACAGAACTTGGGCTACTGTCGACTCATTATCAGCTAACCACACTATTACGTTGTGCTAAAAATAAAGCTGGAAAGGTGGAGAAATATCCTGTTATCCTCATGTGGGAGAAGAATGCTACTATATTCAAGCTCTGAGAAACAAGAGAGGCTCTGTTCTGAAGAAGTTAGCGCTGCAGTCGAATCTGCGTTTGCCATGAAAACCGATCCAAGCTCATTTGAAGGGGAATTTGTATCTTGATCGCTTGGAACTTGACGAGAGAAGCTCTTAATGATTCACAGAGGAAGAATGTGAGCTTTTTCATCTTCAAAAGAAGGTCACGCTCTGAAGATCACAAATCCCCACAATAAGTCATTTAGCAGTTTACAAGAAAGCTGCTAAAATATAAACCACGGAGCAGTAGTAGTTCGTTAAATTTAGCGGATAAATGAGGCATGAAGGAGACATCAGAGGCAAAGTTCTAGCCTGTGAAATTGTTGATTAGAGAAAGAATAATCAGCACTTTGTCAATCAACGTGAGAGCGCTTTTATGTGATTGCACGAGGTCATTAGGCGGCTATTCAGTCGGCTTGGAGAGCCAAGTGGAGAGATCTGCCTGTGTAAGCCTGTCCTCCTGCACAACATCGGCTGACCTGTTGGATGTGGGTGAAGCACGCTCCAGATGATTGATGAGCTGACTTCCGACCTCGGCGAGCGTGACGGCATTGAGAAAGCGAGCGAGCCTCCGCGTGGGCGGGTCGCACACAGGAGTCTCAGTCAGCGAGTGCTGACACTTAAATGAAACAAGTAATTTCATCCAACAAATTTGAAAGCCAGAAGTTTTTTTTTTCCCCCTTGAGCTGTAATAAGATAAATTACAGTGTGTTGAGTATGCTCAATTAAAAAAGAAGAAAAAAAAAAAGTGGATTACCAAATTGTTGCAACTCTTTTTCGCTGCCGTTTGATAGAATCATCAAAATCTCCGAGCAGCTGTGATAACAGCTGATGAAATACTGTGGTTGGTTGAGTGTGCATTGTAGCTCCTGAAAATGTTTGCACACTGGTGATGGTTAATCTTGATATACAGATGCGCCGAAGCTGCAGGGACTGCAAGTGGAAGCTCACCATACATATTAATCACAATAGTAATGACTCACTCAACCTTCTTCACCCTATTGACATGTTCCAAGGCACTGTGCGTGCATCTTTCATGCATGCATGCTCAGTATCAGCATTGGGCTTGTTTCTACCCTCTGCTGATCTGTGTGAATGGCTGTATATTTTATAGACAAGCGGTGACCTCCGCGTGAGGACTCCATCCTGATTGTCACACATAACCAGGTTGATGAGAGTCGCGTGTGATTTGTTGAGTGACTCGCGGAAGGTCATGTCATGCCGACGCCGAAAAGACCTTGGATGGATGTAATGGAAACATAAATAAAGCTGATGTAAACTACTGTCTCATTACTTTTCCTGCTGGAAGGCGATCATGCCATGGAATTACACACTGTGACATCTTTGTAATAAACCAGTAAAGTTCTGCTGCAGAGTGACTGACAGGAGTCTCTCAGTAATGTAAACGGGAACATCTCCAATCTAGTCCCCGTCAACAGTTTACCCATCGCCCTAATTCGCTGCACGAGGTATCTCAAACTGCAGGTTGCCATAGCAACAGTACTTTTGCTGCAAGACACACAACCGGGGAATGTCGGTGGTGAAAGTGGTACACTAACGATACACAATTAACAAGTTGAAACTGAACTTAAGATGATTGAGCGTTACAGAGGTAGTATAGCTTGTGCCAAAGTGACAGGAAAAAAAAGAAGAAAACTTCAGTTAAAAAGCAAGATTTAGTTAATTCAGTACATGCACCGTATATTCTGAGGTAAGTCAGAGGTTAAGTCACTACTCGTGCAACACCATTCTTTTCTCAAGCTCTTTACAACAACCAGAAATGTGGTGATAATGTGTAAAACTTGTGGTTGCATCAAAAGGCATGCAAAGACATTTTATTCTGCTGTTGCTCAGCGAATTCTACTGTTCTTGTTGTTCAAGCACGTGGTTTATGTTTCTTTATGTTGTAACTATAACTGTGAAAACATGTCCCCAACAAAGTTACATTTTAATTTTTTAAGTTGCCGCTCCACACAGACTAGAATATTTAAATATCAAATACCAAATCATATCTAATCTAATTTGGAATATACTGTATGTATAAGGCTTATCAGTCAATAAATAAATGAATAAACATATGAATTATTAGATCAAATGTCTACGGTCTAAAAAGGACAGATTACTGGCTCATTTAAAATAAAACTGACATTTCATTTTCACTTTGTGCCTGGACTGCTAAATTAAACTTCAGGGGCTTAATATGATTTGAAAATTAGTAAAAATAAAAATGAATCCACTTCAAAATATAAAAAATGTTTAAAACATGATTCATTTCATGAGTTAAACACACAGCTACAGCTCATGCTTCACTTTGTAGCAGAGTTCTACTTAAACGCGGTTGACATATTTTTGGCTTTCCGTAAAACAGAAAAATAACAGGTGCAGATGCAGTAATGTGCAGAATCAAATCGAACTATCATTGAACAATAATCAGATGACACACCTGTTAATATGACAGCGAGGTCAGGATTTCGCCAACGTGGTTCCCCTCAGCCACTAATGGATGTATTTTACTTCTCTAAGGCTGGATTTCTACTCCTCATCATGAAGTAACAGGACAATGGCAGGAAAGAATTGTACAACATTGATAAAAGCTGTTCATTAAAGTTGACATTTCAAGTCAAGATCTGTCATCCCATTTGATTGAAGATAAATTTAAAATAGAGAGACTTATTTCTTCATTTAAAATTCTTCCATCAAGATCTCTTTTAAAGTAAAATTTACTTGCTGTATGGACAGAGAACTGAACTATTTTAAAGAATCATTTTCTTAAAGGTGCTGTAGGCAGGATTTTGCTAGTTAATGCTAATTTTTCTGTGTTTTCTTTGGATTAAATGTTAGAGTATCCATTGATAATCCTTTAGGAGTGTAGCATAACTGCACTACCGCGAGGGTGCAGCGTTTCCATCTGTCTCTGTTCTGAGCTGAAAAGGAATCTCGACAGCTCCAGGTATCTTTGACCAATCGGAAGAGCCCTGAGGCTCTAACCGTGATTGGTCGAGGGGCGTTCGTCGCACGTTGTTGTGGGAGGGGCTTAACTTGCGTAAGGGCGTGATGTCAGAGAAAACAGGACAGGATTGGCTGTGCTGGGTTTCAAATCACCAGATGCTGAATCCTGCCTACTGCACCTTTAAATTTAGTGTTGACATATTTTATGCAGTGTACATAAATACATTCACAGAGTTACATATAATATAAATCCGTGATTTCTTATAGCTGTATTTCCTTCTCAAAACTCATTTCAGAATCAGCTTTTGAACCAAACACTAATCTGAACTGAAGCAGCTCAGGGAATTATGCTTTTGGCTCTGTTTTGCATTGGCGCAATATTGACATTGTTGTTAGTAGGTATAGTCTTACTAAATAGCTAATTTTGTTGGATGTTAGATTTCATCAAAAACTTTGATTGTTCACGGCTGTTGGATTCCTCAGCTCTGTTTGAAGCATGTTGGTTTTGGGCTTTCACTTTGAAAGTGGAAAGCAGGTGGCAGACATGGGCATCGCCATCGCCATGTCTGTGTGCAACAGTCCCATCGCAGCTCCCTGCTTTGCTGGAGGCAAATTAACTCAACGTTCCTGACAAGGGTACCTGACAAACACACTGTTGCACAGCTATCCACCAATCACAATCGCTCTTAATCAGCTTGCTGAGGCAGACCAGAACCCTGCACCTGGAGTGAGTTGCTGGTACCAGCATTGAAAAATTAACAACCAACAGGTTAATTCTGGAGATGGATAATAAAAATATACAATATTTCAACTATTTTTTTTTTTTTTAACGTTTGATTTATTTTTATCAAATGACAAAAACAGTACCGTCTGTCACCTGGAGTTACACTGATAGAGACCTCTCTATATGTAGAAATTGATAAGAGACACACGAAACCCAGACTCATCCGGACTGCCAGAGAAGACAAATGTAAAAATGAGGAAAATTCACAGTTGTAAATTGATATCCTGTCATAAAAGTGATTACCCACTCGAAAGGAGGAGGAAATTCTGCTGAGGATCCGCTCTGACATTTTACATTCGCTATGCCAGCTCGCTCTCTGATTACTTTAACCTGGCGTCCTTGATGATCAGCCCAGCATTGAGCCGTTTACACTCACAGACACGCTCGCATTAAACCTTTGTTATTCCACACACTGCTGGGGTGCAGCTACACAAGACAAAGCTCCACAGTCATCCAACAATAAATCACCAACGTGGCGGCCATTCGTGAAGGCAACAATATAATTTCAATCGATCAAGGAAAAGAACAAGGAACAACAAGGGAAAGCAATTAAACTGCCTTTTAACGTGGTTACAATACTGCACATCAAAATCTAGACATCTTGTACTTGAACGATTCTCACATATATCAAAATTTGGTACAAAATGGTACCAAAAAAAAAAAAACTGCCTCAGGTCTGACTGACTTCACACCACTTCTCTACAATATGCCCCTGCTAATCCAGGTCCCGCAGTCACTTGTCTTTCATGCCAGTCACACCCTGCTAATCGAAGTCATCCCACTTTGCTATATTGCTTTTCAGGGAATTACTCTAAATTACAGCCAAGAATCCAGCATCCCTGAGACCTCCAATGAAGAAAACAGATGGGCGGGAGATTTAGCAGCCTTATAAATCTCACCGCTCCCAGCAGACCTGCAACATGTCATTAATTGAGAAAAGTCACGAACAGACAAGATATAAGCCCTGTCGAACATCTCCACAGATATCAATCTTTTTCTTTTTTTCTCTCCCACCTGTGCTGGGTTATTTTAACATTTTTAGTCCACAGTGAGACGTCCTGATATAATCATACAGGGATGAGAGGGTGATAAACAAAAATCTGATTTGCAAATATATTATTGTGCTCCATACAAGCTTGGCAAAGCACCTTGTGATCACTGTGAAACGGCGCGTTGGAATAATGAAATTTCACAACCCCAAGGCTTCCGCGAGAGGCCCTCAAATGAGACAGAAATTATGTTTTTGTCCCAGCCTGCCACACAAAGGGGAAGGTGTTTGACTTCTGTGTTACGTCATACAGAAAATGTGATTGCTGCTTCTTTCCATCACAGATTGTTGGGTCTGGTAATTGGAAAAATAGTCCAATTCTAATCAGAGGAATGTATTCACACTCAAGGTTCAGCTGAGTGAGCAGTGACACTGGTTTTTTTTTTGGGGGGGGGGGGTCGCCTTGAGGAAAGACGAGCTTTGATCATATTCACACACGCACACAAACACACATAGACACACATGCGCGTGCACACACACACACGCACGCGCGCGCGTGCCAACAGACATTGTGAGTTGTCTTTCATCTGCGCTCACAGTTTGATTCCATCTGTCAATTCTTCTGACTTAATGCACCCCAGGGAAGGTTTGCATTTTGTGTTTTATGTTTCTGTGTGTGTGTGTGTGTGTGTGTGTGTGTGTACACCTCCTTGGAGATCGGTGGGAGACAAAAGAAGAAACAAACTGCTGCCCTCTCTGAGGCCTCGGGGAAAAAAAGCAGACAAGGTGATTTCAATTTGATTTCTCATGAATCACAAAACATTAACTCAACATGACACGAGACAGACACAACACACACACACTGGGGCCTCCGGCATGCTGAGCAGCTTGCACTGCACACTCTCAGGGCTTAGTGTTTTTCAGGTTCCGCTTTTACTCTGGTTCAAACTTATTGGACTAAAAATATCCGTTTGACTATTTTTACAGCACTTTCCTGCCCAGACACATCAAGAACGTATCAAATACACAGAGCCCACGCTGTTCACGATACGGTCTAAAAACTGTTGAAGTACGTAGCAGATTACAAACATTCACATAAATATGACTGATCTGTAATCTATAGGTCATTATGAGAATGAAGATTCAAACCTTTCATCCACTTTATTTCTGCTCATGTTTACAAGACAAACTGCCAAGTGTTGTTTTGAAATACTTCATTGTTACAGAAATGCACAGTTCAGGTCCGTATTGGAATTGCGCTATATCTTTACAACATTACAAGCTCAGATGCTGTAAGAGTTGCAAAAGTTTTATCACCGGCAGTCGTTCCTTTTGTTCCGCGATCCACCCTTCGACTGCCAGTTCCAATCTGCTTGTCAATCTCACTCTTCAGCTCCAGTGTGAAGTCAGCTAAGTTAAGAAGTTTTAATGAAAATGCATTGTTGATGTTTATCTGTGAAACTTTTCCTGATAGTTGCATTGATATACATGCCGGACCACTCCATCAGTGGTAGAGTCTATCTCTCAGGCTCCAACAGTATCAACAAAGCAATTTCTACTGCATTCCATCATGGTAGCTATATCTGATCCTCCCTTGTTCTTATCATTTTTTTCACTCATCTTTTTTTTTGTCTATCAACAGCTATTGGTAGAAAATAAGCAATTGCAGGTCTCCACTTCCATCAGTGTCATTTTTTTACACCTATCTATCTTGTTGAAGTATCTTTACATGTCAATTCCGCATTAATGGATGAAAGATACCAATGACGATGGGAAGCTCCAAGACATACTTAGAGATGGGACACAAAATCAAACTGCACTTGTTGTCAGGTTTATATTATTTTGACTTTTTCAGGAGTTATTTAGACATTTGTGCCTGTGATGTGTCGGCTGATTCTCTAGCTCTTTGTGAATTATCATTGTTTCATCACAATCATTGGCTTTTCTGTGAATACATGTTCCATTCTTGCAGTTTTCTGTCTCACAATGCCAGCGAAAGCTTCAATAATAAGATGAACAAGTGCTTAATTGATTTACTTTAATTAGTTGCCTCAATTGGTAAAAGCAACTAAGGCACGGAAATCCCAGTGGGACCTTTATGATGAGAAAGGTGTCTGTTTGGCTCGAGGCCAGATTTAGTCAAGGCTTATTATAACAATGAATTAATCTCATGTGAAAATGTAATCACAAACAAGGAACATGCTTGTGGCTGATTGGTCTGAGAGCAGGACGGGAGACAAGCTGATTGTGGGCTCAAGTGTTTGCTGTGCCTTTCAACAATTAGACTTATTGATTTACTTTGATCCAGGAATTTTAGTGTTTTTTTTATCTAATAAAAACAAAAAATGTAATCAACATAAATGTAAAATTAAGAATAGAATCACTTCCATATCTGTTAAAGTGAAAGAGCAAATCCAGCTTTTAGCAGTCAATTCCTCGTCTTATAATCACTGACTGAATGTGTCTTAATGCCAACGGTAACAAATACACATTTAAATACTACTTCCACATATCCTCTCAGATCTCTTAACTATATTCCAATTATGCAAAACAATTAGTGTGTGCGTACTTCTTAGTGACGAGTGACTATTTGCAGTCACTTGAAACACTTTGGTGTTGTTTACCCAATTACGACGTATTCCGATCAGTCGACTGGAGGAGGACTTGGCAGTCGCCCTGGTTCCCCGTTTCATTGGCAGGTAAACACACTCCTACACACACACGCATAGATGCACCTGAGCACTGAAGGAGGAAAAGAAACCAATAGCAAGTTTTATTGCCCACTGAAGATGGCAGATGAGTGCTGACAGCGAGCAGGCCCAGATAGGCAGCTGTCTCCAGCCTCAAAGAGCGTGAGCGGCCAGGCGGAAATTAACAAACAGATAGTGATTTCATTCAAAAGCTTTTTGCACAGAGGAAAAAAAAAACAGCCTTCTTTTGTTACAGTAACTTGTTTAGTCTTAAGCTGTGTCCATTAAGCTTATTAAAGTGGGCGATATCATTACTGCTACACGGTGAAGCGGCCCACACCGGTGTAATTTTCCTCTGAAACTCAGCTATCGTCACTTAATCATTGCCTGAGAAATGTCGGGCACTCCGGGAATTTGGCTGAAAATATTCTGCACAATTTAAAATTAAAGCCCGTATTAGGAGAACGGTGACACTGACGAGGCTGGACGGCAGCTACAGAGTCGACAGAGTGACACTGACGGCTTCCTTCACACAAAAAGAGACGAGTGATTTTCATTTCTTCTGTCGATTCAGAAGAAAAAGGAAATTGCCACAAGTTTGGAAATTAAATCTTCATACGTACTTGACAGTGTCTCAAGTAAGAATTTAAAGTATGTTATTAAATCTGGTCAGTGTTTTTTCTTTCTTTATTTTTCTAACTTTATCATATGAGTTTAAGACCTAAGAAAACAAATTCTGTCTGGGAATCGGTGACCTCTCTATAAAGGAAGGGTTTAAATATCTTCCCAACCTCAGAAGCTTTGTTCTTTGTTATCTGGAGCAGTAAACAACTGCCTTTGAGTGTGTCCCACATCATGCTGAACCTGGGCGGAAAGCCAGATGAAAAAATTATACAACAAATGTTGTAATGAAGTCAGCAGAAGAGGAGAGAGAAGTGACAGCAGCAGAGCCGTCTCCTGAAGCCCTGGTGAGGAATATGGACAAATTTCACACATCTTCCCAAGTGTTTGTTCTCCAGCCAATCTTCACGAGAGCTGAAAACTCTGTCCACTGCAGGTGTAGGTGGGAATGTGTCAGAATTCCTCCTTATTCGATAACACAACAGGAAGCCACTTCGGAGTGACTCCAACCCACACTTAATGATGATGGGAAGAATAACGTCTCATTTGGTTGAGTGGGTTATTGTGTTATTCCAAGGTTGATGGCTCAATCCTTCGTGTGTTAATGCGCCTGTCTGCCAGGCGCTGGAGAGGTTTTCATGGCGTCGTCTTGTAAACTATGAGCAGCATGTTCCCCATATGTGTGTGTCCACACACGAGAGGTTCAGACAGAATGATGGGCGAGGCTCCTGGCCTCTTCAGGGTGTGCAGCAGGGAGCGGTTGACAGAGATTGGCACATTAAAAACCATAATTAGACATTTTTTTCAAATTTTTTCACAAAATATAAAATCTTCCTGTTGCTTTCATTTTAAAGGGATTTGCTTTTGTATATTTGTGTGAACAGAAACACACTTTAATAAACTTACAAGGCTTCAGGGAACTAAGGCTGTGAAGCAGTGTTTTGAATGATTAGTGTGCTCACGTGGTAAAACACACCAGAAATCTTGCAGAGAATTACGTTTTTGGGGGAAAAAAATAGGATTAATCAGTGCCCTGTTTAACTGGCCTTGTATACATGTTTCAATTCAGCCTGATTGTTCGCTTGGTAAATTGGATTATTTATTGAGCAAAAGGAAAACAAACAGTTGTATGTAAAAGCACAACCTACACCTCATAGCAAACCCATAACAGGCAAACAAGGATGAGTTCTCTAATAAAGACAGAATAAATCATTCTTGACTTTATCATAATTTGCTCAATTACCATCCATCATCTATGTCGCACTTTATCCAAACTGAGTGGTGGAGGCAATTCCAGCTGACGTTGACTGAAATCTCACATCCACAATTGGGATCAATTAATTCACCCAAACATAAATGGCAGTGACAGGAAACAGGAAGCACAGGGAGAGCATGCAACTGTCACACAGTGACACACAGTCCGTCTGACTGTGAGGATTGAGTGCTAACCACTCAACCACTGAGCAACTTTACATTTTAAAGACATTTTCCTATAATCAACATGTTGGGAAGTTTTTCATATGCTTGTAAGGTATCACAAACTATTATTTTTTTACAAGTTTTACATGTAAACACATCCGAAAAGAATAATAAATGAGATCCAGAGAAGACAAATCAATCCTTGCTTCGCTGCTGATGGCATAGAAACATAGTTTGCTTTTCCCCTGTGATCTGTCAAACATGGCTGATGAAGCAGAAATGCATCTGTAGACATCCATCACTTGACAGAAAATCAACCTGACACACTTCTATATATTATCTGTATGCATGCGTGTGTGTGTGTGTGTGTGTGTGTGTGTGTGTGTGTGTGTGTGTGCATGCGTGTGAGTGTGTTTCCGTTTCAAAGCGCCGCTTCTCACCACGCCTGCCTTTGTGCTTTGTGGCGGTCGAGACTCTTTTCAAAACAAAATTTCAATTTCATGCAACCTCAATTAGCTTCCGTCTGTAATAAGCGGTCTGTAAATAGATTCGATGTGCACGTTGTAGCCGTAGAGCACAGAGGAGAGAGCGAACAGCAAATGAAGCTCCTGTCAGAATCCTGCTATCCCTTGTGTACAGCACGCGTTGTGCGTGTTTATTTCATCAAGCTGCACGTTAGTACTCTCCGTGATTACGTAACACACCACAAACAGAATGGAATCGCCAATAATGGTGCGGACGGCTTCTTTGATGCTAATGGAAAGGAGCGTTAGAAGAACAAGGCGAGGGAGAGACACTCATAAGCAAAGAGCGTTGCCATGGAAGGGCTGACGCAAAAACAGGACCATCAAGACACACACACACACACACGCACGCACGCACAGTTGTTGGCTATTTTAAGCCTCCAGAAGACTGTAATTTGAGAGCTTCATTTTTGACCATTGTAAGTCAAGGTGCAGATGGGGGGGAAAAGGAGAGGAGGGATAGGGTGGTTGATGGGGTCAGAGGTCAGGGTGAGGGAGTAACAGGTGAGAGTATTATGGGAAAACACAGCCCAAAAGTGGCGGCAGGCAGGTCAGAGAAGCCACTTGTTATCCCGCCTCCCCTTTGCCCCGCTGACATGCTTTCATCTGCTTTCACACTGAAAGCCCTGCTGGAGAGAGACTTCCTCTCTCTTCAGTCTGCCCCAAAGTGCCGTATAATCTCTAAAGCATTTTCACAGCATGACAGAAACTTTTATCCTTTTTTGCTTCTGAAGGAAAAACTCCTTCAATTGATATGCTTTTTTTTCTTGTTTGAAATTGCAGATTCTTGACAGTTACAGAACGCCGTTCACAACCTCTGTTCAATTTTGAATGTTTGTGAATCAGCCTGTGTGTGTGTGACATGAATAAACAGAGGCCTTGGTGACTCATTCATGTACACTACACTCCTGTCAAGTGCTATACCCGCACTGACAGTGGAGCACCAGCGCTGGACAGATGCCACTTTGGATTCCCGGCGAGGTGAGTGGGTGGAAGTCAGAGCTATTCTAGGACCTGGATGGGTTTGCCTTTCAGACATCAATTAGTCTGGGAATAGCAGCAAGTCAGAGAGATTATTACCAAGATGATTCTGAGAGTAGGCAGACACCTGTGTCTGGCTGCCTGTTTATAATGGAAGATCGCAGGCAGCTGTCTGGCACATCTGGGTAAAGTCAGCCGAGCTCACATGTGATTTGATCTGAAAAGCTCTGTGAACCAGCAGGGATAATTCACTTTGTCTTATCGTTATTTCTGCTCCAATTATTATCTATATTTTTCCACTGATTCCTTATGAAAGACAAGTACTTGAAAAATGAATAAAATTGAATTTTGTTATCTTGATGTAGAGATGATTACACAGTGTTGGGGATCGTTTTTTTTTTTCTTTGAGTATAAATTAATCATCCATCAACCCATCTTATTAAATTTGAATCAAATTCACCTTCACAGCTGACCATGGTCGAAGGCTGCATACACCCTGGACTGGTGATGACACAAAGCTACAATGTGACATTCATTCATTCATTCATTCATTCATTCATTCATACCTGTAAGCATTTTGGAGTCACCACTTAGTTATTTATGCATGTTGTTTCATATTGTATGTAAACTCTGCACAGAAAGGCTTTGAGGTGAGGGTACGAACCACTCCTCACTTTATGATCCATAATATGAAATCTACTTTAAATAGCACACAGTTACACATTGTCCAGATTGCCGACATGTAATAACAACGTATCAAATATGACTTTTAAAGCCGGCATTCTGTGAGTTGGAGTGCAATGCTTTTGTTTTACAGACGTTATTCACATAGTTGGCAGTTCTGCCTCCATAAGTCAGATCATGATGTGATCAATGGGTTTGAAAAGACAGAAAAAGGAGAATTAAGCTGTGCTGTTCATGCTGGATATTTTCATATCTTTTTTCTGTCACACCTTTTTAAGCATCATGAGAAAAAAAAAACTTTTATATCTTGAATTTTTCCACAATGTATTCTAATGAACAGGTTAGCAGGTCAGTGTAGCTTAAAACCACATTATTTTGGTTTGGAACACCCACAGTAAAGCCAGTGTGATTATTTACCTAATCCTTACATGCCGGGTAAAGCTTGTAATGTATTGTGGCTAAAGGAGAAAACCCCCAGAGGTTTCCCTGCGCTTCCACACACTCTTACTGGAAGAATAAACCTAATACAATAATTTCTATTTGCCAAAAAATATTCCTCTTGAGCTCAGGCCGTTGTTTATGCACCCACGCTGTGACAACCAGGAAATTATTACACATTTGGGTGGAAGAATAGATGAGCTGCTCATCAATATATGATATCAAAATATGGCCACTGACAGATTCCAAGCTGAAGAAAAAAATCAGTGTTAATTTTGACTGTTAGTTGAAATATTTTAAACAAGTGAAACTTTTCTCCTCAAAGTACCTTAGAAGCAGGTAAATGTTCAAATGTGAAGAAGACTTTGAAATATGACATGAATCTCTGATAACATACACATTGATTATTATGATTCTTTGAGAGGGAGAGAGCAATCGCTGTTTGAATATTTGACCTGCTATCACAGGTGTCACACAGTGTTTGTGATCTGCTGCTGTGATGTGTTTCTGTGGAAATGTTTTCAGTCGTCCTCTCTTTAAACTCCAGGGTCATATTAAAAAGTAGTTAATGATAAGAAATATAATCAGGGGGCAGTTTTAATTTCACAGGTCTTCTTGTTTTTGGGGTCATCATTACAGCGGCTCGTCATTAAATGGATAATTGGATGTCCTGAAACATTTTGGTGCAACATCATCAGTCGCCCGCCGCTTTCAGACACTTCACATGGGATCCACCGCTGTTCTGGATGTGAAGTGTTGAGGTGACAGAGGTCCTCCAGGCTGCACTACATCACAGATTTGCCAGCAGCGAGCCGGTCACAGTCCGCACGCACCTATATGAAGGCATCCTGGGCCAGCTTTGAAGAGCATGAATATAGCAGATAAACTGTCACAGTTCTTTGTAAACAAAAAATAAACACGCCTTTTAACTCTACTTAGGTATTGACATTGCTTCAAAATGAACTGTGATTTCTTATCTTGATTGCAATAAATCTCACAGGAAGAAGACATATTTTGGAACATTCAAGTGCAAAAGCTTTTTGAATGCTGTATTTTGTAACAGTTTAATCTCTCCTTGCCACGTCTCTTAATCACTTACGGCTCTGCTGTGTGAGGAATTAGCAACTAATCAACATCTAGCAGCAGACAGCCTGGCTCAGCTCAGGCAGTGAGGGCAGCAGTTCTGCCCGGCCTGGACACTCTGGTACTTATGACGCCACTATGTCCATCAATCATGGCGATCCCAGCGCTCCCACACCAGCTGAGACAAAGCTACTATGACAAGCTGCGTAATAAGCTGGCTTTACTATCGGCACCGAGGTGCAAAAAGATACGGCAGCAGCTTAGAAATGTGTGATTTAAAAAGGAGAGCACTGCTTAATGAAGAGCCTGAGACTTCTCCCACAGTCATAATCATCCCCAGAGCAGTCATTCTGCTTACTGTCTCTTCTTTCCAAAATCTTTGTACAACAGCGTGCTGCTGAAAGAGGATTTTTAGAAAGACAGAGACACGTTTAACCAGTTTGTCTATCAAACTGTGAATCATCATGAATTCAAAAAGTGCTGCCACTCAGAAAACAGGAAGAAAAAGGAAGAAGGGAGTTTTGGGGAGAAAAAGTTTAGTGGTGAGTTCAAAGGCAACAGGAAACGTGAACCATCTGTGTGAGACTCATTTTCTTGGTTGTAAACTTTTTTTTTTTTTGTTGAAATAAATATTTTTATTCCTAATAAGCGGGCAGTGTGCCTTGTGGCTGTTTTAAGGCAGCGATTTCACAGAGTGAGGCAATTAGTCAAAGGTAAAACATACAAGGATGCAATACTCCGCTCTGAAATGCATCTGTTTCACAGGGGTCGCGTGTAGTTTACTGTTGCTCAGCATTTCCTACATTAATAAAAACAAAAAAAACAAAAAAAAAAAAGCCTGCCCACGGTGCTGCGTCTTCAGACGCAAGTGGCAGCTGTTGGTTCTGTTGGAGGAAACCCGTCCTCCATGGAAGTAGCAGTGGCAGGGATCGGTTTTGTCGCTCTGCTCATATCTCCCGACTTCTGTGATAAAAAAAAAAAAAAAAAAACTGCTCTGTGTGTTATTTCTCTGTCAGAAATTGAGCAAGTTTCCATGGCAACCGTACTGCCGTTAGCCAGCTGTCCAAAGTGAGATAACATAGCAGGCAGAGTTGAGAACGACTTCTATGAATTCCCATTGTGATCCCACAGATTAGGTACAGCTGTTGTGTCTGTCGGGCCGAGGTGTGTGTGTGTGTGTGTGTGTGTGTGTGTGTACCTGGCTGGCATCACCTGAGCCCCACTCTACACAGAGAACTCAGTGCTACTTCCTGATGACTGATATTGTTTGCTTTTCATAGGAACATGCTCCAGGTTGTTCTAAGAGTTTCTCTATTTGTTAAAGGGAGCTGTTCACGTCGTTCTGCACGCGTCCAAACGGGAATCCATCATCACTTGTTGTAAATCATTAACAGTCCTCAGTCCATAATTGTTCCCATGAGTTTCCCGTGTATTTAACACCCTTCCTGACAGCGTACAACTGTATTGTGCCAGTGCATGCCCTATGGCATGACTGCATCAGTTGGGCCACCATCTGGCAGGTTGTGCAATATTTGTCCTGTTGTGCTCTGCAAGTGCTCTCGCTGAAATGGCAGCATCAGTAATGTGGAAACAGCTTGTCTGAGACATCCAACGCTTATTTACATGCCTGTCCCTAAAGGAAAACTCCAGCTGGCAGGCTCTGAAATGTATAATTTTGCATTAAGGAGCAGACATGGAATTCTACACACCGACGTGGCGCAGATCATTTACAGCGCTGAGTAGAAAAATACGCATCCAGAGATACACATGTGATATACAGTCGCCATGCAAAAAGGTTAATAAGACTGAAAAATGTGCATCCCTACACTCCAACCCTCCCGTGTCTAATAAGTTACCATGACAACCCAGAGTGGAGAGGATAACCCTTGTTGAGCTTGAGCTCCCTTTTGTTGGAAAGGTTCCCCCGTCTCTCCTGTGGTCTGCCATAATCACCTCACAATAAGCTTGACACAGAAACAATCCAAACGGAGATGATGTCTTCAAGACAATCAATCAAAACAAAGCCTCACTCTCACTCTGACTGTGCAATCGACTCTACAACATCTTCAAATGTAGTGGCACTGTCCGAAAAATCCAATATGTCTTGATAAGAACTCTTCTCTTAATCTCTTCTCGTATTTTTTTTTGTTGTAAATCCAGAACTTCAGGCTGTTTCATTACCAACATTACAGTTTGGTGGTGATATTGAACAAAACCTTTTGTGGAACCCTGAAACACTTTGGTGGACACGTTATAATCCGCACATTCACTATGCTGTGAAATATTAATGCAAAATTAGGAGATTGAGTTGTTTATGCGAAGAGGTCTAAGACGGAACTACTTACTAAACATGGCGTCTGGGCGTAGTGATTTCAAAAGAAAAAGTAGTTCCCAGTATTTGCTTCAGTGTCGTAACGCTACAATATCATTTGTTGGTGTTCCACAGTGTATTGAATGTGCGGATTAAAACGTGTCCACCAAAGTCTTTTGGCGTTGTTGGATTGTGTATTTGACGAGTTTGATGAGGGGGAACAAAAATACCATTCACTTCCATTGTGTCCGTCCCGAAAACCTTCCCCAACTCACCTCTGAATAAACAACAGCTCGCCCTCACAAAAAAAGTAAGTATGCTGTTCAAAATGACTAAGGAATTGCCAAAATGTTGAAGTATCCCTTTAAAATTATATACGGTGATAAAAACTGTTTTTACAGCTTTTTTTTGTTGTTGTTTTTAAGTCTACAGCAGCAAACACTCACCCAGCCACTCATGGCGTTCCCGTAATCAACATTCCTGCACCTGTTGAAGAGGATTAGCATTTGAGCCCACTTTCACGTCGATAATCCCCCTTTAATATGCACTTCATGTAATAATGAGCTGCTTGACTCCTCTGATAGCACGGCTTGAATCTGATTCAGAAGCACCCCCTGGCTCGCCGAGCTCCGTGTCAGCCTCGGCAACTTAACTTTGTTCTCTGTATTTTTTGTGCGTAGCCACCTCCACACGACTATACCCTCACAGCGGTGCATCCTCTAAGTGTTCTGGTTTGAGAGCAAACCCCCCAACAGAAAGACGGTGGTGGAGCTAGTGTGTAAAACAACACACACACTCTACAGCTGAAGTTACCATGTCTTTTTTTTCTCTTTGAATCATGTAGTTTGCAGTAAATTCACAGAGTGATTTTCTGCTTTTCTGACATAAACTCTGAAAATCTTAGTAGTGACATGCCATTTTTCGAGTGAATATTTTGTTTTTTTTCCCCTACACTTTTGCATGCTCTTGAAATGAATCCCAGAGTTTATTCTCTGAGGAGTTCAGACCAGAGAATACACTGCAACAACTGTTTACAAAACACCAAAGACAACAACTTTTTGCATCAACCTGCCTTGAAGAGTGCAACTTTTTAGCTCCACTGAAATCACAGTTTTGAGAGGTCTGCGAAAAATCATGAAAGCCGGCTAACTGCTGAATGTAAACATGGTGAAAACTGGCAGTTTGCTTTGAGATGGATGGAGAAAACCTCTTCGGGCCATCTCAGCCTGCTATGGACAAATGATGTGTTCTGTGAAATCTCCAGTCAGAAATGACCCAATGGTGGCAAGATAAAAAAAAAAAATCACCATTTCAGACTGATAGATTTCAAACTGCACGATTTTTTCCTCAAGAAATTTTGGAAAAACTGCATTAAATGTGACAACGATTAGATGTTCTCATTATCCCTCCTTTCAGATGGTCTCATCTGCCTTTATTATGGAGTTCTTTTTTTTTTTTTTTTTTTTTTTTCAAAATCATGAGCCGCTGATTAAAATGATATCCATCGTGTGTAACATGCATCACAACACTGAGGCACACAAACAGAGACAGACAGAAATACGGCAGCTGACATTTCAATATTGATTCCAAGCTACAGCAAGGAGCTGAGGAGCTGCGTCCAGAAGAGAGCGGGGAATTCATCAAGGTGAGCTCATGATAAATGAGAGTGACAAACACTGTGACGTCAATGTTAAAGGTCACATGTCACAATGGGCACACGGCGCACCTCCCTAACTATGAGAGTGAGCCGTGTCATTATCTCCTCTTCCCGCTCAAAGGAGCGACCAGCGGGGCGACGGCCAGCGAAATGTCACATCTGCCCTGCCGACGCACGCCGAAGGAGCGTCCTGACAGTCCCGCGGTGCCACAGGCTGCAGCTGCTTTCGCCAGACCATTATGAAGTACCCATCTCAGCACTGGCACACAATAGCTCCTGTCACATTGCCACCTGAGTGCCGAGCCTCCAGCAGACAATGGCCCTGCCTCTGTCCCTTGGGAGTGAGAGTGTGTCCTCGTGTGTTTTGGAACGATAACCACGTGAAACCTCTCCCTTCTTCCGGCTAAACACCCTCCGCCGTCGTCTTGCTCCTGACGGAGTCTTTCCTCCTCTTTGTCTCGCTCTTTTGAAATGCTAAAAAAAAAAAGCCGTCCTTGTTCTGAGAGTCAATCACTTTTGCTTTATCACGCACAGCAAAAAGGAAAACTATCAAAGACGTCCATGGAAGAGTAGAACAGCTGTGAGCCGCAGCCTCACTTTGAATGACAGATGTCAAGCTGTTTGTTTGAGCTGAAACCTGCGACCACACAGCGGCTCGGACTGTAAAACACTTCAATCACTCCTTTCTCTTTTCAGCAGAATTGATGGGAGATTGCTGACAGTGTCAAAAGCTTGTTTGTTGAATGATAAACGTGTTTTCCATGCTTATTTGTGTCTATACTACTGGCACCCTTCACTGCATCTATATCTTCTGAATTACAGGGAGGAGACTTGAAAGCCATGAGGGGGGGGGGGGGGGGGGGGGGGGGGGTATAAGAGGAGAAAAAGTGACAGTTATTGAGGGATTATGCGTCATCATTGACATTTGCAGAACATTTTTATCGAGCTGTATTCATTATCTGGTGAATTACTCCCTTTTTAGCACCTAATCAGCCCGCCGCGGATTAGCTTCGGCTCATGCAAAATTTATTTCATGCTTCGGATTCCATGGAAGCAGGGCATGAAAAACCTCTCAGACCAGTGAATGTGCCACGGGCATGTAAATAAATGACACTTGGGATCGCTTGAACGTTACAGGGAGAATTATTAGGCAATCATTGAAACATTTCACAGTGAGTTGTACTATCACACTAAGTGCTCTTGATGCACTTCAGAAATTTACAAAAATACCAGGGGGGGGGGGGTGGAAGAATGGGTTTTGTAAATGTGTTTAAGTGTCACATTTCTTCCATCTATTTGCTATTCTTTCTTTTCCACGTTACCCAGACAAGTTGTGCTGAGACTGACCTTTAACTGGTGGGAGAATTAAGTCATCCGCCAGGCCTATTTAAATGGAGAACAGCACATCATTAATATGTTAATACCTGCCGATGCCTCTCTGCTTCGCATTTAAGAAAGGAAGAGTCTGACCTTTGCTGACATCCTGCCAACTAAGTCAAGCTGGCCTAATTTAGAAAAGATGTTTAATGTCAATTTCCCTTTGCCATATAGCAGCACTTGATGCACGAAATTATACACTAATGTGTAACCATAACAATGGAAAATGGAGGGAAGTGATCAGACTGCAGACTGCAAAACAAACTGGTTTTTCATATAAGCTAGAAGTGTGTGGCTGAAAACTAAAATTTATATTATCCAAATTAGATACAAATTTGAAATTATTTACTGAAGGAAGGACTTTTATTTAAAATTGAAAGTACTGTTAATAGTCTAGTGCAATGACTGAATGAAACACGAAAAGAGACTGAAAGGATCATTTGTGGTGCCATAAAAAAAAGTAATATAATACTAATAATACTAGAGGGCTTTGAATTAGCTCACCGAATCTCAGTGTTTGACACTGAGCATAAAATTTGATTTCATATTGATAAATGAATAAATAGTCTTACAAATGCTTACACAACAAAATCATGTCAATTTATCTGTTTTAACTTTCAAAGTTAACATTTTTGTGATGTTTCTAATGCCGCCATTGGTTCAAGATGTGTTCGTGCAAACATGATAGCGCACAGTCCTTTTAGATTGAATTTGTGACAAGATGCCATTTAAGTGTTTTCCTGTTTAAATATAAAGTGAAGAGCAACCTTAACATATTAGCGAGGGAATCTGACCTGCGGAAGCAACGACATCTCTAGGAAGTGAACTGCTTCAGTGACAAGTGAATCAAATCAGTCTGTTTCATGCATCACATCCGTTCCTGCTACTGCTCTGAGGACAGACGATATTAAAATTCTGAGTTACTTAATCACAACAAACCAATTATAACATTGTTTTTAAGGCAGCCACCCGTGCACCCGCGATTTGCACATGCAATTTTGGAAAATCATGGGCAAAAATAAAAAAAAAATGCACGGGTTGCCCAACTTGTGGTAAATATCTATACAACTGTGCCCTGCCTTGACATTTTCACATTGATTTCCTGAGTGGCTGAGAGAACGTTATGAGGAATGTTACTTATTAAATTGTGTATTATCACTCTGAAAGAGTCAAGAATCAAACTGCTATCACATGATTCATCAATGATTTCAGGTTCTGCTCAGTGATAAGTGAATAGTGAGTGTTGACAGACAGGGGCATCACTCTGTTTTGAGGCGGGGGTGCTGAGACCCCAGCAGATGCAAAGGATGCCAGTGAACGTAGCACACAAGCTTAAAGGTTAACAAATGTCGAACAAATACTGAGGATTTATTCATTATTATATCAATCTGATTTATTTTCATACAGTGCAATGAGAAAATTAGGTTTGCACACTAACAGTATGTTTACAGCAGCAGTTCTCAAAATGGTGTCCTCGGACTCCCCTTGCCCCCATAGCGCTTGCTACGCGCGCCGCTGGGACGCACCAGCACAAATCCTTGCACCTCCAGCTTTTTTTTTGCACCCCCAATTTTCCAACTTCTGTCTCTGACCTATAACATAGTTTTATGAACGAAACTTAGAGTACTATTGACTTTGTAGAGTGAGTGGTTTGTTATCATTATATAGGATATTATCGCTCACAAACCTCCCTGCTGATTTTTCTTTGTTACTCTATTTTTACAAAAATGCAGTTCCGGTATTCACCGTTTTTTATCTATCGACTGTTCACAGCAGTGGAGTTCCCTTGGTATGAAATATCCAATAGTCATTACTCATTAGTCATTATACAGTATAGTAATAGCTTTACGGATAATGAACATGTAGCAAACTCAATAGGTCAAACAAATATGATATACAATGATATTCTGTCGTCCTAAATTAATTGAGACCAATATTGAAGTTATCAGCCTACACATCCTTTAGGTAGAATGTATTCTTGCTGTCTTGAAGTTGTCATCATCACTGTCAGAGCTATGAGCTTGTTAACATTGGAGATTCAGAAGAGCACAGTTTGACAAACAACAACAGTACTCCTGGGAAAACAAACAGACACTTTATTGATCAATAGGGCCGGACTAAATTACCTTTGATTTTTTTTCCCCACCCTGACTCCAGATTCATGATGGCTATGAGTTATGTCTGCTGTGCACAGCAGGAACAGTAGCCTCTGCACCAGGGTGATTTATAATCTGTGATCTCCCGGGCTTCAGCAGAATACAAACAGAGTTTACAGTGATGCAGTGTGTTGGAAGGTGGAGGCTGTGCTTTGTGATGGACTCACCAGCTTGTAGTAACAAATGCATCTGTCATGCTGCCGTCACCTGACAGCTGGCAGGAATCCTGCAATGAGAGTTTAACCTCATGTTTTTTACATTGATAAACAAAAGCATCAGTTTATGATGAAAATCTATGTCTGAGTTGATTTAAACAGCTACGCTTCTTTTAGGTAAAATGTTTTATGAAAAACAGTTTGTATATGAGGGAGCGACTTAAAGCACTGGTTTTGGTATTGGAAGGTTGTGTGTTCAATCCCTTGGGTAAGGACCTTTTCACACACAGAATGCCTACAACTCAACAATGAGTGATACACAGATCGATGGAGTCATACCGGCATCGCCTGGGTTAACAAGGTTCGCATCAGGTGTTGTGAAACCTGGGCATCCTGATGAGAAGTTGGCTATTGGAATAGCAAGACTGTGGACGAGATCAAACATGGCATTGATGGACTGCTCCTATTGGAGCAAACCCAGTGAAAAAGGGGTACATGCAGAAAATGTGGGATGAATGGTTGCTTCGAAACCCCACAAATAAACTGAGGAAGAATCAACAACTCACTCAGTGCTTGAATATCCGAGGGAGAAATCTACTGTCAGAGTGAGAGAATACAGGACACAGTGTGCGTCATCCACGGTACAAATGTGGTACGGCAAGGGGAAGCCAGGATGCCAGGTTAATATGGAGGTGATTTAATCATCACAACCAAACATTGAGATTGGGTAACTGCCTGCAAGATTAAAGAAGAAAGTACAAGGATGATCTCTACTAGACTGATCTGGAAAACTGTATGGCATCAGTTATCCCAGAGGTGCTTGGCTGCAAGATGAAGAGCATGAGTAGCCAGACATCAGAGCTTCCAAGAAAAGAAGACAAATCAAGGCAACATTGAAAGAAGTTAGCTTGATGACAGAACTGAACAGAGGTGTAAAGCTTAAGAAGGAACTGGCCAAGAAATAGAGCAAGCTGTCCACAGCCGAAACACTGGAGACTGCTAAGCAAAGACTTACAGCCTAAAGACATATACAAGGGAAGTTGAAGCCAGAAAAATAGACAACATTCTCCAAAAATCCTGCTAAAGTAGACTCTCAATGGCAGGGCAGCAAGACACTGTAGACCCACCCAGGGGGGAGACTGAGCAATACTGGGAGAGTATCTTGGAGAAAGAGGCACCACACAACACCAGTGCAGTGACTGGCAGACCTGCAAGCAGAACACTGCAACCTCCCTGAACAAAACCAGTAGTCATCACAACAGCAGACATGCAGAAAGGAGTGGCAAAAATGAAGAACTGGACAGCCCCTGACAGGATTTACACCTACTGGCTGAAGAGGCTAATTGCACTCCATGAACACCTGGCAGTCCAAATGACCCAGCTGCTAAAAGAAGGGAACCACCCACAGTGGCTGACCCAAGGTTGAAAAGTCCTCATCATGAAGGACCCACATAACGGAACAATACCATCCAACTACTGGCCTACAACCTGCCTCACCACTACATGGAAGCTCCTATCTGGCATCATAGTGGCTAAGATGAACAGGCGCATGGAGCAATACATGAGCAGAGCCCAGAAATGAATTGGAGCAAAGCATCAGTTACTGGTAAGCAGGGTGATTGCACAAGACTGTAAGAAGAGAAAGACCAACCTGTGCACTGCTTGGATTGATTACAAGAAAGCCTACCACTCAGTGCTGCACACACGGCCTGAAACTGTACAAGATCAACAGGGAACTGAGAACCTTCCTGGGAAACTCAATGAGGCTATGGAAGACAATTCTGGGAAACTAACTCGAAGCCAGTGGTGGAGGTGATCATCATGCTTTGTCCCCCCTGCTGTTGTGCAGAGGCCTGAACCCCCTCAGTCAGATCATCACCAAGAGTGGATATGGGTACCGATTCCACAGTGGAACAATCATCAGCCACCTCCTCTACTTGGATGACATCAAACTGTATGCCAAGAGTGAGCGAGACATCAACTCACTGATTCATCTCACCAGGATGTACAGCAATGACATCGGAATGTGATTCGGACTAGATAAGTGTGGACGAATGGTATCTAGAAGAGGGATGGTGATCACCACTGAAGGGACTGAACTACCTCAAGGCAACATAAGAGATATGGAAGACAGCTACGAATACCTGGGGATACCACAGGCAAATGATAATCACAATGAAGCAGCCTGGAGGTCAGTCACAGCCAAATACCTACAGAGGGTGAGACAGGTCCTGAACGGTCAGCTGAATGGCAAGAATAAAATCCAGGACATTAACATGTATGCCCTATTCAGATACCCAGCTGGCATAATATCCTGGCCACTGGAAGAGATGCAAGCTACCGATATCAAGACAAGAGAACTCCTCACAATGCACTGAGGGTTTCACCTGAAGTCCAGCGTCCTCAACATTATTTCTTGTAATGTACAGGAAAATAACATGCAGTGACAGAAACATACACATCCCCTCATCGATTCTCGATTTTGAAAACTGTGTTGAGCTAACAATGGATCAAATGAAGTGTTACACTGCTTGCCCATACCCAAAGGTCATATCCAAAACACACGTTTGCCATTTTCTATAGGAGGTATGCAAGGATAATAGTGTTTTTTTAAGGTGTTACAAAACGATGACTCTGCTTGCTTTGGAAATATACATGTTAACTGCAAACATTGCAAACAGTAGCTGTGATGAACTTGCACTTTTCTAAAACTTCAGTGAGAAAACACCTTGTCAGAACGACTCGGCTCAATACAGCAATAGCGGCAGCTCTAGCTTATTGTTTTGACACAGAGATTAAACTGGTGGCTCTGCAACTCCAGTTGGAAATTGATTGCTTTGCAAATGATCAATTAATATATGATTGGACTGCGTAAGTAAATCCAGAAGTCTATTATCTTTAAACAGATGCAACATGAAGCAGACAAAACGCTTCACTTATTCATTGTAAATCATGTAGAAAATGAAGGTGCCTTGGGCCTGTGTGTTTTGAGCGTAATACACTTGTTATGCTCATCACTATGCATTTTGAAATACTTGCTTAATGCAAGAGACGCACCCCTATGTTGTAGCTTGATTTCAGCTCTAATATGATTGTTCACATTTTTCTCTGGCCTCTAAACTGCAACTGTTATTACATTTTGCGTAATTTGGCGTCTTCATTGGTATTTACTCAGTCAGACATGGCCCTAACTTTTAGCAGTATCATATTGTTTTATCTACAACTGTTTAGCAATTGAAGAGGATTCAGCTGTGAATCCAGCTCAACATCCACTAATCGGATGTTCAAAATATTTTGTCTGACATATGCGAGTTTACAAACTGTGCTCCCTGCCACATTAAGAGGCCATTCACATATTTAACACGTCAACCAAGAGGAATTCTAGTTGCATAATACTAAGTTTGTCACACAGACGCAGTGACTTTGCATTTGACAGGGATATCACAAAATGAAGTATGTACATGTCAAAATCTCCACAAACCGCTTTGGGTCGCTTGAAGTTTTTTACTGACAAATCAAAACTTTTTTTTTTTTTTTAATATAAACAAGTAAATTGGAGCAGAAGAGTGCTTTGAGCGGCTAGTCATGCAGCACATCAAGTCTGCCCTCCCATCCACCCTGGATCCCTACCAGTTTGCTTATCGGTCCAACCGCTCGACCGATGACGCCATCGCCACTGCTCTCCACTCAGCCCTGACCCACCTGGAGACCAAGAACTCATACGTCAGAATGCTGTTCATCGACTTCAGCTCAGCATTCAACACAATCATCCCCCAGCAGCTCATCTACAAACTGGACCGGCTGGGACTCAACACCACCTTGTGCAACTGGCTGCTGGACTTTCTGACAGGGAGACCACAGGCAGTTCGGGTTGGCAGCAACACCTCCGGCACCATCATTTTGAACACGGGGGCCCCCCAGGGATGTGTGCTGAGCCCCCTCCTCTTCACTCTGCTGACCCATGACTGCACACCCTCATCCAGCTCAAACCTCTTCATCAAGTTTGCTGATGACACGACCGTGGTGGGTCTCATCAACAATGACGATGAGACAACCTACCGGAGTGAGGTGAGCCGCCTGGCCACGTGGTGTCAGGACAACAATCTCCACCTGAACGTGGAGAAGACGAAGGAGATTGTTGTGGACTTCAGGAGAGAGCATTCCCAGCATGCTCCACTGACCATCAACGGTGCTGCTGTGGAGAGAGTGAGCAGCACCAAGTTTCTGGGTGTGCACATCTCTGAGGATCTTTCCTGGAACACCAACACCACATCACAGGCTAAAACAGCTCAACGGCGGCTCTACTTCCTCCGTAGACTGAGAAGAGCGAGAGCCCCGACCCCCATCATGACCACCTTTTACAGAGGCACTGTAGAGAGCATCCTGACCAGCTGCATCACGGTGTGGTACGGCGCCTGCACCGTGTCCTGCTGCAAGACCCTGCAGCGCATTGTGAGAGCAGCCGAGAAGATCATTGGTGTCTCTCTCCCCTCCCTCTCCTCTATTTACAACACCCGCCTCACCCGCACAGCCACCAGGATCGCAGGTGACCCCACTCACCCTGCCCACAGCCTCTTCAGCCTGCTGCCGTCGGCTAGGAGACTGCGGAGCCTCCGGGCCAGAACCAGCAGACTCAAGGACAGCTTTTTCCACCAGGCAGTCAGGAAGCTAAACTCCCTCCCTGCTCTGCCCCCACTCCCTGTCTCTGCCCCCCGCCACTGACCTCAGGCCTGAACTTTTCTGTGTTTTACTGTGTTATTAGTAAATTATTTTATTTATTTGTTTGTTGCACCGTGGGTCCGAGAGGACTGTAATTTCATTTGTGCTGTATGTGTTTATGTATGGCATATTTGACAAATAAACTGACTTTGACTTTGACTTTGAAGAATGTGGGGGCATAATCAATATACACTACAATCTCTACTCCATACTTCTTAACATGTTCATAGGAATCTGCCACATTTTTTCTCAATGAATCAACCTTGTACATCCAGTAATTTCAGGCCTTTGCAATATAGATTCGGCTACCAGCCTTTTGTCCATCTGAGACCTTGAGATTCACAACTTATTGCTGAAAATGTTACATCGTAACCAGTTAATTCCGTGCAACACATCCATCCATCCATGTTGAATATCCATTTACTATCTTAAAAACTCCCATGCCAATGGAAAAATATGCAAAATAAAAACAGGAAAACCCTCTAAGCCTGGATTCAAACTGAGCATATCCTGCTGTAGTGGTGGAGTTTTGAAGAAATACAAAGCAATGTGAAAAGTTGACTTATGTACTATTCTTTTGGGATATGATTTACCTGTGGACCTCTGGTAATTTGAGACTTACAAGAACTTTGTTGCAGTCTGCCAACGCTGATGAGGTCTTCAACCCCTGACCAAACGTCTGCTTCATGCTGGTGGATGGTTGAATAAAGCATCAGATCTGGTTAACCTGCCAATTCTCTGAACTCCATGATTTAGACATTAACAGCACAGAAAGTCTGTCCTCCTGCAAATGATCTGGAAATGATCTGAATGACTCAAAGGTCAACTTCCACACAGTCGGTACCTTTATTCCAGAAGGCGAACGATGACTCACAGAGTTTAATTCAGCTGACCGGATTCAGGTGACGATGGTAAAAAAGAAGCGAGGAAATTTTCACTGAAGGTTATGATTTCTTGGTGCGGGCTGGGCAGCGTATGAACCAGAAACTTTTAATGATCTCATTTCCACATGCAATCTCTGGCCTCTTTTTTTTTTTGAAGACTTCTCTGAGTAACCTGTTGTGAAGCCGCACGTCTTAAATACACATGCATTTGTGTTCCCAGAAAAGTTATTGAAAAAAACTGTTTATGCCTGAGATCATTAGAGCGTCTGCATAAGACTGGACAGAGGCGCCTTTCACACCAGCCATGGCATGAAAAGAATGGGGGGTTCAGGTCACTGAGCGTTCTCAGTTTGTGTCAAAGCACATGGTTACTGACATTTGCCTGAGATAGAGCAATAAATACAGACAGGCCCGCCATGCCAAATAGATTGTCTTAGAGTTTGGTGAGATGCCTGGCAAAAAGAACTCCATCTCCCCTCGTTTTTAATGATCTCCCTCGTGTCCTTTGGCAGATATGGAGTTTGAACAGCCTTCCAACAACTGAGGTGATTTCATTACCACACATTGGTTTTAAGCTTAGACCAAGCACACCCAGGGGCGAAACAAACTAAATAATTGTAAAGAGGCTTTATGTGATGTATGACCGTCACTGACCTCTTCCATAATCTAACAGGACCCGTATCAACATCATCAGAACTTCTGTTCCTCCCACAAAATCTACAGCAGCCTCTTTTTCCATCTCTGCGGCCTGGAACATGAACAAGAGCCATTTTCACAACTGAGGCGAGTTAAAACTTCCTCCAGAAGGACTTCGATCTGGTGTGCATCGTGGAGTCTTCAAAGCCGAAATGTGTGGGCACTTAATGAACTTGTTTGATCAGATCAATTTAGAAGAGAAGGGCAGAAAAACGAAAACTACTTGTCTTTCTTATACTGGCATTAAGTACATGTCTGTTCTGCACCAGCAGTTGCAGATCGACACAGCAGGCATGTTGTTTAAATAGGATTTAATATGCTCAATTCCAAATGTTCATGATTTCTTTTTTGCGCGTGTGTTTTGGGATTTTAATTCCGTATTCACCAAAGACTAAGTTGTACTTTCCAGGAGAAAACTAACTTCAACACAAAACCTGGAGAATGAGAAATCATTTTAACACCCCGAATTAGAAATAAAAATAGGTATTTGTGTGTGTGTGTGTGTGTGTGTGTGAGAGTGTGTGTGTATACAAACACACACACTCAAAATTGATTGAATACTGAAAACTTTTCAAATACACATTGTAAATGAACACATGGTCCACACTCTCTGCTTGGTTGAAGTTTTCGTGTTATGTGTTTAAACAAGAGACTGCCAACTCCCTGCACACGAATGAAATCATCTGCCGTTAAAGCAGGGATAATTCACTTAATACTACACTGTGCTTTTAAGCCGTAGGAATAAAATTCTTTGTTTTAAAAAAAAAAGTCTAAACCATAAAGCTGATTTTGCCCTACCGTAACCCTTATAATCCCCCTTGTGATCAATAACACCTGCTAAACAAACGCTTACTTCCAGCTCGTTTTGACCAGAGGTGTGTAATAAACTGCAGCATGCATACGTTTAAACTACCATACTCAAAATATTAGCGGAACATTTGTGACACCTAGCAATTTGCTTTGCTGGGATTCCAGGCTGACAAAACAATTAATGCAGCTGCGCCGCAGAGACATCGCGCCGCGTCCTCCTGCCAGACGTTCCTCCTGATCTGACAATGACAGAGCACAGAGGGGATCGGCGGACGCCGAGCAGGTTTACCTGTTATTCACGCACCAGACTCACATTACAGCCGAGTCTTCACACTAAAGAGCAGTATTAAATACTGGCTCTAAAAAATATGTGTCATCGACATATATAATCATTGTTCATAGATGACAGAGATGTGCCATGACCAACATATCCTCCCATAAAATAATTAATAGCAATGAGCGTAAAATGTTTATGACTCTCAACTGTCTGGTCTTTTCTCCTCTAGATCCAATTTTACTTATTGAATTAGTTATGGGATGCTGTGCTGGAGCAGTTTTCCAATCCGAAAGTTTTGCTATTCAATCCCACATCTCTCTCTGTTAAAGTGTCCTTTGGAAAGTCAAACATCCCATAGTGCGTTTCAATGGTGTGTGAACATGTAGAAAGCAGGCATCACCTTTGCTGTTTAAGTGTGTGCATGATTGTTGAAGACATGCGTGAATACTACTGATCATTTAAAATACACTGAGCCTGCTGAATGTGTAAAATACCACATTGTCAGTACAAATTAACTTAATATCTATTAATAATAGCTACTGATAATTAGCAATACCTGCAAAAACAAGTGTAAAATCACAGCAGGACATCTGAATGTTTATTGAAAATATGAGCCAGTAAGGCGTCATTATTACTGAATACGTTTATATGGATGATTCCTGAACCCTAAATAATCCTTGTTTACATTATCCAAATCTTACAATTATTCGATAAACTGACTCTCTCACACATTTGGCTAGGATAATAAAATAAAAATAAAAATAAAAAATCTTTGATATTACCCAGAATGAGAAACACTCCGTTGCAGCTAATTATGAAGGGAGTAATTTACATTCTAAAATCTACTTCCAATAATAATTATTTTTTGCTTGACAAAGCAAATCCTTCCCCTCGATTCCCTGACACTTTAAATCAAGACCATTGATCTGAGACTATCTGCTACCACCTGACCGGTTTTAAGCTAAAAGTGAGTTTGTCAAAGAACTGAACACACATAAGCCATTAGTTCTCCTCTCCTGGGGCTCTGCTGCTGTTGTCTGCAGGATGTTCGCAGAGACCAGTGGCTGTTCAGTTAATTTCCCAAATGGCTTTATCAGCAGACATGGAAGAAAGGTCCCCAGAGACTCAGTCTGCCATTTGAAATTGTATTTGTTGTCCTCCTCACGACCCATTTAAGTTGTCAGCTCAAGAGCTTGTGTTAAAATCACAAAGAAGTGAAGGTGGTGGAGAGAGAGAGAGAGAGAGAGAGAGACTAAAGGAGAGTAAAACGACTAGAGAGCTGGCTGTTAAACCCATCAGAGGGTTAAGTCCAATCAAATTCTAATAAAAGAAAGTGGAAACATGTGTCTTTATTGTTTCTATTGAAATGCAGTGCCATTTGTAACTATCAGTCATCATTTACACTGAATACATAAAGAGGGGGAAGGGTTCTCTAGGAAGACCTAGCAGGTCCAATGAGTCTATTGATGGATACAAAGATGATGATTGCTCAAACACAGTTTTTGTATATTTTCTGAAGACAAGGAGTGACACAGTGCAGGCAACAGAGAAGTTCCTGGCAGATACAGCACCTTTAGGGAAAGTGACCTGTATCAGATCTGACAAAGGCAAGGACTTTATGTGCAGGGACTTCCAGGCCCTATTAAGGGAGTATGGTATCAAATATGAAACTTCAGCACCGTATTCGCCTTACCATTTCAGTGAGGTGAATACAGTGCGGAAGTTTCGTATTTGTCTAAACAGCAGCCATAGTACGAGACGGATGCTTCAACAGGTTTATGAGAACACTTAGTACGTTTACATGCAGCCAATAACCCTTTTCAAACCCTTTTGAAACTCGAAACCCAGTAGCGTGTGGCCATGTAAACACCCGCCAAAACCCGGAAAAGCTCATTTTCGAGATTTGTAAAACTCGATAAAGACCGCTGGGTTACTCCTTTTCAAACTCGAAAGTGCCGCCGTGTAAACAGATAACAAGTTAAGGGACATTGTTTTTGGCTCTGCGCATGCTCCCATCCGCAATGAATCATGGTCTTTTGAGTCCAGCAACGAGTAGGCGCGAAACTCACCACACTTTTGTCCGTGTGAGGCTTCCGTGACGCACGATACGAACTGTTATTCTGAGCGCGCACGTCGCACATGCTTCCTTCTGAAAGTTGGCGATTTGTACGGCCTGCAGAAAAATCATTTACAACAGAACAACCGTTCTGTCTGCGTTCCGTCCACAGAACGGAGTCACCGCAGCACTGTCTGCCTCCGCAGACCAGTGGAGGAGGTTGCCAGATCTGTCTATCTAGACCGTAAAAACATCTGAAACTCGTAGAAAGGAGCCCAAACCCCCATCTTGGTTGAAAATGCACGTTAAAATCGTATTTTTATGATAAAAAAAACACGTCATAAACACATAATCATTTAATCAACCCATCCAACGTGTTTAATAAAGAAGCTTGCTTTGGCGGAAACTCCACCCAATCTGGCAACACAAAGCCGCTCCGGTCAGAGCTGTTTTGTATTGAGAACAGCGACGTGCGCCGTGGTTTGGAAAGGGATATCCCGACTGAATGCGCTGACTTGTAAACGGGGTAACTCTCTGTCTGTTAAAGCATGTAAACGGGGTTTTCCTAATTGTTTCAGAAACCCAGATATTGACCTGAACCCGAATTTTAGCTGCACGTAAACGTAGTCAGTGAGAACTCTAAGGGGCCAAAGATGAGAAGCAAAAATGCACAAAGTGATACATCTGATGAGTGGAACCAAAAAGAGACAAGTGATGAATTTACCAGTAGGAGATATCCACCTAGAGAGAGAAGAAAGGATTTTGTGACAAACAACAACACTGATGAGATTCATACCACCAGTGATTACTGTTACGGAGCAGTGTGTGGTTTCCCAAATACATTTGAGGAAGCTATGGAGTCAGCTAATTCAAAACAATGGGGAAAGCGATGGATGAAGAAATTCAGTCATTAAAAGAAAACACATTTAATCTGACTACTTTGCCAAAGGGCAAGAAAACAGTAGGGGGTAAGTGGGTTAATTCTGCAAGGAGTGACATTGAAGGGAAAGACGGGTTCAAAGTAAAGTTTGTAGCAAAGGGATTCAGACAGAAGATGAGGATTGATTGTGATGAAACGTTTTCCAGGGTATTGCTCCAGAGGGCAGCCCAGGAGAACCTGTTCCTCCACCAAATGGATGTGAAACCAGCTTGCTTCCCATCGATTGTAAAATCTACACTGATCAACCAGAAGGTTATGAAGAAGGAGAAGGTATGGTGCGTTAGCTGGAAAAAATCTTTATATGGTCTGAAACAATCTGGTCAAAACTGGAGCAGGATTTGTTATCATTATCTGACTGAAAATGATTTCTCACAAAATCCAGCAGATCACTGTGTCTAAGCCAAAGAGAAGCCATGGAAACGTGATAATGATCATCTGTGTTCATGACCTGATCACTGCAGCTAGCAATGAAAAACTAATGAAGGATGTAAAGGAGATTCTGCAAAATTTAAAATGAAAGATTTGAGATGTCGAAAGCACTTTCTTGGCATTGATTTCACTCAATCTGTTTGATGTGTAAAAATGACAGGAAACCTACACCAACAAGATATTGGAGAGGTTTAACATGCAAAACTGTAAACCCAAAGAAACTCCTTGTGAACAAAAACTGTGCTCCACAGAAAATGCTGCTTAGATTTGTGATGTTAAAATGTTCAAAGAGGCTATAGGCAGCCTTATAAATCGAACAACATTTACAGGTCCAGATTTAAGTTCTGTGGTAAACAAGCTTTCACAGTATTTTTCTGAACCAACAGAGGAACAGCGGGTAACTGAAGCTTGTAATGAGGGGATCTCAAAGGCACTACAAACAAGGAGTTGTGCTACAGAAGAAACGGCAATGAAGCGTTAGGCTTAGTAGCCTACAGTGATGCTGACTGGGCAGCAGACGCCACAGTACGGTACAGCAACACAGGTTACTGTATGAGCCTAAGCAACAACGGTTCCTTTGCTTCCTGAAAAACTCAGAAACAGCCTACATTAATGCTGCCGAACTGTGAGGCAGAATATATATGGCTCTGGCCTGTACGATGCAACAGTGCATGTATCAAGAGCAACTATTAGATGGTATTAACGACTACAAATACCAGCAAACATGTTTTGGTAGGACAACCAAGGGAGCAATTGCCTTAGCCAAAAACGCTGAAAAGAGGCAACAATGTCAACATGTTGACATGAACTATCACTTTTGTGAGGTCCATTGTAAATGGAGGGGAAGGTAATCCTGGTATAATGACCACTGAACAGATGGTGGCAGATGTCATGACTAAACCTGTCACTAAATCAAAACTGACAAAGTTTTCAAGTGTCATGTTTGTTGTCTAAAAGCGTGTTTTATTCAACTTTTTTGTGAGTAAATGTATTTTGGATTTCAGCAAATTGGGTACAAGTGGGTGTGTTAAGAGATATTCATTATGTACTCCATTTGCAATTGTAATTGTACTGCTAAACAGAGGTATAGTACTTTGTGTGTTTTTTTGTTGTTGTTGTTTTTTTTTGTTTTTTTTTTGTCTCACAACAGGAAGAGACTGGGATTCTCCTCCTGCAATCCTGAACAGGACAAACTGGTAAATAAGATGAATGGCTGGTTTAAACAGGACCTTGTCTTGTAATCAGGGAAACTGTTATACAGTGTTTGAAGCAATATGTCAAAATTTAGCTTCTAAAGAGCCCTGTAGCAGAGCCAGAGTGGGGAGAAGGGGGTGGTCACCCCAGGGCCCACAAGGTCATAGGGCCTCGTTTCATGTGATGTGTTCACATTTAATCGTAAATAAATTATTATAATAAAATGTGCAGTTTGTGCGAGAAGGTATAAGCATATGAGTGTGGGCTCCAGTTTGCCAATTCTTACATTATGACTGTCCATGAATGTATCAGAGCTGTAAGCCAGCGCCGATTGGCTGTGCAGCATTAACAAGTTTTTTTTTTCTTTGCACTTGATCTGAACTGTTTGGAGGCAGTGTTGCCAACTTAGCGACTTTGTCGCTATATTTAGCGAGTTTTCAGATCCCTCTGGCGACTTTTTTTTTAAAAAAAGCGACTAGCGACAAATTTAGCGACTTTTTCTGGTGCTCTGGAGACGTGACAGGACGTCTCGTTGCTGTCCTCAATAATGAGCAGCGGGTGCTGCGTGAGCCCCTCCCCCGTCCCAAAGCACTCACAAGCGGTCAGTGTCACGCAGCGCTCCCTGCTGCAGTCAGAGCAGAAAGGAGACCCACACCACTCCGCCTCCACACTTAAAATGAATCGAGTGTGCGCAAATCCGCTGTTGCTCCCATCCTGGGTCACAGAGCGGGATGGACGTGTTAAATGTTTCTTCACTGTAACACTTTCGTCAGTTCATTTGTAGTTCTAAACATATTTAGGGTGTTTTTAGCTCACTTTTTGCTTCTCACACGACGTTATTCCTCTCTCCTACAGCGTCCATTACAATTACATGCAAATTGCCAATTATGCAAAATAGGTGATGACGTCATCTGGCGACTTCTAGCGACTTTTAGGACAGCCAGTAGCGACTTTCCTTACTGGGGAGTTGGCAACACTGTTTGGAGGGAAGTTAAACAGCAAAAATGGAGAAGAAAAAACACCAATCTGGCACATTCAAGAGAAAAACAAAAGAGAGAGGCTATGCTAGCCGCTAGCGTTACTAAGCAAAACCTAACATCGGAGGACCACCAGGAGCCCTGCTGCAGCAGAAACACTGCTGGATTATTTTATACAAAGTTCTGGACGTTGTTTTCCACGTTACCTGGATTGTTTGGTTGTAGGATGTTCAAGGATTATGGAGGAATCAACTGAACTGCGGGCACCAGCACAGAGAGAGCCATTGGTGAGTCAGTGAAACCTTCAAAAATAATATCTTTATCAGAATGCTGTGGTCTGAAACACCTGCCTATTTGAATGTGCCTTGTGTTGCTCTCAACTATAAGAGACCGCTGAGTCTATTTTTTTTTTTTATTATAAGTGAATTCCAAAAGATATAGATAGCTGTGTCTGTATCTATCTGAATAGATTGTGTAATTTTAGGCCAGTTGTATTCATTCTATATTTAAGCTGTATCAAAGATAGTACAGATTTAGCCAGTGAGTTTTTAGCTGAGTTTTCAGCACCATGGACAGCGGACGCTCTAGAATTGACACCTGTCAGGCTGCATTTGTGTGTGTGTGCGTGCGTATGTGTATTTGTTCGTCAGAACAAGTTTGTTAACTGGTTTGTGACTTTATTCTGCTTTCTGAGGCATATAGATTTGCTTGGCTCATTAAAAGTGAGCATTAGTGTGTTGTTTGATGGTAAGACGAGGTATTGTTTGAATGGTAGAATTACTATCATAAGGGCTTGTCGAGAATGCTCCGCCCCTTCTGTACTGAGACCTATGCTCCGCCTCTGAAAGAGCCATTTATTTCTCTCAGATGCTAGTGAAATCAAACTAGATCAAAGAAGTTGACAAAACAAACAGAATGTGCTTGGTGCTTCATTACAAGTTGTGGACCCTACAATATCAAACTTACAGTACTTTCTGTGTCCACTAACATGGCGTAAACTGAATGCTAATCTATTCATATCTCCAAAATGCAGAGGCAGGAATTTTTTAATTTTTCAAATAAAATCAAAGCTTATCACAATGCAAAGTTTAATTGTACTAACCAATAACCCAAATCATTTGGAACAATAATGATTAATACACGTCAACAAACTATTTCACATTTATTGCAATTATATTTATTGTAATATATGATGGAAATTAGTGGTTAGTCTTCTTGACTGATGATGAGAAAACCCCTGTTTTGAGTTCAGGCTTGAGGGCCTTTCTGTGGTGAGTTTGCATGTTCTTATGCCTTTAATCAATCAGCAAGGATTGAAATATCGAAGTCTTCAGATGAAGACTTCAGTCATTGTGACTGTTACACTTCAATTGGGTGATTTATTTATTATTATTATTATTATTATTATTATTATTATAATTATTATCATATCTATCAGTAGCAGTAGTAGTGGCAGGATTAAGCACATATGTATCTCATTCGCAGACATACAATGAAATCTCTTCAGGCTCGTACAGACTGTACTGTTTCAGTCTTCACCACTGTGCAATAAATTTCAAAAAACCGTGAAGCAAGCTTCACTGCACAGCGTGTCTTTCTACCTAATCAAAGGTGACAACCTCCACGACATATTCTGGTCCACATCTGGCTCGTAGCTCACAGCAGAAGTCACATTGTCCAGTGGAGTTACACAGCAGTCATGACATTTGTAACACTGTCAAAAGATTTTCTCAACCTGCCAGTGGCTGCACGAGCGTGACAACGTTCATCTCAGAACGCCTCTTACTGTACAACACCAGACAACCACAGAACTCCGCAATCCAAGACATTGTCCGTCTTTCTTCTGGGACAGGAGTGTGCAGCCACCTTGAGGCAAAGTCCGAGTGAAATCAATTAACATTTAGCTGTGAAAAGTCCTCGTGTGTGTCAGGTGCCACTCCACAGTCTGATGCGACTGCGCTTTTCTGGCTCGTCACAGATTAGTGAGTCCGTCAAATGCCTTTGATCAACAAACAGGCTTTAAAGGGACAAAACACTTCACTTTCCCGCGGCTAATTATCTGGAGTGAGGTACCAGGACAATGACAGAGCCGCTGCCAAAGCTGTCATCTCTCTACTACATGCTTATCACTGGCTGTCACAGATAACATACCATGACAAGGTCACAGGATGGCCCGCTGTGTTGTGCTTGGCTGCAAATACTACGACAGGTCTCGCTGGCATTTTGGTTTGAAATGGGGTTATTTCCTTCAGTATGATAAAAACCTGGACCTTTACCTTGTTTCAAACTTCAACATCACAATAACTACAGACTCTGAATAATTTTTGGGGAATTAAATGATCTCGCTGCAGTTGTACCTGATGGATGTTTCTGAGCCTGAGAGGTATGTGAGCATGAAATTCCACCAGAAACTGAGAGAACATCCATTACCACAGGGCGCCAGGACATCGTTCCTATCAAGCAGCATTTAGGGTTTTTCGAAAATAAAAATAGTTACTACTGGCTCGGTGTGTTGGGAAGGTTTTCTGAAGGTTGTTCTGGTTTCATTCTTGGAGGAAAATTGCCAGAGGGGAAATATACAGTCCCTTAAAACCACAAAACTCTTCGTTGAGCCTCAATACAATTATGTGGCTTTTCTGAGAATGATCTGGAAATTTGGAGTAAATCAAAACTAATCTGCTGCAGTAAAACAGAATACTAAGAAGGGCAGGTGTGTACTTTGTATTGAGATCTCAACTGAAATAATGATGTACCTAACTCAGAAGTACCCTGCACACATTGCAGATAGTGTACAGTGGTAACCACGGTCATGTCCACCAGCTCTCGCTGAAGGTGAGAAGGCTGACCTTTAGCCTGAGAATACACGGCATCATTACAGCGGACAGAGGTGTCCTACTCAAAGGCTCAGACATGGCTGAGCACTTGCTCCTGTGTAGCTCTGAGTGCTTATAAGTTTGTAAGAAAACAACATCCCCTTTCATTATCATCCATTACAGATGCTCTTTGAGGACGCAGTCCATGAGTTCGACCTCTTACAAACTAACTCACTGTAAGATACAGTGAAATGTCTCTGGAAGATGATAAAATGACGAACACTCTTCACCGGATGAAAATCATGACCTGTAGTTGGCCTAATGAAGAATTTTTTCACTCAAAGATCCTTAAAAAAATCAGCTGTTCAAACAATTACGCCTTTAATGAGGGAAATTTACTAAATTATTGTGGCTTTTGATGCCAAGGAATCTTAAATTAAATGCAGTTAACTGAGCATAAAAGACAATATTCCCCTCCATACCCTGATTTGCTTGTTAATCTTTTGTGTTGCATACTGCAAAACTCTATTCAGCATCACAGGTTCACACTACACCCTATGGAGCAGTGATCTGAACCATAACCAACAATACGCAACCAGCTGAAGTATTAAGAAATGTCTTACATTTTTATGATACATGCTTTCACACAGATGGGACAATCCTGACGTTGCAACCTTATAATTTTTCCTGCCAAATATCTACTTGCTATCTTATAACTATCGTTCCAGTACAATGATTATATACAAACTGCTGTTCTGCCTACAATCCGCCTTCTTTTCATCTGATAGAAGTAACTGCCAATTGTTTTTTTTGTGTTCACCAGAAGTACGGTCAGACAACCCCAAAACATATTTTCTACAGTTAAACCGAAAACTTAAAGTCAACTGAAGAACTGATAGAGATGCTAACAATACAAGTCATTCAGAACTCAGAGCTTAATAAATTGATGGAAGTATAAATAATCTATTTTTGCATATATTAAACTATGTATGGTATGGTTTCTGATATGTCTGAAGGGGACTCCCTTCCATATGTCAACACATCATTTTATTCATATCTATTTTCCCGCTGCACCTGCCACAGATGCATCTTCAGTATGTAATCTGTGACATTTACAAACAGTGAAAGGCTTCCATCATGAATATGAAACAACAAAATGTCAGATGCTTTTCTTTTACCATTTCCCTTGAGGTGAAATCGGTCAAGCATCTCAGTTCAGTCACAAGGTACGTGAACAATGAAAGCCAACAAAAGAAGAGATTTTTTTAGACCGACAAAATAAAGAAACGGCCACAGGTGTTCTCATTTTTAAATCAATATCCAAGAAGGAGAAATGAGGCACAGGGTGAGAATCAGATGTGGGAAAAAAGGAACGTCTCCTCTTTGCATCACAGAAGATTATTAGTTTCCTTTTCATGCATCTTTGAAAGGACTGCCCTTTGAAGTAATCACTATGCAAGTAAATCCCGTTTGATTGGCTTGAGGTTCTCGGGCAGACTCAAAATATGATAAAATAACTGGCAGCAGGACAGGAGGTGAGTTTGCGTCGTGTCACATTGGTGGACTAACTTCAATCCTCTCTGGCTGAGAGTGCAGTCAGTTGGAACAGGCGAGGTGACGCTGAATTTCCCTTTGTGGGACTTTAAAACAAAACAATTCATGTGCTCTGTGTTTCTATGTCATACATTTAACCATTTCATTCATCCATATTGCCCAGGAGGCTGAAGATACACAGTTATTTGTACAGATTTATACTCAGTAGCAGCCAGAACCCAGCTCAGCCATACAGGCATATTACAATGCAGCACACATTAACAAAGATTAATAATTGATATGGTTCTTGTCTTGGCATTTGAGAGCGTGGAGCCAGGCAATATATAAAACGGTCTGAAAGGATATTCCTGTCATATCTTATCTTCCTCAAATAAACCACCTGGAAAAACAGACGCATTACTTCGCCATCCAAGATAGGTCATATACACAGCTATGAATATTTCTAAACTGCCGGCAATGATAATCCACATCTCATAAATGTAACCATCTTCCCAGTAATGTCACATTGGTAAACGAAGCAACTGGCAGCAGACTGCATTACACTGCTCGGGGGTCCAAATGAAGGAATGAACTGTTGTAGATTTATTCAACTTTTTTTGTCTGGACTTATTCGTCAAAGAAGGTGGAGCTAAATTTAACCATGGTTGTTTTTGTTTTTTTTCAAGTCCACTATACATGCAACAGTGAGTTAACTTTCTGAACAGTGAGAGCTTCCAGTGAGAGCCTTAATGAAGGTAAAAACTAGAACTCCTGCCTCATTCAAGCTACATTTGATGTTCATGACAGGCTCCTAAATATGAATCGTGAGGACACATGCTGCATTAATAATCTATAGATACTTGTGCACTGTTTTGTTTTACAGTATCAAGTGTTCGACTTCTTCTGAAACAGTCTTGCGTGCGCTGATGCCGTTTAGACTGGGTAACTCACTGAGCACCTTATTTGGCGGACGCTCACAGACAGTACAATGTCAAGAATTTCTTCATTTCATTTCAGAGTGGTATTTAGAGACAGTGTGTCAGTCAACGTCAGCTGCTCCGTATTTCACAACAGGAGATGTCAGAAACAAACTCTGAAGTACACGGAAAATAGCATGACAAGAACATTGTTTTCACTTCATGGTAACACTCAATATCATAAAGAAGGTTTGCAGAACAGGTTTCTACCCAGACAATACAGAACAAACTGCTTACCAATCTCCATCTCATTCACTTGCCATATTGTCTTTTATGTTGCAACCAGTGCAATAAAGTCTAAATGTGTTGATAAATGGAGTCAAGAAGACACAGGGGATGTGAATTTCTGGGATCCTGCGTAAAGCATGCTAAATTGCTCAATCACACACTCTCCTTTACACTTTGCCTGCTTTTTCTGGGTGATTTATTAAGAACACCATGACTGGCATCAGTCGCATTAGAACAGTATTCAAATGAGGGTCGAGTGGTGAACAATCTGCTGTATTGTTCCTGTGTTTGATCGCATGTGGGTACCAGAGAGTGACTGACGCACTCAGCCCTGACAGCCACAACAAAATGAGGACCTGCTGGTGGTGGAAGTCTTCAAAATATTTCGCCAAATATTTCTGAATTTTGGGATGATGATTTTTTTTTACAAAAGATATGATTTGCGATACATCACTGAAAATTCATACGCTGTCCATTTCCTCCATTAGACAATTTCTTCAGCCAAAATCATTAAAAAAAAAAAAAGTAACTTATATCACACGCCCCGGTGAAGCCATCTTTCATTTGACTAACCCGGAGGTCTAACCAAGTCGCTCCATCAGCAGACCTCTCATTACTGTGTTTACTTTGGTTCTGACACGTTCCCCATGCTCGTCTCTACATCACATGCTGGATGATAAATTATTCACCAGTGATCACATTCCATTGGTATAATTATGACTGTCCGACACCAATACCTCAGCAGTTTCTTAGCAACTGCTCCTGGCACATTCCCCGCTTCCACAACAGTAGTATCTTCAACAGACAGTGGTTGAAATCCAACCCTCTCCTTCTAAATCCCTAAAGTTACATCAATTGCTTTTCATTATTAAAAAAAAAAAAAAAAAAAAAAATCCCACTTCATAATAAAGCCAGTTGCTCAAGACATGCCGCTTTGACACATTAAAACAGTAACTGTAACTAAGTAACAGTAACTACACTAATGTCCCTTCTGAAGTGAAAACATCCACACGAGTTCTGTGATGTGGGAGTTACAGACGGAAAAAAAAAAATAAAAGATGAAAAATCTCTGGATTTAACTCGTCCATTATTCATCCCCCTTTTAGTACTAGCCTGAGCCGAGCATGTCGGCATGGATGGCAAACAACCACCTCGGGCAACAAGCTGGAGGGAGTCAGGCTCGGTCTCAGTCAATGAGCTGGCGGCTCAGTGCGGACGACGGCCAGAACAAACACAAGGGAGGGCGAAAGAAAAGAGCAGGCGGTATTGTCCAGGTTGTCTTCAGTGGAGGACTCGAATCAGTCAACAGTTTCTTTAGTTTAGTTTGCAAGGTGAGCAGAAGGAATGAAAGTCAGGACACTGAGGCATCGATGAAGGAGGATTTGTTGGGATCTGAGTCCATGGCTAACAATACAAGTGCAGAAAAAAAAAAAAAAGATGGGTGATACATATTGTTTTGACAAACACAAGCTTAGGAGTAAGGTCCAGTCAATTGTAAACATCCCACAATCAAATTACCTGTTTAAGAAATCTGAAAGTTCTCCTCAAACTTCAAAAGAAATCCAAGCTTGTATGTTAGAACCTTTAATGCATCAACATCATGCATCAACATCAACACGTTAATCTCACAACATTAAAACACAATAGAAAAGGTCATTTTCCTTTGATTCAACTAAACTTAAACATAGCTGATGGGTTTACTCTGTAAAAGTGCCTCGAAATGACTGTTGTATTTGGCGCTATATAAATAAAGCTGAATTGAATTGAATAACTAAAATATATAATTACATACGTCTTGTCATAATTGACACATTTGAAGCCGTTTATCTTTTTCTTTAGCATTTACCTCATAGGTCATGTAAATCAACTATGCAGTCTTAAATTTGATACTTAGTAAAAGAACATTATTTCAGTATTTTATTTGTTGATGACATAAAATTTGGATCTAAAAAAAACTCAGTTATAGCGATAGCTGACAAAATCACAAAGCTCAGTGATATTTTTCAAAACAATTGAAAAAAAAAAATTAAAAACCGACAGTTAAAAGGTAGTTGGCTCATTTCGGATTGAAATTTGTCAAATGGATGTGATCACTTAAAAAAAAAATTAAGAAAGCCCTATTTCTCCATATAAATCAATCTTTACATTTAAGTATGGTGTCCAGATTTTCAGAAAACTCTCACTACTCGTTGGAATCCAATTCCCTACCACTACAACTAAATATGTGCAAAGTTTCTAGTAAAAGTTCCGATATTCAAAAACTCCAATTGCTTGAGTAGCTGCTGGAGAGATAAGGTGATCACACATTACAACATAGTTTTTGGCTGCTCCATGGGGAGGCGGTGACTGGCTGCTGATGTGTTCTAAATTTAACGGTGAGCAATCTGTCTCTGGAGGAGGCCATTTATCTCAACCAGTGACTTTAACGCAGTTGTCACAGCATGGACCCGTGTTTGACTGAAATCCAGATTGTGTGGAAGCAACCGACAGCACTTCCTATCATCAGGTGACTATAGGTGCTATTTGGGGGAAGCTCTCAGACAAGGACTGAGGGCACGACAGCCAATCTCCTGTTTCTGCTTGTTTGAGATATTAAAGGTGAGAGTCTGCACAGGGCCATGTTTCTTTATCTGTGGATCATGAGAACTGTATTGACATTTAGGGCAGTCCCACTCACTCAGACACAGGTTAGTGCTGTGCCAAACACTTCATTTCCTTCTGGTTAAATTGCTTTTTTTCCCCCACAATTTAATGGAGAGCCGTGCAGGAAGTGGACTGATTTCCTGTCAGATTCTTTTCTGTTCTGTTCTGTTCAGTTCTGTTAACACAAAAGAATGACTGATTTTACACACTGCAACACAAAAGACCCTTCAAAATGAAGTTACTACATTTTTTTGTCATCTCAATTTGGCATGAATATTTTATCCTAACAATCTAAACAGCCTTTGTCCACCCCTCCATCTTCTATACTGTTTTATTCAACTACGAAGTAAAAGAGTGTTGCTGAAACAATGTCACTGTATAACGCAAAACTCAGCTAAGGATAAAGAGCTGTCTGCCCATCTCACTCTCGCCTGTGTGGCTTGCTGTGCGGCCACTGGTAAGTCATTTCGACTTTTGAGAGACAAGAGGCCAACCCTGCTGGCTCCAGAAGACACACACTCCGACGACACACTGGTTCCAGCTCTGCCTGCAGCAGAGGCTTCGTTCGAGCTTTGGGGTGACATGACGCTCAGATCACCCGACAAGCAGAGGAGAAAAGGGCAGATGGGCTGTTAGTTGCATCCGTCATGTATCCCAGCATGGGTACACGCCACAAAGAAACTTCTTTTTGTTTTTAAAGAAGGAGCAAATATATTCCTCGTATAGAGCCATGTTCTCCTGTATGGAGTTTGCATGTTCTCTCTGGTTCTGAGTTGGTTTTCTCCACAATCTAAAAACATGCTTTTTCAGTTTAATTACTGCATGCAGTTGTGAGTTTCTCTGTGTTTCTGTGGGGGACTGGCGACCTGCCCAGGATGTTCTCTGCCTGTCATTCACTGTCAGCAGGGACAGGCTCCAGCCCCTGCAGCCCTTCCCATGACAAAGAAAGCATAAAAGATGGATGATAGGCTGGAGGCTTTTGTGACAGTAGTTATTGTAACCGGAACAAGAGAATCAGGAAATATCATCTATTAATTTATCAAGAGTGAGAAAGTTTACGTCCAGTAGATGAGGAGGAGGAGGAGGAGGAGGAGGAGGTGAAAACACAGACGTTTCATCAGTCATTCAAGAAACCAAAGTTCAGGTCGTGTTTGATGCCAAAAGTACAAATGCATTTTATCTCATCCAATATGTTTACAGCACATTTTCCTTAAAGGTGCATTAAGGAGTTTTTCAACTTTAAAAATACTTATTTTCCACCATAAATATGTTACAAACATTCAATCAATTGTACAATGTGCCCTGACATATTTATTGCAAGTACCGCTAACAGCGCTAAATTGTCACTTGAATAGTTGCAGTGCCGGTCCGGCACCAGAATTTTTTTGCTGAGAATTTGAGAGGATGTGAAATGATGCGCGCTCCCGATGGCCTGATTTCCGTAAGTTTCGTTTGGTCCGCCATTATTCCACCAGATGCTTAGCGAGCAGCAACTGATCAGTATTGAGGATGGAGCTTCCAGAAAGTAAGAAAAGACTGGCTTCTAGCACTGCCACAACTCCAGCACAGACTCCACCAGGTAAACTTAAATTTTACTCGAGCGCTACTTAAAGAGCGAGGAAGGAGTTCCTCTCTTCCGTGCACGTATATGGACGCAAGCCACAGACACGAGCGTTTCACTAAGCTACAGTTACGCCTAAGGCCTGCAGCGGCCGTTGTTTCGCAAAAAACGAGCAAACTCCTTAATGGACCTTTAAAAACAGCAAATCCTTATTATCAATGCTGTGATTAAGACCTCTGGAACTCTACAGTTCTCTTCAAATCACAAATTAACCAGAAATGGATGGTTTGGGGCTGGAGTGGAGTGGATTCAACAGACAGAGATCCTAATCATGACTGGGATTTTAAATACATTTAATGGACATCTTCACATTTGGGAAAGTTTTGAAAAGATTGATATAAAAGGATTTGCTTTTAGATGACTGTGGTGTTTGAGATAAGTCAGAAAGACTGATATTTTTTGTAAATATGAAGATTTACCAACATCACTGCTGCTTACTTTGTCCTTTCTGCCTTTCTTTTTATTACTTTTTTCCTCAGCCTGCCACAGCAGCAAGAAGAAAGGGAGAAAAGAAGAGATGCTCCACACCAAAAAAAAAGAAGGATGTAGACTTGTGTTTGGATTCATCTGAGCTTCATCAGTTGCTCAATGACAGTGAAATAGTTGTGGGATCAAAAGCCTTTCGTTAAGCCTGGGCTCTAATGAGCACATGATCTACAGAGAGAACCTGTCCATACAGAAACTGTAAAATTAATAGTATCTCTGGTTTTGTCTGTCATCTTTCAAGTCGCTACATGCAAATGGTAATTTGTGAAAGGAGTCTGGTTGATTTAGCAGCACTAAACTTTCTCCATTGGTAAATGGTATCTTCTGAAGACTCTGCACGTGTTAAACTGAAAACTGTGCAATCACAGTGTAATTACTCCTAAACTCAACAGCAGCAATGGGCTTAAGGAGCAAACACAATGACCCGAGGGGGAGGCATTACGCTTTCTAAATCCATTTGGTAGTTTGTTTCTAAGTTGAGGACAGACCTGAACCTGCCAAGTAAAATGCATTTATCAAATGTAGTAGGAGTGGTAATATTCTGCTGTGGCCTTTGAAGGGGTTCATACAGAAATTCATCGCAGCTTATACTGCAGACTGGCTGAATTTAATGCCAGATGCTCTTTCTGCAACAGCAGGGATTTGAACCTGAGTTCCGAACACTGCAGGACAAAACTTAATCACCTAATGATAATCAATCTTTTTTTTTTCTTTTTCTTAGAAGCAGATTCCCAGAAAATGCATCGTCAGTGATATACAATACAAACAGAAGTAAGGCCAGATGGTGCTGTTGCTTCACTGTTTGTCCGTCTGACTGTTTACACTACAACCGACTGTAAGGCTTTCCTTTGATCAATAGGTTTTACTCACTAACATTTGCTCCACAAGCTTTCAGATGGGACTGTTTATTCCTGCTATTTTGGTTGGCGTTTTATTTTCCTCAATATTACAGGCAATGTAGTTAACAAACACTTCTTTTTTTTGAATATTGTTAGAGTTGATTTTGAAATGTAACAGTATTCTCTAATGAAAACAGCACCGTCATTCAGTCAGTCTGAACCAGAAATGTCTGCTACTTGCCTCGGACATAATGTACGGTGAGTGGAGTGCGAGCCCGTCTGACAGGAGATCTGTCACGGATGTTGACCATGAGCTGACACTCCATCACTCCCAGGGTTCCGTGTGTCTTTCTGTGACCTACTGTACTCAGCCAGGACGCAGACCCTTTGGAAGCTGCTCTTTGGGAGCTTAATTGCCCCTCGCAGAGGAGGAGAAAGGTAAAAGGTTAGGACAGACAGTAATAATAAACCCTGCCAAGGCTCTGTACTTGCATGCTGGTTCCTGCATTGACATTCCTCCTGATATCAATAGATCCACTTTCTGGTAGAGGCGACTTTCTGGTTTTCACAGTGAATAGCTTTGTGTGGCAAATGTCAAAACTCAGGCTTTTCATCGACTGGTCTGTGGCCCCCACAGTTGAAGCTGACGACAACAACAAAGATATTTTCTTTTATAGATCACGACATGCAGAGTTAGATGGCAGACCGAAATGGCAGAGCTATTGGAGGCTTTCGACTCTGTGTTATTTTCGGATTGTTTTTTGCAGATAAAAGTGGGATTGTTTTGGTCAAAATTAGCACAAATCAAACTGTCCATCATATAGATAACATTTTTTTTGGTCGTTTTTTTTAGGCATGTCTGTGTCGTTCAGGTTTGAGCACCATGTGACGGAGGCATCAGTTCACTGAGCTTCCCTGCTTCCTGGGCATGCCAGAGATTTTACCTGCTGCTATATTCTATCAAGCAACTGCTGTGAGAAAAAGCACAATTCAGGTGCGGATTTTGCTTGTAGTCACGATTTTGTGTTTTTTATCTTTGCACCAAACAACCTTGAATCATAATCTGCTCAGAGAGTTTCCCAAAATATGGATAACTTGCTGGATGTTTACGTACGAAAACATCATTTACAGGTATACCATAATAGTCATGTGACTTGATGTGCTTTACAAGGCAAAGAGGTTATCCTTTCAAGGGAAAAATTACTGACAGCTCAATGTAATTTCAGTTTACCTAACTACAAGACACATCCATCAAAGTCATTTCAGCTGCATACATTGACCACAGTGTGCCACCATAAATATGCGCCTTCTAATCAGTATTAGGACAAAGTTAACCTTTCTGTTATTGCTTCAGTCAATCATCTCTAAGGGGCAAAATTTATATATGACCAAGTTAATTAAGGACATGAAACAATGACATAAAACAGGCCTGCAAAAGGCTGCCGTCCATCTGTGGGTCATGTGATCTGAGCACCAGAATTATGGCAATGTCCTCCGGACCAGCTGGACCCCGAGGAGACTCATTTGGCTGCCAGTAAAGGAGCATAAATGATTATGACCTCCAAATTTGATTTGTATGGAAGGGGAGACGAATTGCACTTCCTGTGGCTCTGATTGTGTTTCATGGGGGCAGCCACCAGAGCATCCACGGAAATGCACTTGCCGTGCCATATTAAACATTCTGCTTCAATATGAATTATGCATCCCATATAAATGTTAAAGTGGATTAAGTGCCGAGATTATCACAAATTAAATTAGGGAGGAGAAAAATTGCATGTATAGTGGCACACTTGTCATCCTAATTGCAGTCCGTGAAAAATAACGGAATCCAGTTTATATCAATACTAAATATTGCATTCTGTTCGAGTCTTATCTTGGATTTACTTTACCTTTATCAACTGTCAAGTAGGTTAGTTTCTGTGGTAAGACCATGTATATGGATTTCCATTAAACATTATTGAAACCGCGTCTTTGTCTCCAAAAGTAATGTTAGTTTCATGGGAATAAGAAAGAGAAACCGATCATTCATAATTTAACACATTTATTTCATCATTTGTGACCAGGTTCATATTTATATACAATACTCACATCTGCGTGGTCAAGATGACAAAATTTATACCACGGGATTACAACATTTAGGTTTCATGAAAAGCCCCTGCAGTCTTTTTTGTGCAAGAAAACAAGCATATCCTTGGCCAAGGCACCAACCGTCTGTTAACCACTTACCCCGCAGTGTAAAATGCTCTCTGCGGGCACGGCGGTGGCAGGAATAGCAACGTTCTGCTTGGCAAGTACACTGCGTCTCTTAAAAAACATTTAGCATGCTTTTGCCACTAATGAAGTTAATTTTGGGTGGCAATGAATCCTTATTTGATTAAGCTTTAAGTAATATTTAGAATTATTGAGAGACATAAATATGTGGCCTTATTTTTATGGCAATAAAAACAGAAAATGGACATTTTACTTGCAACAACTAATGTCGATTTCAAGCAAGGGTGGGCAACTAATTCTCCCAAGAGCCCACATGAAAAACTAGCAGTATTGTGCTGGTTGTAAAGTTGACTTCTTCCATGAACCCACAGTTGTGCAGGGTGAAAACAAGCATACTGAAGTACAAATGTGTATTTAGTCAATTGGGCATGTTCAAAACAAAAAGAAAGAAGGGTCGCGTATTGCATGCATCATTTACACTTGATCCAATATTTCTCGTTGACTTCCATACAACAGCCAAGTGTCTGACTTGAACATGAGTGCAAAGTATTTTATGATGAGCCACCCAACTATTTTGAGATTTCACAGGCTGGCTCATCGACCAGAGAGTGTGGTTCTGAATGGAGCTACTGGGGATTACCTGATGCTGAGATATCTAGGTCGGATTCAAGGCATCTGGAAAACTCAGCTGTGAGGTACGACTTCGCTCAGCACCCATTAACTGTGACATCAAAGTCCTTTAAAATTCAAAAAACCTCAATAAAACCACTCCGTTACTTTTTCACAATATTGTGTGAGGTGATAAAGTGTCATAAAATATCAACAAAATAACCAATACTTTTTTAAAACTTTTTTAAACAAAAGTAATTAGTACTTCATAACGGATTACTTATGAAACAAGCTAAAGAAATAATTGCATTACATTTATGGAGTAACACCAACAACATTGTGTGACAGATTATATTACAGTGGGCAGATCTTCTGTGGCTACTTTGTTCACCAAAATGACAGAAAACAAAAGTTGGCCAGCCTCCTTCGGTCTGAAGACACTGAACTGGTGACTCTGAACTGGTAACAGTTGTGTTTTTGTATTGCTCAGTTGGTCCTGTGGCAGACATGCCTAATGCCTGGTGTTGGGGAGGCAATAGCCCCAGAGATACTAGTCTGAGCAAAGCAGGCACGGGAGATGAAGGAATTCAAAAAGCTACATTTCTTGCATTTCAAGTAAAAGGACCTAAAGTTCAAGGTATTTCTCTTTAAGGAACTCAGGGGGTTTCTGTGCCCGTTGTTGGTTGTGTTTGGGGTGGGCAGTAGGAAGAAAGATCCCAACAAAGATACCATCAAAGCGATGGAGAGGCTGGAAGCCTTGTTTGATGGACCGTAGCCACGGAAGGGCTTCAAATCCTGCCGTTTTTGATCCTTCTTTGTTGCATTGTAAGTGGTTTCAATGAGACAATACCGCAAAGGAGAAGAGCTCAAAGCAGATTCAGAACATCAGAAATGATCAAGCCCTCCGCGTGGTCAAAGCAAGAAATGCAGTCAACACACAGCTGCAAAAGTTCTTAAATATGTAGGATAAAACCCGGCATAAAGTGGTCAGACACCACTTTAAAAGTCTCTGTACCTTTCAAAAGTACTATCATTTTGAGTTTAAGGGAGTTAAAGATAAAATCTGAAATAAATTTACACCCTGGATTCAGCATTTGGCATACTCAAAGTTCCTACTCAGCGCCCAAAATGGTAAAGACACATGACTGATATATTTCAATGTTTCAGATCATACCAGCAGAGCAAGGTACCCAACTCCATAAATGTTCCTTTGCAATTCCGTTTATTTTTTATTATTGCTTTGTCAGATACATCCATGAACACATGACTTAGGAAAGCTTTATCTCACTTCAGAAGTTTTTCAGCCAGGATACTTCTGGGAGTTTGGCAGGATGGTTCCCTGTCCAATTTGTTCAACAACACAGTGTTCCCTAAAAGTACGGTGTCAGAAAAGCGCAACCAACACCAGAGCCCATTTTTAGCCGACTATAACAAGTCGTGAGACAGGATCAGATGTGACACAGCATGAGCAGCATGACACTGTGGAGTCAAAGGTGGCGCCTTAATAAAGCTCCACCTGATGTCCCCACCTCAAAATACTGTGCCTTGTTAAATCTTCCAGCTGAGCCAAAACAAAAGTCACCTTTGTCTTAGTTTATGCTTTGCCATCACTCAATTCCACAGCCTCTCAGCAGTATCATGACATAAAAAGACTGCATTTACTCCACAACAGCTCCTCAAACTCTGAATGCAATTCCTATCTCACACCGTGACCATCTCGAGTTACTTGAGCAGACTCTTATGTGAATTACAAATTCCTTCAATTTTGACATTAACAGGCAATAAGTCCGCAAATGTCTAACAGAGATTTAATTTAACTTCACTTTGAGAGTGTGAAAAGGCTGCACTTTCATATTTAATATTTTTTCTGGCAGCTTATCTGGCTGAAATAGGAGCATTACATGGATTTCATTGCAATAAAACCGGTATGTCATTCTAATTGAACATTTTCTGAAGCATTGAAATTGGACCACCACCTCTCAGCAGTTCCACTTTCTTACCCTGCCAACTTGTATGCGTTCATTGTTCTTATAAAGGCCATGGTACACAAAATCACAAAAACAGATCACAAAACAATGCATGACTGTCAACTATGTTGGGTACAATAATTTACTCAATAAGCTTCTTATGTTTTTATGGGCACAGAGAAGCCAGGCACAATTAATTTAAATTACGGCTAGAAAACATTCAAATTGGCAAGATAAGATCATATTCTTTGTCTTTATCAATTCAGACAAATGTTGCAGATTTGTTCTGACTAATTGCCTTGACCAGGTCTGAACCTGCTTTGCTGTAACAACAGGATTTCAAAAAAGGGCCATTTTCCAAGGGATTACTGGTCTGGCTGATATAATTTGCTGCTCTCATACTTTTCTTGAAATCAGTTTTTTTAGGAAGGGTTTTATTCTCTGATGAAGGTGACTGTCCAAGACGGCCTTTTACATTTTCAGCACTGCTAAGAATCGGTGGCAATTCAGAAGGATAAACGGATATGTGGTAACTGACGATCCACAATATATAGCTCAACGAATGGAGGTCAACATTTGGCCATGTTGCAATTTTAAATCAAATGAAACTTCTTTGTAGAGTTTACTTAGGATTAAAGTGGCAACACAGACACTATTGTTAAAACCACATACAATCCCAGTCTAAGCCTGAGAGCAGCCAGTAATCTTGTCAAAGAAATCCAATTAAAACCACCTGGATCCTGAGGAAACACGGGAGACTGCTACCTATTAAAAAGCCATTTCTGAGAGCCGCAGGCTACTGGGGGCGACCAGGGCTCCGCTCCCAATAATCCAAAGGAGTTGGGGTTCCCTTTCCTGCCAACTACTATACTGACACATACCTCAATGAATATGGAGAGCAAATTACTTTAGGTATTATTTACATCAAATATGAATCCAACTTGAAAAATAATGGGAATTTGGTAAAATCACAATGAAAACAGAATGCTTCACAATATCTTTTATACTATACAGTATAGTTCCTTTCGGGGAAAAAATGGTGGAACTTTTTAGGATGTTTTCATGTCAGATTATCAACATTTTTAAGCTCCTACCAGCAGGCCCTCTGTCTTACATAAAAGCAGGCTTGATTCTGTACTAGAAAGATAACATCAACTGGACTCTGAAAGACTTAAAGAAAGAAACTGAAGTGCGTTAGTTTGGACCGCATGATGCAATGAAGAAGCCGTATGTTGTCACAGTCTGAAAATGCCATCGGCCTCACTGGGCTAAACTCATTTTAAATTCCTTTTTGAAAACACCATGTCCTGTAGACTGAAGGGGGTACGTACTGTACAAACTTGATGTCAAAAAACAGCATCGCTGCTCATAATGAGGTTTGCTTTGGAGGGCAGGATCTCGGCTGTTTGCATGTTTGGCCACTGTCAGAGCAGGCGACAGTTTTTAGGACATCCCGTCGAGTCAGGGTCTCTTTCAAGGACCAACTTCCAGGTTTCTGCAAAGGAACGCTGTGCCACATACAGTACTGCCACCGCAATAACATTTCTAAGATTTCATATCACATAGTTGCAATGCTTTCAGTTGGAATTCGACAATCAATTTGGACTTTTTGGTAAAGAATTTAATCTTCAACAACTGATTTCTTATCCATGTTCTACTCCCGGATGCATTTGCAGATCATTGCTTTTTCTTTTTCATGTGTAACTGTGGTGGTATTACATCAAACAAGATGACGAATCAATTATTCATGCTATAGATTTTAATGATTTCACACATCCATAACTCAGTGTAAGCTTAAAAAGAATTACCTCTTGCGCTCCCATTTACATTACAGTGACTTGGAATGACTATTCACTGTGAGGGTGGAGCATTCGTTAGAAAAAAATAATACAGTTTTAACAACAATCAAACATTAAAACTCTGAGCATCAAATAATTGGACCTTGAAATGTCAAGAAGTTATGGTGGCAAATACAGTGTGTGATTCATGTGGATCCTGCAGCAAAATTTCAGGACCTGACTTATGGGAGGTCAGGTAGCGCAGCAGGAAAAAAGTCTAAACAAAAACAATAAACCTAATAACATCAAAGGCTAACTTTCAATTTTACCAGGCGCTGCATCTTTAGGTAAACATCAGCACTTTTTACACAACAGGACCAACAGCAATAACGCCCTACGATCACGAACGGCTTTATTTAACAAGCAGAAACTCACATTTCACCATTTTTGTGTAGCACGACTCTGAATGGTGAGGAAAGAAAAAGAAGAGAAAAAAAAAGCTTTGGGTTAAAAGCTAATTCTTTCACAAGTGATTAAGGCCAGAAAACCAGAACACCAACTGGATTTCCTCATCTGGTCTGTAGCATTGCAGGCAGGATAATCACAGGCTCCATCCTCCATAACAAACGCAATATAAGAACTTTACTTTTAAAGTGATTTCTTTTTATTATGGTCAGCATTTCTGTAAAAACTGAAAATGCAATATTCAGACTTAAAAAACCTACGAATGGCATCCTCCCCTAGGTTATATTTTGACTTTTATTGTCATAATGAGAGGATCAGTCTGTCAAGTTTGCAGGCATTTACTTGTCAACATGTAAAAGCATTTGAAGCCATCTTTCACTGGCTCAGTATCACCTGGAAGTAAAATGTTTGACTCCTCCAACAGTGTTCTTGCTTGTGTTGGAAAGTGTACAAAAACAGATGCAATCCACACAGCTGAGAATAAATCTTACGCACTGGACCTTCAAATGTACTTTAGAACTTTATATAAATGCAGATACTTTCACATTACACTGGCTCAAGCTTGAAGCTGAAGCTGTACTTAAGAAAAACAGTAAATTAACTATATCAAAATCTAAAGAAATGACAAGCAAGTGTTGGACTGACGGAAAACACGGATGCACTAATCATGGCAGCACAAGAAGCCTGGAGTCACAAGAATGCCCTAACAAAACCTAAATGTTTCAGAAATTAGGAAATAAATTTGTAAAATACAAAAAGTAATAAATAAAAGCAGAAATTTCAACTAAATATAGAAATATAAAGGTAAATTCTGTCCTTTCCCTTCCTCCTTTGTTTCTTTTGACGTTGCTATTTCCATAGCCAGTGCTGTCAATCAAAGGGATTTGGTTGAATGGCTTCATTCATGGGGGAGTCGTCAATACCTGATTGCAGGATTCCTGCCAGGCGCTAACTCGTGGCTGAAATGAAATGATATCACCTGAGAGGAATGACACATCACGCAATTTGCAAATGCGATAACATCAGGGGTTGACTGGCCATCTGGCATATCAAGTATAAGCAAAATGGAAATGGAAATACCAAAAGAAAAAACAATAACAAAAGGAAAAATAAAAGCACAGGCAGCATTTGCATTTACATTTCCATTTTTTTATTCTTTTAATCATTCCTCTTTGTATTTGCATACATATTTCCTTAATTTTTTACAGATTTATCTATTATCATGGCACTCCTGTGACTCTATAAAGAACAGACACTGAGCTAAAAGACCATAGAGGCCAGACTTGGCCACAGTAGATCAGATCCAGGTTGCAGGCTGTGCAAAGATGCCAAAGAGAGGGTCCAGTACATCGTAGCAGGATCAGTGTGCATGGAGAGAAATAACAAAGAGGCAGAGATAGTGTACAGAATCATTTGTGCCCAGTATGGACTCAAAGTCCCAGTGACCCAGTGGGACATCTCCCTGAAGGTGGCTGAGAACAACATGGCCAAAATCCTGTGGTTGACAAAGAGAAGAGGACAGTCGTGATAGATGTGGCAAAACCAGCTGACAGCAACATCAGAAAGAAAGAACACAAAAAGGCTGAGAAGTACCAAGGGTTGAAGGAACAGCTGGAACAGATGTGGAGGAAGAAAGTCGGCATGGTTCCTGCAGCAGCTCCTATTATAGCATCTGAAACCTCAGTCCAGAAGAGCACAGCAACAGGAACAGCTAAGCTACAGCGCGGAACCCTGACACTCCCAGGTCTCTGGTAGAGGACCCAAGCTTGAGAATGATACAGATACAACCCTACAAGGGTGAGAGGGTGATTTTTTTTTTTTTCTCTCTTTAAGTCAGTTTTACCTAGCAACATATCAATCCGGCAATTACTTAAAACTACCATCAATGAAATCTGATATTGGATCCAAAATGACTTAATTTATGTGGAATCATAGAGCAAATTACATAAAATAAACTTCAGAAGATTTATGGAAATTGAATCCAAACCATATTACCAGTTGTAAGTACGACTGTTGAGAAAATAAAATGTAGTAGAGATTAAAAATAGCTTCTTCATTTGCACTAGGCTGTCAATCACACGCACAAAACGGCAACAATGCTTACACTTGAGAGCGCTCTTATTCTTTATGATAACATTACCCTTAGACCATCTCTTCCAATGAAAAGAAAACAGATAAAGACAGCGAGTAAAGAGTGGAGACCAGTCACCCCTGTCTGAAGGGGTTTCAAAGTAATTGAAGCTGAAATACAATCACGACAGACGCCTGCCGTGTCAGGGTGTCACAGGAGGCAACTAATTGGGGGCAACCCCTTGTACACCACGCAGCGATTAAGAGCGAAATGGCATTAGGGGATCGGAACAAGTTTAATAGGGTGTGTTGAATATCTTGATAACTTTTGAGGTTTTCGTTTATTCATGGGATCACCACATTTCTGATTATTAACCAAGAACACTAGGCTCGGCTCATAAGAAGAGAGAGGAGTATCACATGAAGGTGAAGCAACAAGGAGGTTCGTAATTGGCCACAAATCAAAGCATCTCTTTTAGTTTTGCACCTGCTTCCCTTTTTTTTTTTTTTTTTAAAATAGAAAGGGCTGTGATGTCTCGGTCTTTGAAGGCAAGCTTGATTTTCCATTTGGAGCATGGAGTTGTAGCTGGATTTGTGACAAATAGGATCAAAACAAAAGACCTGCTGCAAAGCAAATTGCAAATTAGCTTGCTGAACAAAAGATCTAAGGAAAATTGTTCAAACAAGTTTTTTGTTTACTGTGATCTTGAAAAATGTCTTCATTTGTAGTGGAGTTTATGGTAATGGAAGCTTTCATAATTGTACTTGTAAGGAGAAAAGCATGAAAGCAGGGCAGCTAATTATATGACAGAAAAGTAGGGTTAATAATTCAGACATACGTGACATTTTTTCACGATCCACGTTTTCCCTGATGTGTATCTTTTGGTATTAAAACCCAGCCTGAATTTATTGTCCCTCTCGTACAGAATCAGGGAGAAATTACGCTCTGTGACGTGACGGTGTCTTCCTCCACAACCGTCCAACCTGGAAAGCAAAACCAATCCTCAGGAAAGGGAATATTCCAACACATTTCCTTAAGACTTGAGAAGCAGAGGAAGAGAGCGTGTGAGCGAGGAGAGCGGGGGGATACACCGGTTTCCATAGCAATTGTCGGCACTGTCACATGGTTACCTAGGAACTAGTCCTGTGATGCTGTGCAATTTACTTGTTTATGTTTGGCATGTCTCCAGCTATCGCTCACACAGAACAAAGCCAGCTCCTCCATATCATATCCCACAAATGAAGAAGCTGAAAGGTCAGCGTTTGACAGGTTTCAAATGTGCAATTGATGACACCCCCCACAAAACTCATAATATTTATCTGAGGCCATGATTACTCCCTAATATTAAACAAACCCTGGTTCACATGCAGGTCAGGAGGACCACACACAGGCAACAGTAGCTATGGTCCTCGATTCGGTGTGGACGGATCGATGCTCGCCTGAAAGCGCACAATAGATACTAGAAGCAAGTGCATTGTGGGTCGCATTGAATCAAGAATAAATGCAAAAAATGAGGCAACTGTACATCACGTTTCACTTCGATGGAAAAAAACCAAATGCTCCATTTGTGTCTTTTTCCCCACAATAGAGTCATTTGGACAGTGAGACTTTACAAGCATCAGAAATGCAAAAAAAAAAAAAAGATTACAACATTTGTTGACCCCATGGATTTAGTGCCAGATTGATTATAGGTCTGAACAAAAACCATGAATATATCCTGATGCTTGAATTGGGAATGAGCGGACTGAATGTAGGTAAAGTTGAGTGAAGTAGAGGTTGGAGAATGGTCAACCCCGTCACCGTTATAAATGTGGACGTTCTGGGAAAGTGAGAAAATGGAGTGCATTCACATGACAGCAAGGGTGTAAAAGTGTTGATGGGGTGGCAAGAAGCTTTGGGCGTATCTGCCAAATGAGAACAGAGCCTTGATTAAACCCTACGCCCCTGTGATTGCCTAAAAACCCACGCTTCTTCTAATCACTGCAATCACGAGTCTCTACAGGGTGCTCAAACATGACGACGCAACTGTTATTTTCACTTTTGAAAAAAGAATCTTAATCACAAGTGACGATTATGAACAAATGCAAACAAGACACAAGCAGTCAGAGTTGTGAAAGAGTAAAGCGAGCTTGTAATTTGGCAATCACTCTGACACATTAAAGCTTCCTTTGTTGAAAGGTATAAAATAAGAGGCTCGGTCTCCAACGACAAGGCTCCTGCCATTCAACATAACCATGTAGTGACCCCTGCTGTTCTGATGAGGACACTGCAAATTATTACGCAAATAAAGACAAGTGAATGAAGAATCTATTTTATTTTATTCACTTTCATAAATGAAATATATGAAAAAAACCAGGAAAAATTACTCCCCCATGAAATATCTCAAAGAGTCTGAGTGGAAGCAAAATGCTAAGTAAGTCTGAAGATGTCTTTAAATCAACTATTTGGAGATGTTTTATACTGCAATAGATTACAAACAGGAAATTGAAGCGTTGTAAACAGGAGAGGGATAGTGGCAAAAAAGGTCAACTCAGTTAAAGGTACAAGAAGCACTAAACAATCACACATCGAGGGTCAATTCATAGTCACCAATTCACTCACATACATGTTTTTGGACTGTCTGAGGAAGCCGGGGTACCTGGAAAGAAACCCACACACACACACAGAACATGCAAATGGCATACAGAAAGGCCCGGCAAGTGTTTGAATCCAGATTCTCTCACTGTGAGACCAGAGCATTAACCTCTGCAACACAATCAACTTTAATCTGAAAGTCAATTATGCAACTTTGACAAACTTAAAGTCAAAGTTTTAAGCATGACATTAGAATGTCTTTTGAAAAGTGTTCCTTTATTTCCGTTATTTAGCATTTTTCAGACCCACACAGAGGGTTTGGCATCTTCATGACATGGTAGTTGCAGCTGTCCATCGTTTTTCATTTTCATTTTTTTTTTTTATTTAGTGAACTTTATTCACATATGATTATTGCAAGTTTAACATTTTACCCAAACTGCTGAATGGATAACTTGACAGATGCAACTTTTAATGATACATAAAGGACATCGGTTCACTTGTAACAACAAATGTAAGTGCTGTTGTCTGTCAATGTGAAGACAGTCCACAACATTTACACATGAAAACACAACATTTCTGATTTTCCCACTCTGTTCTTCTTTTGATTGGATGTGCTTCACAAACTGGCCACACCAAAGCCACCCACATCAAAAGGCATTGCCCCACCTACAAAGACATGCGGCGATCAAAGGCATTGATTAAATCTGCTTTAGGGGGACTTATTTATTTTCATGAGGTGAGTTTTATTTGCAAGTTGTTTGTAGCTGAAAATAATTACTGAAGGAAAACGTGCTTCACTGCTGACTGAGAGGAGCTGTGCCCTACAGTTCCACAGCTATATTTTTTACAATTTTAAAGTTGTTTTCTCTATTACTATAACTTGTATTCCATTTATGCCCACACACAGCAGCCTCTGTGGAGTGTGTCAGAAATTGCAACTGGAGACCATATTTCAAGTTGCCAAAGCAGAGTAAAGTTTGCCACTGCACACACCAGACACACTCACAGCCAAAACACAGGACCATCTCTGGTCAACACACCTCTTTGTCATGACTGTAGGCGTGGCCTCTAATACTATAGCTTTTGATTCTGTGATTTCATGAAAACAAATCTGGTCTGTGACTACAAAAGGACAAATTAATGCAAAACCAACTGCAATCTGACAGCATCGCGTAAGATTTCATGGTATTGTGTAATTCCAGTGAGAAACAAGTAATTATTTTAGCACTAAAATTACATTTCAAGGGGATCGAATCACCTGGAAACATTTGCTCGTAGTTGGGTATTCAACTCCACAATCGCCCATGTTTTTCCTTATGTGTAAGATTTCCTTTGTCCTATAGTAATACTGTTACCGCATCATGAAATATCGAATAACAACTTCACACAGACAAAAATCAACCATGACTGAATAAACATGGGAAATTAAAACACTTGATTTACTTAATAATTGAAAAAAACTTACTCACATACATGTCAGTCTCCTCAGAGACCGTTAAAAATTGCCATTGCCGATGACATTTCAAGTCACCAGGGCATTCGATAAAGTTTTCAACTAGCAATAATCGCACCTCGGATAAACCTCATAGGCTACGATACTGCCACTGCGCAAAGCTGACACACCCTCAGCAGAGAAAAAGGACTGTTTCTCGTAACGCACCTCTTTGTCGGCAGTGCAGGCATAGTTTCAAACATGACAACTCTGAAAATGAACAAAAAGCTCCACTATCACAATCTACAATCATCATGTATAGAAATTCAGTTGTGTACTACTACTGCAACAAATAAAAGCAAATCTAGAAGCAATCTGACAACATTGCATGAGCTTTCATGTTATTGCGTGATTCCATTGTTAATCATCACAAAAGCCATCAATGAAACTGATTGACTCAACTGAAAGTATTTACATAATGCAGGGCATTGTTTCTCAATTGGTGGAAAAGGAACTCTGACCCACTGGAAACTGGTCTGTGACCCGACTCATTTTCAGCGAGTGGCTGGTTATTGTGAGTGAAAGCACTGCTGAAAGGTTGAGTCTGTAGTTAAATGCAAAGTTAGTGAAGTCAAGAGTTCTTTCACTAATTGAGCATAAAAGACAATATTTCCCTCTCGAGTTGCCACTAGTAAATTGTTCTTGTTTATCGTGAAACTTGCTTTTTCTGTTGGGACACAGTGGTTCTCTGTTCTACTCTCTCAGGTTCAAACTGCACTGCAGTGTGATTGAAATTGAGAAGCGGAAAATGTTCCTCGCTTTGGGTCACAGCTTGTCATTCAGGAGAGGTGAGGGGTCCAGAAGTCAGACCGGTAGAGAATCACTGCTGCAAGGCATCACAATCCGGTAAAACTCCTAAAAGCATGTTTATCCCAGAACTTCCTCAGAAGCACAGGAATATTGTTGCAGTGTCATGAACAACTGAATGATTACTTGCTTCCTTCAGAAAATTAAATCAGACAATTAGAACCCAGTACTGAGAGGAACTTCCAGAACTAACAATTTGATGACGTTGTTATTCACACACACATCAGTCTCCTCGGAGACAGTCAAAAATTGCCATTGCCGACTATATCTCAAGTCGGCAAGGCGGGGTATTGGGTAAAGTTTTCAACTAGCAATAATCACGCCTCGGATAAACCTCATAGGCTACGATACTGCCACTGCGCAAAGATGACACACAGAGACAGAGGACTGTTTCTCGTAACACACCTCTCTGTCATGGGTGGACGCATGGCTTCTAATACGATGACTTTGGAAACAAAGAAAAAGCAATTACAAGTAAAAGTGCTGGTGTTACATAATACGAAAGAATACGAATAACTTTTCTCAAAAAGTGAATGGGTACTAATTACTTCGAAACCAATGGAAGTTTTATTGCATCATCCAGGGTAGACATTTGATGCAATTCACCTGGTAAAAGATCGACATTTCTCAGACCAACAATGTACAAGTTACACCAAGGCAAGTTATTTTGTAACTAAATGTAGATACCACACACAAGAGGAGGCAAAGTGGCTATAAAAGTTAACAAACCTAAAAATGCTTTTAATCTGACGCAATAGTTCATTACAGCATCATAAAGTATTTAACACTTCCTTCATAAAACAAAAGTCAGGCAGTCACAGCTGAGCACTAAGAGAGTACTACAGACAGACAATCAAAATTTGTAGAGGTTCTCATTCACACACACATCAGTCTCCTCAGAAACCATCAAAAAATAGAAATGTTTTTTCTCCATAGTACAGTGCTGTGTTAGATGTGGCTTTAAAATCAAACAAACCTAAAAACGCTTTTATTCTGATGTAGTATTTATTACGACGTCATAAAGCACTGAATACTTCCTTCAGAAAACAAATCAGGCAATTACAAATGAGCACTGAGAGGGTATTACAGATATATAACAACCAAAATTAATAAAGGTTATCATTCACACACACGCCAGTCTCCTGAGAGACCGTCAAAAATTGCCATTGCCGACTATATTTCAAGTCGTCAAGGTGGGGTATTGGGTAAAGTTTTCAACTAGCAATAATCACGCCTCGGATAAACCTCATAGGCTACGATACTGCCACTGCGCAAAGATGACACATCCTCAGCAGAGACAGAGGACTGTTTCTGGGAACACACCTCTGTGTCATGGGTGGACGCATGGCTTCAAATTTTTTTGTTGAACGGACAGACAGCCTTCTACTGTCTTCATGAATACAAATCCAGTGTTTCACTACAAATGAATGCAAAACCAGCTGCAGTCCTACAACATTGCAAATGCTTTCATGGTTGTGGAAAACACAAACTGCAGAAAAAAAAAATTGCTCCAACAGGAAGTGATGTAATACCTTACGCCGTTATTAAAGGTTCCCTAAAAACATAAGCTGAGAGATCACAAGGTTCCGACCGCGTCAGTAAGCACAACACTGAGCTTTGGAGCTGTACTGCAATGTTCTAAATAATCTAAAAAGGAATAGAACAGTCTGTTGTAGTGCTTTACAGAGTCACTGTAGGAGAGAAAGTATGAATGAAGGGGCTGAATTGTCCTGTACACATTAAGATACACTGCAATTTACAATGCTGTGCGAAATTCTGACAAATGGAATATCCAAAATATTGGCAGCACTAGAACGAAGCTGCAGTAGGATTTCCACATAAATACAGTAACCATCATCTTGTCATTCACAAACAAACCAGTCTCTGGAGAGACCGTCAAAAATTGCCATTGCCGACTATATCTCAAGTCATCAAGGCGGGGTATTGGGTAAAGTTTTCAACTAGCAATAATCGCGCCTCGGATAAACCTCATAGGCTACGATACTGCCACTGCGCAAAGATGACACACCCTCAGCAGAGACAGAGGACTGTTTCTGGGAACACACCTCTCTGTCACGGGTGGACCAAAAACTTCAAATATCGCGCTAGCCCCCCCTGGTGGGGCCCTCCTCGTCCCCAGACTCAAGGTTGGGAACCACTGCCACAGAAGAAGACTCAAAGTGTTTGTTCTGATCATCTCACTCAGCATGGAGAACTGCAGGAGATCTAGTTTTTTTCAACGCAGGTTGAAAATTTCTCTTTTAGTTGTGGTGCAGCTCTATGTTGAGCACAGCTTCACCTTTCTCTGTTAGTGTTTCTTCTCTGCTCTGCTGAACCCTCACAAAACGCACTGCTCAATGAGCTTTGTCTACTAAAACTCCAGACTTTGAGACTCTTGTCAGGAAGAACAAACAGACCCAGTTCTCCCATTAATTCCTTCAAACTAAAGCAGAAAATCAAATGTTGAAGTAAGAGCTGTTTCACTTACCTGCTGAGGAGGCCATCAAAAGGAAATCAACTTTTTCATACTTGATTTCTCTTAAATTCCACTTTTTTGTTTAATTTATTTGGAGTTTGAGTATAAATACTGAGACTACAGAATTATGTTTTTCCCCATAGTACAGTGTTGTGTTAGATGTGGCTTTAAAATGAAACAAACCTAAAAATGCTTTAATTCTGATGTAATATTTTATTAAAACAAAGTCCTGAATACTTCCTTCAGAAAACAAACCAGGCAATCACAGATGAGCACTGAGAGGTTATTACAGATATATAATAATGAAAATCTGCAGAGGTTCTCATTCACACATACATCAGTCTCCTCAGAGACCGTCAAAAATTGCCATTGCCGACTATATTTCAAGTTGTCAAGGCGGGGTATTGGGTAAAGTTTTCAACTAGCAATAATCGCGCCTCGGATAAACCTCATAGGCTACGATACTGCCACTGCGCAAAGATGACACACCCTCAGCAGAGACAGAGGACTGTTTCTGGGAACACACCTCTGTGTCATGGGTGGACGCATGATTTCAAATATGTCTTCTTGAATGAACAGACAGCCTTCCTCCCTTCATCTGTGATCTTCGTGCAATACAAAATGAGGCGATACCTATCATTGAAGAAACATTTCCTTTAAAAAAGCTGTTGTCTCCATCGACAAAGTTTTTGTCAAGTTTTTTTTTTTTTCGAATCGAGTTGCTCTGGGATAAAACAACTTTGGTGGGTGGGGCTAAACCATCACACTGCTGGGTTCCAGAGCCAATCATAGGTGAGTTCCCGAGGTTGCCAAATAAAAAGCACAACATTTTGTATGGTCTGACTGCGCTGTCCAATTACGTATAGAATTACTAGACCGCTCACTGCCCCCTGAGAGATGGCAAATCGCAGCTGACTTCCGGTAGGGGCAAAAAGCGGATTCAGAGTGGGACTCCAGCACGGTATGTGGCTTTGTCTTTCGTGATTTACCAAGGTACAGTAAACTTCTGTGTTGGAATCAAGTCACAATGCTTGAGATACATTATGAACACCAAGCCAGGAGACCCAGGAGTTTTTTTTTTTTAAATTTATCTCCTCTGAAACAGAAGTCACAAAGACAAGTGTAACCTGTGACTACGGAATGTGCAATTAATATGTCATTGTTTGCATTTTTTCATTTACTGTGAATAAACTTTTAATTTTTATTGCAATTACTGTTTCATGCTTTCATTTTTTCCATTTCTTGTCTTCCTTTGGCAGTTTCACTCAATCTGTTGTAATTATTCTAGAAATGAGTGTCCATTGTATTCAATGGACCCCCACTGCTTAAATTGACTTGATTTTTTATTACACTACTTTATCTCTTACATTTTACTCTGAAAAACCTCTGTGTATGTTAAGGTATTCAGTTCAGTTCAGTTCTTTATTGAGCATTAAAGCATTATTACATAAATATATTACATAAATACTGTGCATGTTCTGACTGCAAGAATTGCTCCTCCAGAAACTTTTTATCGCCATTTTTGTGGGAGGAAAAAAGCAACCATTCCAAGGTATGTGGGTCTGAGCAGCTGTGAAAGTCCAACTGAATAATATGAATTGGAGAAAAATTGTTTAAAACACTTTATTTGGCATTATTTCTGTTTTGGCAGAAACATTGATTTCAATCAGCAGTTAAGGGACCATCTAGAATTTACAGGACGCTGGAACAGTGAAGACAAACGCCATATCCAATAAATTTGATAGGAGACAAATGAAGGTTGTGGTGATTATGGTGACACTGCAGTGAATCCCACTGGTGGTATTACGTTTTCTTTTTTTGTGTTAGTTTTTTTTTTTTTGTGTGTGTGTTGATCTTCACTGTTGCAGCGTCTTGTAAATTGTAAACCAGGGGTGGGGAACCCTGGTCCTGGAGGGCCGCAAACCTGCATGTTTTCCATGTCTCCCTGCTTCAACACAGCTGATTGCAATGAGGCTCGTTATCTGGCTTTCTGCTGGACTTGGCCATGAATCTTGATTCGATTCAGGTGTGTTGAAGTAGGGAGACATGGAAAACATGCAGGTTTGCGGCCCTCCAGGACCAGGGTTCCCCACCCCTGTTGTAGACGGTCCCTTAACCCCACAGCAGGACCGGCTGCTTATAGAAATTAATATTGTTTCTGATTCTTGATAGACAGATTCTTTTTATAAAAATGAGCTTGTAGCATGTAGTCCACCTGACAACGATGGGATGCAGGCGCCCTTTGTAAGTTACTGACGTTTTGTGTAAGAGTTATTGAGATTGAAAGTCAGCATCCGTCAACTAAAAACATGCTTTGTTTTTTCTTGTCTGTGAGGGCTAAACAGCGCTGTGATTGCCATGACAGCATGCCTAGGACAGAGATTTTACTGTCTGCTAACAGTAAAAGCCATAACATAACACATATTGTCCCATCAGTGATGACAAGCAAGCCTTGAAGTCTGTGTATTAACACTGGATTACATAGCGCCCCACAGCTTCCTGCCACTACCGGAAGTCAGCGCCGATTTGCCATGGCGCCGCTGCTGTCCGCCGAGCAGCGAGCGGTCTAGTAATTCTATACGTCATTGGCGCTGTCAGGCGTGTGCTTCCATGCACTTGCGCACATGCGTGAAGTACAATATGTGATCTATTATCATTTATTGCATCTTGAAATAAAGAAAACAAATACCTAAATGACACAGTTTGCCCTAATTGTGACTAATTGTGACTGTTACGGCCGTCGCCGTATTCTCGGTTCTCCCCCCCAAGGCCCGGTGCAGCAGCCGTTGGTTATACATGCGGGCATGGGACCTGAGCAGGTCGTGGTTGGTGAACACGGCAACCGGCCAGGGATTTGCTCCAACCCACACCTCAGAGATGCTGGATGTGCCCAAGTACCGCGAGTCCAGTACCACTGAGCAACCAGATTCCGAGTTATTCCCGGCCTGTGTGAGTACCAGAGCTCAGGCAAAGAAAGACAAAGAAGACGACATTGTGCCCCTGTTTAACACTTTTCTCATGTCAGAATTTACAGTTTCGGTCAAGACTGAGAAGAAGCCAGACTCCCCCATCAAGTTGGAGGATGAGACTGCTGCTGTCATCCCGACGCGCTCCATTAGCACAGGACCTTTTTCCCCGGGCGCATGTGTTTCGATGGTGGCAGACTCCCAATGTCCTCTAGAGGACTTAGTTGTGCGCCATTCTGCTTTTCAGGGAGCTCGTCTCCCAAATTCTGAAATACTGCAGCAGTTTCCCCTGGCACTGAATCACCTGTCACCTGACCAGCAGCGTGACGTCGGTGGCCTCATACACAGTTTCCCGTTTTTGTTCAGCGTCGGGCCCGCTCAAAGTCATGCTCCAAAATCTGATGTTAACCACCCGCTCCTGCTCTACCAGTGCAATCCAGCATTTCTGAGGTGTGGGTTGGAGCAAATCCCTGGCCGGTTGCCGTGTTCACCAACCGTGACCCGCTCAGGTCCCATGCCCGCATGTATAACCAACGGCTGCTGCACCGGGCCTTGATTGTGTAGGGTCAACCTGGTAATACGGCACAAGGGGTAAAAACATCTTGGCATATGCCCGGTCCAGACTTTGAAAATGTGTACACCTCTGCTGTGATTGTGCATTTGTTTTGTATAACAACCAGGGGTTGTTCTTTTAAGGCAGGGGTGGGAAACCCTGGTCCTGGAGGGCCGCAGCCCTGCATGTTTTCCATGTCTCCCTACTTCAACACACCTGAATCAAATCAAGATTCATGGCCAAGTCCAGCAGAAAGCCAGATAACGAGCCTCATTGCAATCAGCTGTGTTGAAGCAGGGAGACATGGAAAACATGCAGGGCTGCGGCCCTCCAGGACCAGGGTTCCCCACCCCTGTTTTATGGGGAGGGGTGTTACGGCTTCTGTCGTATTGTTTGTGGTGTGTGTGTGCGCAGGTGTGGCTGTTTCTCTCCCTCTGCTTCACCTTCAGGCTCTCAGGCATGGAGGTGATTATTGAATAATTGACTGGAGCACCAGACCATCTGGGAGAGCACGCCATCCTCCAATCATGGGTGGCCATGGGAGGAGCCTCCTCTTCAAAAGCTTCGCGGGAGGATCATTCTGGAGAGGCTCTGTCTGATCAGTGACCTGTCTCTCCTTGCTCGTCTGGCTCGGCAGTAGCAAACTGATCTCTGCATTCGGTCTTGAGTTTTGTTGAACTGCGTTTGCAGTTTTGTGGCCGTTTGGTTAGTTTGTTCTGTTTTATTATTAGTTAGGTATCACTGTTTGCAGCACTTTGTGGTTGTTCATTTGGTGTTATGTTTGACTTTGGCATCCCTTAGTTTCTGTTGCCCTTTCATTTATTAAACACCTCTGTTTACCTGCAACATCTGGGTTTTATGTTACTTCCTTCCTCCTTTAAGAGCCGTGGTCGTAACAGTGACCAAAAAAAAAAAAAAACAACTTCAGTGCTCTATGTCTATTATGTGTAGATAGTGTGATAATGTCTTGTGTAGTAAGAATTGTTACTAATTTGAGGAATTTAACCCCCAGCTCGCCCCGACCTGTAATCTTACAAATCAGGCCTATCGTTGCTCATCCTTGGTGGCCTGCAAGTAAGTTTCCAAAAAAATTGCAAATCATTGGTAGGATGATGGGCCATCTCATTCATATTTGGACTAGATATTCATTTAAAGAGCTCCAAATGATTTTTTTTTTTACTCTCGAACACATTTTGACTGAAACGAGAGGCACACAATCAATCCCTTTCAATAAGTGAGTGAACATAATTTCTGTTAGTCTTTGTTGTAGATGGTCACTATTTGGCACTGTGGTAGCTGGAAACCCTCACAAAGTTGCCTATTCTCAAGCATATTTTAAAAATGACTCTAACGGTGTGTTCCCACCGAATGCGACGCAAATTTTTCGTGCGATGAGATTACATACAAAGTCAATGTAATGACGCGATTGTCGCTCAATCTTGAGTGGCGGACGGCGAGCGATGACGGGGCGGGCGGCGGCGAGTGTTCCCAGCGAAAAATCCACGCACCCGTCAACTTGCACTGGCAGTCGGCCCCAGTGATGGCAAGTAACGAAGTACAAATACTTCGTCACTGTACTTAAGTAAAATTTTCAGGTACTTTTTACTTTTAGAAGTATTTATTTTTCTGACAACTTTTTACTTTTACTCCCTACATTTTGAATCTAAATACTGGTAGTTTCTACTCCTTATATTTTCCCAAAAAGCTTGTTACTTCTTAAAATATATATATTTTAGGGCTGGTCACGTTAACGCACTGCTTCCATAAACGCCAGCAAACATTACACACCGTGCTCCAGCTGAGCGTCAAAAAAGCACACAGGCCACGGCGCTTTCAGCAGTGAAACACGGTTCATTCCTCATTATTATTTGCCATATTGAACCAGGCCGAATTATCAGAAAAATCACGGGGAAAAGGCTGGTATAAGGCACAAATTGAAATAAGGAGTGCAAATATGGCAAAAATGAAAGTGAAAGTCAAATCGCGAGTTTTGCCGCGCAACGTTTCTGCACCCTGGGCAGTCTTCAGGCGTTGAAAACACGCAAAACAAAGTACATTTCCCTTCAACACACAATTTGGCTTAATAGAGGGAAGTATGAGGCACAATTCGACGTGACTTACGGAATGTCTTACAGAATTCTTGCAAAAAAAAAAAAACATAATTCCTCCCTGGCTGGGGGCAGGATGGGGGCAGGATGATCATTACAGAGTACTTTTTTTTAAATTCACTATCTTTATTGGAAGCAATTTCAATACAACATATGATAGTGTGATGGACAGAACTTCCAGAATATCATTTTTTCCAATATTTTTAAACATCCACCCACCCACTACCCCACCCCAAAGGAGAGAGGTTCTCAATGAATGTGTATTGTCCCAATGTACACAACACAGAATATACAACAAATACAAAAACAAAAGAAAAACAACAAAAATAGCTAAATGACATTAAAAAAATCAAATTAATTAATCGGAATAAATAAGTAATAAAATAAATAAAACAAAATGAAGGGAGGGCTCAGTCATCACGATCAGGCATGGATGTCAATGATTCAATGTAATTTAAGAGAGGTCTCCAAGTCTTAAACAAATTTGGGGAACCATGAAGAGAAAATCTAAGCTTTTCAAGCCTGATGGACAGTAACACCTCCTGTTGGAAATATTCTGTTTGATTATCATTGCTAAATGCATTCACTGTTAAATGTTGTCTTGAACTGCACAGGAAGCTTAAGTTGACTCAGCAGGATGAGTGACTTGCCTGCATTCTCCAGAATGCTGACTGAGAGCATCTTATCTATGCTGACAGAGTGTGTGCTACCCTTTTCCTGTTGCCAGTGCCACATTTTACCTAAACTACAAGAATTTTTATATTAAACCATCACCACAAGTGAAAAATCTGGGTGTGATCTTCGATTCTGAGCTGAATTTTATCCAACACATTAAGAACATCAGCAGAGTTGGTTTTTATCACTTAAAAAACATAGCCAGAGTCCGCCCTATTCTCTCTCGGGCCAACACGGAGACGCTAATGCATGCTTTTATTGCCAGTCGTATTGACTTGCAATGGCCTGCTTTCTGGTCTTCCGAAGCAGAGCATTAAAGGTTTAAAACTTTTACAAAATTCAGCAGCTCGTGTCCTGACGAGGACGAGAAAGCGGGCCGACATTACACCAGTTTTAAAATCGCTGCATTGGCTCCCCGTGTCTCTCAGGATTGATTTTAAGGTTCTCTTAATGGTTTTTAAGTGTCTTAATGGTCTTGAGCCTTCTTAGCTTTCAGATCTGCTTTTACCCTATCAGCCTCTGTGGACGCTGCGCTCCTGTGGCAAGTGTCTCCTCCAAATACTTCATGTTAACTTAAAGACTCAGGGTGAGGTATCTTTCAAGTTCTATGGTCTTGAACTCTGGAACGACTTGCCGCGAAAGCTCAGGGACGCGGACAATGTTCACATTTTTAAGAGCAGGCTCAAGACCCACCTTTTTGGTCTAGCTTTTAACTGATATTTATTTTTATTTTAGTCTTGATTTGGTATCATGTTACTTATTTATCTGGTTTATTGATCTTATTTATGTTGTATTTATTCATTACCCTATTAATATTTTATAATGCTTGTGCTCTACTCTATATTTTAGCCTCATTTAGACTTTTTTAGTCTCAAGTTTTTATGTTTTTACCTATTGTTATTTTCAAGTGTTTCCTCTGAGGGAGTCCTCTACATCGGCAGCGGGGCTCACTTGTGGCTGCCAGACTGCTGTGCTGTGGGTTCTTGGTGGAGATTTGGGGATCACTCCCCCGTCTCCTCTGGGTGTCCTGTGCAGGAGCCCTGGTTGCCATGGGCGACCTGCTGCTCTCGATGTAGATGGCTCCTAGGTGTGTTTCCTCTTCTAACTCATCTGTGCCCAGCCTTATATTCTATTTTAAAGGGTTACTTCAACATTTTGGCAAATTCTGTTGCACAGATCTGTGCAGGTGTCGCAACTGTACAAACACTAAGGAAATCGAGGAGAGGGAAGACGACAACTGTCCTGATGCAGATAGTGAGGATTAGCATGTTGTGTAGTGCCTGAGGACTGTATTTTAGACCTATATATTGTAAATATGTTTTCCATGCAGATTTTGTTAGATCACTGTTGTTTTCAGTTATGAATGAATAAATGAACGACTGCATACATGAATGGTCATTTTCATAACTATTGCCTTTTATTGAACAAATGAACATGAAACTTAAAATTTCACCTTATTTGCCTCAACCCAAATTTTGTTTGATCACTGTTGTTTTCAGTTATGAATGAATAAATGAATAACTGCATACATGAATGGTCATTGTCATAACTATTGCCTTTTGTTGAACAAATTAACATGAACATTAAAATTTCACATGACTTGCCTCAACCCAGATTTTGTGGTTGATCACATTTGTTTTCAGTTATGAATTATAAATGAACGACTGCATAAATGAATGGTCACTGTCATAACTATTGTCTTTTATTGATCAAAACGACATGAATGGTAAAAGTGCACATTATTTGCCTGATTGATAGATAGATAGTTAGATAAATACTTTAATGATCCCAAGGGGAAATTTAAAAGGCAGTCTGTGCTCACATTCACACTTAAAATGCATTCCAGGATAAAAATAAGTAAAAATAATTAGAAACAATAGATTAGAAAGTAAAGTGCTAAGGAATTCAAAACACGAGCCTTAATTAATATCGCCCCCCTCTCCGGCCTAAGATGACAGAGATTGTTCTTCTTAGAGGCGGTTAGGTAGCTACAAAACACCGTTAAGTATTTATTTGACCCACGTAAGAACACTTTTTGGGAGAATTCTTCTATATCGGTAACGCTGAATGAAACTACGGGCGCCGCCATGTTTCCAGAATGTTGACATAATCGAGCTACGCGATTGGTTAAGCACGATCACGTGACGAGTCGCACCAGCGCTCGCGGAGCAAAATGTTATTACGCGCTGAAGAACCTAGTTCCGTATAAAACTTTTTGCTGTAAGCTTATCAGAAGTATTTATTTTTTATGAGCTAAAGAATGTGTAGTTCGCCGACGTCGGAGCGAGCTGAAACAATAACAGGGTTCACCTTACGGCCTAAAACTGCACTTTTCAAAGAGAGATTCTTCAACATGGTTTTTTTTTTTTTTTTTTAGTTTATTTTTTTTTTACATTTTCACAATGAAGATATCAGTAAAGTAATCAATATTTACAGAGGGGGGGGGGGGGGGGGGGGGGGGGGGGCCAGAGGAGGGCTGCTGGGGGCCTGAGGGGGGCCTGAGGAGGGCTGCTGCTGGGGGCCTGAGGGGGGCCTGAGGAGGGCTGCTGCTGGGGGCCTGAGGGGGGCCGGAGGAGGGCTGCTACTGGGGGCCTGAGGGGGGCCTGAGGAGGGCTGCTGCTGGGGGCCTGAGGGGGGCCTGAGGAGGGCTGCTGCTGGGGGCCTGAGGGGGGCCTGAGGAGGGCTGCTGCTGGAGGCCTGAGGGGGGCCGGAGGAGGGCTGCTACTGGGGGCCTGAGGGGGGCCTGAGGAGGGCTGCTGCTGGAGGCCTGGGGGGCCCTGAGGGGGGCTTGAGGAAGGCTGCTGCTGGGGGCCAGAGGAGGGCTGCTGGGGGCCTGAGGGGGGCCTGAGGAGGGCTGCTGCTGGGGGCCTGAGGGGGGCCTGAGGAGGGCTGCTGCGGGGGGCCTGAGGAGGGCCTGAGGAGGGCTGCTGCGGGGGGCCTGAGGAGGGCCTGAGGAGGGCTGCTACTGGGGGCCTGAGGGGGGCCTGAGGAGGGCTGCTGCTGGAGGCCTGAGGGGGGCCTGAGGGGGGCCTGAGGAGGGCTGCTGCTGGGGGCCTGAGGAGGGCCTGAGGAGGGCCTGAGGAGCGCTGCTGCTGGGGGCCCTAAGGGGCCTGAGGGGGGAACGAGGAGGGCTGCTGCTGGAGGCTTGAGGGGGGCCGGAGGAGGGCTGCTACTGGGGGCCTGAGGGGGGCCTGAGGAGGGCTGCTGCTGGAGGCCTGAGGGGCCTGAGGGGGGCCGGAGGAAGACTGCTGCTGGGGGCCTGAAGGGGGCCTGAGGGAGGCTGGAGGAAGGTTGCTGCTGGGGGCCTGAGGAGGGCCTGAGGGGGGCCGGAGGAGGGCTGCTGCGGGGGGCCTGAGGAGGGCCTGAGGAGGGCTGCTGCGGGGGGTCTGAGGAGGGCCTGAGGAAGGCTGCTACTGGGGGCCTGAGGGGGGCCTGAGGGGGGCCTGAGGAAGGCTGCTGCTGGGGGTCTGAGGGGGGCCGGAGGAGGGCTGCTGTGGGGGGCCTGATAAGGGCCGGAGGAGGGCTGCTGCGGGGGGCCTGAGGAGGGCCTGAGGAGGGCCTGAGGAGGGCTGCTGCGGGGGGCCTGAGGAGGGCCTGAAGAAGGCTGCTACTGGGGGCCTGAGGGGGGCCTGAGGAGGGCTGCTGCTGGGGGCCTGAGGAGGGCTGCCGTGGAGGGCCTGAGGAGGGCCTGAGGAAGGCTGTTACTGGGGGCCTGAGGGGGGCCTAAGGAGGGCTGCTGCTGGAGGCCTGAGGGGAGCCTGAGGGGGGCCTGAGGAGGGCTGCTGCTGGGGGCCTGAGGGGGACCTGAGGAGGGCTGCTGCTGGAGGCCTGAGGGGCCTGAGGAGGGCTGCTGCTGGGGGCCTGATTGGCCTGAGGAGGGCTGCTGCTGGGGGCCTGAGGGGGGCCTGAGGAGGGCTGCTGCTGGAGGCCTGAGGGGCCTGAGGAGGGCTGCTGCTAGGAGCCTGATTGGCCTGAGGAGGGCTGCTGCTGGAGGCCTGGGGAGCCTGAGGGGGGCCGGAGGAAGACTGCTGCTGGGGTCCTCGGGGGCCTGAGGGGGGCCGGAGGAAGGCTGCTGCTGGGGGCCTGAGGGGGCCGGAGGAGGGCTGCTGCTGGGGGCCTGAGGGGGGGCCGGAGGAGGGCTGCTGCTGGGGGCCTGAGGAGGGCCTGAGGAGGGCTGCTGCTGGGGGCCCTATGGGGCCTGATGGGGGAATGAGGAGGGCTGCTGCTGGAGGCCTGAGGGGGGCCGGAGGAGGGCTGCTACTGGGGGCCTGATCGGGCCCTGAGAAAGGCTGCTACTGGGGGCCTGAGGGGGGCCTGAGGAGGGCTGCTGCTGGGGGCCGGAGGAGGGCCGGAGGAGGGCTGCTGCTGGGGGCCTGAGGAGGGCTGCTGCGGGGGGCCTGAGGAGGGCCTGAGGAGGGCTGTTGCGGGGGGCCTGAGGAGGGCCTGAGGAAGGCTGCTACTGGGGGCCTGAGGCGGGCCTAAGGAGGGCTGCTGCTGGAGGCCTGAGGGGGGCCTGCGGGGGGCCTGAGGAGGGCTGCTGTGGAGGGCCTGAGGAGGGCCTGAGGAGGGCTGCTACTGGGGCCTGAGGAGGGCTGCTGTTGGAGGCCTCAGGGGCCTGACGGGGGCCGGAGGAGGGCTGCTGCTGGGGGCCTGAGGGGGGCCTGAGGAGGGCTGCTGCTGGAGGCCTGAGGGGCCTGAGGAGGGCTGCTGCTTGGAGCCTGATTGGCCTGAGGAGGGCTGCTGCTGGAGGCCTGGGGAGCCTGAGGGGGCCCGGAGGAAGGCAGCTGCTGGGGGCCTGGGGGGCCTGAGGGGGGCCGGAGGAAGGCTGCTGCTGGGGGCCTGAGGAGGGCTGCTGCTGGAGGCCTGAGGGGCCTGAGGGGCCTGAGGGGGGCCGGAGGAAGGCTGCTGCTGGGGGCCTGAGGGGGGCCTGAGGGGGGCCGGAGGAGGACTGCTGCCGGGGGCCTGATCGGCCCCTGAGAAAGGCTGCTACTGGGGGCCGGAGGGGGGCCTGAGGAGGGCTGCTGTGGAGGGCCTGAGGAGGGCCTGAGGAGGGCTGCTACTGGGGCCTGAGGAGGGCTGCTGTTGGGGGACTGAGGGGCCTAAGGAGGACTGCTGGTGGGGGCCTGAGGAGGGCTGCTGGTGGGGGCCTGAGGGAGGCCTGAGGAGGGCTGCTGCTGGGGGCCTGAGGGAGGCCTGAGGAGGGCTGCTGCGGGGGGCCTGATAAGGGCCGGAGGAGGGCTGCTGCGGGGGGCCTGATAAGGGCCGGAGGAGGGCTGCTGCGGGGGGCCTGAGGAGGGCCTGAGGAGGGCCTGAGGAAGGCTGCTGCGGGGGGCCTGAGGAGGGCCTGAAGAAGGCTGCTACTGGGGGCCTGAGGGGGGCCTAAGGAGGGCTGCTGCTGTAGGCCTGAGAGGGGCCTGAAGGGGGCCTGAGGAGGGCTGCTGCTGGGGGCCTGAGGGGGGCCTGAGGAGGGCTGCTGCTGGGGGCCTGAGGAGGGCTGCTGTGGAGGGCCTGAGGAGGGCCTGAGGAAGGCTGCTACTGGGGGCCTGAGGGGGGCCTAAGGAGGGCTGCTGCTGGAGGCCTGAGGGGGGCCTGAGGGGGGCCTGAGGAGGGCTGCTGCTGGGGGCCTGAGGGGGGCCTGAGGAGGGCTGCTGCTGGGGGCCTGAGGGGGGCCTGAGGAGGGCTGCTGTGGAGGGCCTGAGGAGGGCCTGAGGAGGGCTGCTACTGGGGCCTGAGGAGGGCTGCTGTTGGGGGACTGAGGGGCCTAAGGAGGACTGCTGGTGGGGGCCTGAGGAGGGCTGCTGGTGGGGGCCTGAGGGAGGCCTGAGGAGGGCTGCTGCTGGGGGCCTGAGGGGGGCCTGAGGAGGGCTGCTGCTGGGGACTGAGCGGGGCTTCTGCTGGGGCTGCTGTTGGGGCTTGAGGGGGGCTGCTGCTGGGGGCCTGGGTGAGGTTACTGCTGTGTGTCTGGGTGGGGCTTCTGGTGGGGGCACATGTAGGGCTTAAACCCTGGCCGCATGCGGGGCTGGTGCCGGGAATGTGCGTGGGGCCCCAGCTCAGGACAAACGTGTTTTTTCTGCTGGGGATCTAGTTTGGGCTCCTGCTGGGGGCCTGGATGGAGCTTTTGGTGGGGGCAGATGTAGGGCTGAAACCCTTGGCGCACGCGGGGCTCTCGCCGGGAATGTGCGTTGGGCTCCAGCTGGGGGGACATATTGTTTTTCAGTGGGGGGCCTGGGTGGGGCTTCTGCTGGGGCTCTGGCTGGTGTTCCTGCTGGGGTCCTGGGTGGAGCTTCTGCCAGGGGTGAACATAGAGCTCGTACCCCGGGCGCACGCGGGGCTCTCGCCGGGAATGTGCCTGGGGCCCCAGCGGGTGGGGTTTCTGCTGGGTGCCTGGGTGGGGCTTCTTCTGGGGCCCTGGGTGGAGCTTCTGGTGGGGGTGAATGTAGGGCTCGTACCCTGGGCGCACGCGGGGCTCTCGCCAGGAATGTGCCTGGGTATGGAGATAATTTTCCTTATTATTCAATCAATCAAAAATGGTTTTGCAAATGAAAAAGAGTTCAGACCAAAAAACAAAGTTACAATTAAAAAATAAAAGTTCAATCAAATAGAATAGATCTGAGAACTAAATAATATAAGTGGCAACCCCACATATTTTTTTTTTTTAAGATCAAAACAGAAAAAAGCTTTGGTTTTGAATTCTGAAGTTTTGCTTGCAAGCTCAAAATTTTTGGTTTTGAATTCAAAAGTTTTGCTCGCAAATTCAAAAGTTTTGCTTGCGAATCCAAAAGTTTTGCTTGCGAATCTGACTGAACCCAATGGGCGGGGCCAACACTGGTGGAAGAGAGAAGAGCTCCTATTGGTCGTTTTGACCTCGCTCCATCGCCTGTCTTTTTTCAGTCTTCCCCGATTCAGAGACCACACACTAGAAGACAACAGAGGACAGATCGCACCGGATCTTCCTCTCCTGATCTTCTAGTGTGTGGAGTCACTGTGGAACAGACTAGAAGATTCTTCATCAGAGAATCGGCTCCTCACTCTTCCAAATCTCGCGGAGTCCAACTTGACTTTGAGCAGTTTCCCTTCAGTCCTGTGTTCACATTAATCTCCACTATTAATAAGCGAAGAGCTCATTCCCTAAGGTGATTCATTCATATCAGCTTCATTCCTTCAGAGCACACCCACCCACCACAAAAGTGATCTTTTATTCATGATTCATAATTTCTCCTGTTGTTGTGTCATTTCTTCTAGTCTGGTTCTGGATATATTATCAAAAAAGCGATTGTTTGGGTACTGCACTTGAAAGGCAGTTTCAACCATTACATTCATAGTTAGAGCGGGTGTAAAAATGTTTATATTGTATTATTTTATGACGAATAATTATAAGTTTATTTACCTGGGGCTCCTGGCCAAGCAAAGTATTAGTTAAGTATGTTGTGTTTCGGAAGCGTTCAATGGAGATCCCGGTTGGTAAGTTTGGATTGTGCCGAGTGTTCGGGGAGTCGGTACTTAAAGGGAGGGGAAGGGTTTAGTTTCTACTGTGTTTTTATGTTTGGTTTTATTGTAAGAGAGGCTTTTTCTTCAGGTTTTTTGCTGAGAGGCTATGAGGTATATTACTGTCAAACCACTTTTTTTTTCTCATGAACAAGGTTGAAGAATTTGTCAGTTTTAATGTTAATGGTTTAAATGGGCCTGTCAAACGAACAAGAGTGCTAACATACTTAAAAAAGATTAAAACTGATATAGCCTTTATTCAGGAGACTCATCTCACTATAGAAGAGCACAAAAAATTAAAGAGAGGGTGGATAGGCCAGGTTTTCTCCTTGTCTTTTAACTCCAAGGCAAGAGGAGTCGCTATTTTGATAAATAAAAATATTCTCATCACTATCCATGATACAATTACTGACCCATTGGGCTGCTACATTTTGATAAATTGTCAACTTTACTCAGAACAATGGACTTTGCTAAATCTTTATGCTCCAAACTATGATAATGTTTCTTTTATCCAGGACATTTTTCTTAAGGTATCAGGAGGTCATAAACATATTCTTATGGGAGGAGACTTCAACTTCTGTTTGGATCCAGTACTGGATAAATCTTCAACCTCCATTTCCAAAACAAACTCAGCCTTAACTACTTTGTCATTTATGAATGATTTAAATCTAGCAGACGTCTGGAGGCAGATGCAGCCCCAAAACATAGACTACTCATATTATTCGGGCCGTAATAATTCACATACAAGAATCGATTTTTTCTTACTGATTAGAATCCGAATATTTACCAAGGATTCTCTCTGATCATTCCCCCCTTACTCTGTCTATAGAAATGACAGAAAAAGGACCAACTTTATACAGGTGGCCTTTGAATCCAACCCTCCTAAAGAACACTGACTTCTGTACTTTTATCAGGGAACAAATCAAACTATTTTGTGAAACAAATTGCGTCTCCTCACCCAATAGTTTCATATTATGGGATACATTAAAAGCTTATTTAAGAGGACAGATCATTTCCTGTACAAATAGACTTAAAAAAATCTTATACAGCAGAATTGGAAATTTTAGAGAGTGAAATTCTGAGCCTGGAGAAAAATCTTCAACATCATTAAGATATAAAGACTTACAAGTCATTGGTCAATAAAAAAACTTAAGTATAATACATTAAGTACTTATAGAGCTGAGAAGAATATTTTGAGAACAAAACAAAGGCACTATGAATTGGGGGGGGGGGGGGGGGGGAGGCTCAAAAAGTCCTGTCTTGGCAGTTCAAAAGTGAGGAAAGTTTAAAAACAATTAATCAAATTGGAAATGAATGTGGATGTATTACCCAAAATCCAAAGGAAATAAATGAAACCTTCAAAAACTTTTATGGTAATCTATATAAATTCGAATCACCGGAAGATCTGTCTACAGTAGATACATTTTTATCTAATCTAGGACAAGAGGGATCGAGATCTCCCATTTACTTCAAAAGAAATCCAGGAGGCTTTATCTTCTTTACAATCCAATAAATCACCAGGGGAAGATGGGTTTCCTCCTGAATTTTATGAAGAGTTTAAGGATTTGCTTGTGCCTCTTCTTATGGATGTGATAAATCTAGCATCCAGAACACAAAGCCTTCCTGACTCCTTTTTTTTGGCTATAATTACAGTGATCCCTAAAAAAAACAAAGATCCCCTAAAGTGCTCATCTTATAGACCGATATCCCTTTTGAATACTGATTATAAAGTGATTTCTAAAGCTCTAGCAAATAGGCTGAGTAAATATTTACCAAAACTGATACACCCAGACCAGGTGGGTTTTATTCAGAAGAGATCCTCTGCCAATAATTTATGCAGGTTCTTTAATATTATTCATGAGGCAAGATCCAGTGCTGAACCCAGTATAATTGTCACTTTAGACGCTGAAAAAGCCTTTGACAGGTTTGAATGGCCTTATTTATTCAAGGTGTTATCTAAATTTGGATTTGGTTCTTATTCTATTAATTGGATTAATACACTTTATAGAAAACCACAAGCTAAAATTATTACTAACGGACAAATTTCCACTGTTTTCCCCCTGAACAGGTCGAGCCGACAAGGTTGCCCCTTATCCCCTGGCCTTTTTGTTATAGCCATCGAGCCTTTGGCCAAGTTAATCAGGCAAGATTCAGAGATAAAGGGGGTAAAAGTGGGTAGGACGACACAAAGTTAATCTTATTTCAGATGATATTATTCTGTATTTAACAAACCCGTTCAATTCTCTGGCTAAATTACAATCAAGTTTACATCATTTTGGGTTTGTTTCAGGATATAAAGTGAATTATGAAAAAAGTGAAATTCTTCGCATCTCAGATTTTGATTATGTGGAATATCAACAGAGGAGCCCATTTAAATGGGATAAGATACCTTGGAATAATGGTGGATAAAAATTTAAAGAATCTGTACAATCTTAATTATGTGACACTAATTAGTCAAATAACAGAGGATCTGAAAAAATGGATAAATCTACCTATTACCTTGATTGGCCTGATAAATTGTATTAAAATGAACATATTGCCTAGACTGCAATACCTCTTTCAAGTCCTTACCGATTCCATTACCACTCAGTTTTTTTAAGAACTTTAATAAACATATTAGACAATTCATATGGAATGGTAAACCTCCAAGGGTTTCAACTGAAAAACTTACCTGGGACTTTAAATTGGGGGGTCTTAAATGAAAAAGCATTATTTGGCAGCCCAAAAGCAATTTGTTTCTTTTCTTTTTGGTAGGGAAAATATCCCACCACGGGTTTTAATTGGAATGCATGCACTCAAAGAAACTGTTCCTGCGGATTTTGTTTATAAGTGGAATAAGTGGACGCCCAAAACTATTCATATTAGCACTGACAACCCTGTAATAATACATATCATCAAAACATGGTACGAAGTTCGTAAAAATGTTGGACTGGAAAATAATTTGTTACGCAAAACACCTCTGAAACAGAATGGACTCATACCCACGTCACTGGACAATAAGACCTTGGAAATCAGGCACCAGAAAGGAGTCAGCTATCTGGAGGACTGTTACGAGAATGGATCTCTTATGTCTTTTGAGGACCTGAGGAGGAAGTATGATCTATCCAGCAGAAACTTCTTCTGTTACTTACAGTTAAGATCCTTTCTTAAAACTACTCTTGGACATCAAATGACTCTGCCTACACTCAGTGAGCTGGAGAGATTACTTCATGAGGGCAACGCACCTCGTCTTATTTCAAAAGTGTACTTTCTCCTGATGGAGGATACTCCAAAACCAGGTCTCCATAAGTCAAGGGAGAGATGGGAGTTGGACTTGAATATGTCAATTCGTCCAGAGCTCTGGTCTGACTTATGTCAAAAAAGTTTAACTACCACAATTAATTCCAGATACAGGCTGAACAATTATAACTTTCTCCATCAAACCTACATCACACCAGAGAAGCTGCATAAATATAAACCTGAGATATCCAGCTTGTGCTTTAGATGTGGTCTTGAAGAGGGCTCCTTCCTGCACTGCACATGGTCTTCCACTAAACTCAATACATTCTGGCATGATTTCTCAGACATTATAACAAGACTCCTGGGAGTACATCTCTCATCATGTCCGCAAATGTGCTTGTTAGGGGATTTAACAAATATTGAAGCTCATTTGAGAAGAACTCAAAAGAAGTTTCTGGCTTTGGCCTTATGTGTTGTCAGGAAGTGCGTAGCCACTACATGGAAGTCCAATTCCACGACTGATTGAATAATAAACAAAATTATCTCCATACCTGGGGCCCCAGCGGGTGGGGTTTCTGCTGGGTGCCTGGGTGGGGCTCCTGCTGGAGGCATGCAGGAAGCTCCTGCAGGGGTCGTGGGTGGCTCTCCAGTCGGGGGTGAGAGTAGGGCTCATACCCCGGGCGCACGTGGGACTTTGGGCGGTCACGTGCGTGGGACCCCAGTTGGGGGCACGTGTGAGGCTCTCGATGAAGCCCACGCGGTGCAAACTGGTTCATCTTGGATGACTGCTGTAAATACATCGGTTCAGAACATGTTGCTTTCACAAATGTCCAATATACACCTGTCTCACACACACACAGCTGCTAAATCTAACAAATGAGCAAAATGAAACAGTAAAAGCTAGTAAAGTTGTTGTGGAGTGTTGCCAATTCAGAAAACATTGGTGTAAAACACTTTTGTTGTTTATTTCCAGTAATAATGTGAAATATTGACTTGAAAACAAAGGTTCTTACATTTCTCAGTGAGCGGTAGGTTCTCCTGTTGGTTTGTCCTCCGTCAAACGCACTGGAACACTTAAATTCAGTAAGAATTGGCAATTTTCTAATGGCTGGATCATAAAAGTCGACAGAAAGAGGCTGTATGTCTGCACTGGAGGTCGCAAAAATTTAAAATGAAATCCAGTTTAAACTGGCCTGCAGATTTGAATGGATCAAAGAGTTGCTATAGAAACGGAGTCGGACTCTGGTCACATGACTTGGAATCGAGTCAGACTCGGTTCATGATTCATGAATCGAGTCTGACTCGGTTCATGAATTTGATGATTCTCGAGTTGATTTACAACTTTGACTTGGACTTGAGTCGAGACTGTTTTCCCCCAAACACAGACTGAAAAAGAAAAGTATTTGAACGTGTGTGTATGTGATGTGCGCGTGCATGCACGATACGATTAATGTACTGAAAGTCTGCATTGAGAGAACATTAAACCCCACCGCCCGACCCGGGCTACGGCCGGATTGTGAACCCGGCGGGCCCGCGGAGTGACGGCAGGGCGGGACGCAGCACGGACAGGTCCGGTTCCGAGCTCACGTTCCGGCGTCAGGCCGAGCTGAGGAACCCCGCGGCGCACCCCCTCCCCGCCTGCTGCCCCGGTGACGGCCGTGAGAGAGCCTCCAGCAGACGAGGTGAGGAAACGGAGGCTGTAGCCGGAGATGGAGCGCTGTGGACTCTGGTCCTCGTTGTTCAAGCGGAGGAGCTGAGAGCAGTGGTGGTCCTAGCTGGTTTAGCGCCCCGGGCTGGAGCAGCCCAAGCTGCTTTGCGGGGTGGGGAGGGTGGGGTGGCTATGGCTATGGGACTTTTAATTCTAAGAAAAAAAAAAAAAAAAGTTAATTTTGCTTTAAAATGACCATGAAAGCACCTGAAATCTTTATTTGGAATTAACCTGCCAGTTTATTCTAATCAATGAGCGGTTTTAATAATGTCTCATATGTAAATAAGACATGACTTTATTCTGCTCATTTATCTACACCCTAAAAAATGAATGGTAAAAAACAACCCAAATTGGTTTATTTTTTAACCCAACAGTTAATCAGTATTGGACCAGCCCAACAGTAGTTATTTTTACCCAACAAAATGTGTTGGTCTTTTTAACCCAACAGATTGGTTCACAGATTTAATCCAATCATTGGGTCAAATCAGTTTTAGTCCGGGTTGATTCTACCATATGATTGGGTTGAATATCGTGCTCATTTTATTTACGTCGTAGCAATTAAACTGCATCACAAGTAGTTTGTGTACTCAAAAGACCAAGATTCCTTGCGGATAGAACATGCGCAGAACAGTATTTCATGTCCCTTTCGACCGGGTTTTTAAATATGAATATGAGCATATTTGGGGTTTTGCACGTGTTTATATGGCTGTGCGCCATGTAATGTATTATTCCGTCAATATTCTAGTTAATAGAGTTATTGCCTGCATATAAACGTACTCAATCTCGCGGCATTCGATCTCACGAGATCTCGCGGCATTTCGATCTCGCAAGATCTCGTGACACGAGATCTCGTCCCATCCCTACAACCCAACAGCAAATAACTCAACTGCCAACTCCAATAACCCTGCAATCTGGGTTATTAGATTACCCAATTTAATGAAAACAACCCAATTAAACTAACCAACTTTCTCAACCCAGCTGTTGGGTTGCAAAAATAACCCAACATTTTTTTGTGTGTAGGCTTACTTTATTACCTCCGCCAGGAGGTTATGTAATCACGTCCGTCCGTTGGTTGGTTTGTTGGTCTGTTAGCAAGATTGTGGAAAAAGTAATGGACGGATTGCAATGAAACTTTGTGGAAAGGTGGGTCTTGGGTTAACTTAGAATCAATTAAATTTTGGTGGTGATCCGGATCACTGTCTGGATCGAGGAATTTTTTTAATGGATTCTTTATCATTGAGAGATAGGGAGTCTTTCACATGGTTGGGCAGGCCCGCCGACAGGGGGGGACAAACGCCCGGTTCACACAGGACGCGCCGCTTATGACGCGGAAGTGGGAAGCACCGCGCACCAACTGTCAGATCGGCGCCCCTGTTAACCTATCTGACGGTTCATACAGGAGGCGCGGGACAGCGCCGTGTGCGTAGCAGCTCGCGCCATGGACCGCGGGCACGCCGCTCCTCTCTATTTTCTCCGCGACCTTTGCGCGCCGTGCACCGCCAGTTGTAAAGCTGGACAGAGCAGATCGCACCAGACAGGAACTCGGGAACGAAAAATACGAGAGAATCCAGTCAATTTTCAAATCATAATGAAGTAAAATGACAAATTATGTTGCTTTTCGGTTTTCCTTTTCAGATAAACACACACACACACACACACACAGGGAGAGAGGGCGACAGAGAGAGGCACTGTACGCAGCAGCGCTCCGCTCCGATTACACCCCCGATCACAATGTTGTTTTATTATATATGGTGTTCTTATTGTTGTTGGTGACTGATTTGACCTGTGGCGGAGGTCTGCACTCTCTGAGTGCCAATTTCTAGTCAGATGCAATGCAATTTATGTTTCAATCCTGTGTGAAATTCTAACAAATGGAATATCCAAAACACTGGCAGTACTAAAATGAAGCTACAGATTTCCACATAAATACAGTAAGCATCATTCCATTGAAAATTCCCATTGTATTGCCATTCGCAAACAAAACAGTCTGCTTAGAGACTATCGAGTCCTTTTAAATTCCGCTTTTTTGTTTAATTAATTTGGAGATTGAGTATAAATACTGAGACTATAGAAATGTTTTTCTTCATAGTACAGTGCTGTGTTAGATGTGGCTATAAAATGAAACAAACCTAAAAATGCTTGTATTCTGATGTATAGTATTTATTACGATGTCATAAAGCACTGAATACTTCCATCAGAAAACAAATCGGGCAATTACAGATGAGCACTGAAAGGGCGTTACATCTATATAACAACCAAAATTAATAAAGGTTATCATTCACACACACGTCAGTCTCCTGAGAGACCATCAAAAATTGCCATTGCTGACTATATTTCAAGTCGGCAAGGCGGGGTATTGGGTAAAGTTTTCAACTAGCAATAATCACGCCTCGGATAAACCTCATAGGCTACGATACTGCCGCTGCGCAAAGATGACACAACCTCAGCAGAGACAGATGACCATTTCTCGTAACACACCTCTTGGTCATGGGTGGACGCATGGCTTCAAAAAATTTTTTGAACGGACAGACAGCCTTCTACTGTCTTCATGAATACAAATCCAGTGTTTCACTACAAATGAATGCAAAACCAGCTGCAGTCCCAGAACATTGCAAATGCTTTCATGGTTGCGGAAAACACATAATGCAGAAAAAAAAAATTGCTCCAACAGGAAGTGATGTAATACCTTAAGCCGTTATTAAAGGTTCCCTAAAAAAATGTAAACTGAGAGATCACAAGGTTCAGACCGCGTCAGTAAGCACAACACTGAGCTTTGGAGCTGTACTGCAATGTTCTAAATAATCTAAAAAGGAATGGAACTGTCTGTTTTAGTGATTTACAGAGTCACTGTAGGAGAGAAAGTATGAATGAAGGGGCTGAATTCTCCTGTACACATTCAGATACACTGCAATTTACTTTACAATGCTGTGTGAAATTCTGACAAATGGAATATCCAAAATATTGGCAGCACTAGAACCAAGCTGCAGTAGGATTTCCACATAAATACATTGAAGGGCAACTCCGGTTCTTTGACACCTGGACCTTATTTATAGGTGTGTGCATGCTCATATACTCACTCAGACAAACATCGTGCAGCTCGGAGTCCTTCAGAAGTTATTTAGATCCAAACGATGTAGCCGCACTAGCGGGGGTGCCACAGCAATGGAGCGTTAGCGCTGGACATAATCTCTGCAAAGTCGCTCATTTCGGCTGTATTTCTTCATCCATCGCCAGTGTTATCATAAAGTCAGCTCGTCTACCGTCTTCAGGTGGGTCAGCTGAAGAGCTGACAGTTTTCGCTAACTTAGCCACAATTAGCTCGGATGGGAACGTTGCGGCGCTCCTCTCCCCAGCAGAGAGGCACTTTGAGTCGGCCTCGGCTGTCACGGTGCCCCGGCGTCTGACTTCCAGGGGCCGAGTTGGAAAACGGCCCTCAGCTGCTCCACGGAGGCTCCGGACACCCGCGAAGACACACGGCTAACACGCGGCCGCTGGGCCGCTGGATGTCTCTCCTCGCCGGGAGGATGCGTATCTCCGCTCCCCGGCAGATGCGCGCTCCGGGCCCGCCGCGCCGAGGCCGGTGCTCTCTCCTCGCCGGGAGGAAGCGTATCTCTGCTCCCCGGCGGATGCACGCTCCACGCCGGCCGCGGGACGCGCGACGGCCCGGAGCTCTCTCCTTGCCGGGAGGAAGCGTATCTCTGCTCCCCGGCGGATGCACGCTCCACACCGGCCGCGCCGCGGCCGGAGCTCTCTCCTCGCCGGGAGGAAGCGTATCTCCGCTTCCCGGCGGATGCGCGCTCCACGCCGGCCGCAGGACGTGCGACGGCCGGAGCGCTCTCCTCGCCGGGAGAATCCAGATCTCCGCCGCCCGGCGGATGCGCGCTCCAGGCCAGGCCGCGGGACACCGCCGGAGGCCCCCCTTCCGACCGAAAGGCAACCCAGCGCCGATGGAGGAAAAATACAGCCGAAATGAGCGACTTTGCAGAGATTATGTCCAGCGCTAACGCTCCATTGCTGTGGCACCCCCGCTAGTGTGGCTACATCATTTGGATCTAAATAACTTCTGAAGGACTCCGAGCTGCACGATGTTTGTCTGAGTGAGTATATGAGCATGCACACACCTATAAATAAGGTCCAGGTGTCAAAAAACCAGAGTTGCCCTTTAACCATCATCTTGTCATTCACAAACAAACCAGTCTCCTCAGAGACCGTCAAAAATTGCCATTGCTGACTATATTTCAAGTCGTCAAGGCGGGGTATTGGGTAAAGTTTTCAACTAGCAATAATCGCGCCTCGGATAAACCTCATAGGCTACGATACTGCCACTGCGCAAAGATGACACATCCTCAGCAGAGACAGAGCACTGTTTCTGGGAACACACCTCTCTGTCACGGGTGGACCAAAAGCTTCAAATATTGCGCTCGCCCCCCCTGGTGGGGCCCTCCTCGTTCCCAGACTCAAGGTTGGGAACCACTGCCATAGAAGAAGACTCACAGTCTTTGTTCTGATCATCTCACTCAGCATGCAGAACTGCAGGAGATCTAGTTTTTTCAGCGCAGGTTGAAAAATTCTCTTTTAGTTGTGGTGCAGCTCTGTGTTGAGCACAGCTTCACCTTTCTCTGTTAGTGTTTCTTCTCTGCTCTGCTGAACCCTCACAGAACACACTGCTCAACGAGCTTTGTCTACAAAAACTCCAGACTTTGAGACTCTTGTCAGGAAGAACAAACAGACCCAGTTCTCCCATTAATTCCTTAAAACTAAAGCAGAAAATCAAATGTTGAAGTAAGAGCTGTTTCACTTACCTCCTGAGGAGGCTGTCAAAAGGAAATCAACATTTTCATACTTGATTTCTTTTAAATTCCACTTTGTTTAATTTATTTGGAGTTTGAGTATAAATACTGAGACTACAGAAATATGTTTTTCTCTATAGTACAGTGTTGTGTTAGATGTGGCTATAAAATGAAACAAACCTAAAAATGCTTTTATTCTGATGTAATATTTTATTAAAACAAAGTACTGAATACTGCCTTCAGAAAACAAATCAGGCAATCACAGATGAGCACTGAGAGAGTATTACAGATATATAACAATGAAAATCTACAGAGGTTCTCATTCACACACACCTCAGTCTCTTCAGAGACCGCCAAAAATTGCCATTGCTGACTATATTTCAAGTCAGCAAGGCAGGGTATTGGGTAAAGTTTTCAACTAGCAATAATCACGCCTCGGATAAACCTCATAGGCTACGATACTGCCACTGCGCAAAGATGACACACCCTCAGCAGAGACAGAGCACCATTTCTCGTAACACACCTCTGTGTCATGGGTGGACGCATGATTTCAAATATGTCTTCTTGAATGAACAGACAGCCTTCCTGTCTTCATCTGTGATCTTCGTGCAATACAAAATGAGGCGATACCTATCATTGAAGAAACATTTCCTTTAAAAAAGCTGTTGTCTCCATCAACAAAGTTTTTGTCAAGTTTTTTTTCTTTTTCGAATTGAGTTGCTCTGGGATGAAACAACTTTGGTGGGCGGGGCTAAACCATCACACTGCCGGGCTCCAGAGCCAATCATAGGTGAGTTCCCGAGGTTGCCAAACAAAAAGCACAACATTTTGCATGTTTTGACTGCGCTGTCAGGCCTGTGCTGCCATGCACATGCGTGAAGTACAATATGTGATCTATTATCATTTATTGCATCTTGAAATAAAGAAAACAAATACCTAAATGACACAGTTTGCCCTAATTGTGACCAAAAAAAAAAAAAAACAACTTCAGTGCTCTATGTCTATTATGTGTAGACAGTGTGATAATGTCTTGTGTAGTAAGAATTGTTACTAATTTGAGGAATTTAACCCCAAGCTCGCCGCGACCTGAAATCCTACAAATCGGGCCTGTCGTTGCTCTTCTTTGGTGGCCTGCAAGTAAGTTTCCAAAAAAATTGCAAATCATTGGTAGGATGATGGGCCATCTCATACTGACTCAGAGACAGAGCAGACTATAATGAAACTTTTCCTAATCAAAGCTCAACTTGTTTTTACTCTGATTTAAACTATCAAATCTGTGGACATAAAGAATGATTTTAGATATTTGGTGATTTAAAAAAGTAGCTTGTATTTGACACGGTCTGCTAATAACTTTATTCTACTGCTCCACTCGGGACTCAAAAGTAAAAAAACAAAAAAAAAAAAAAAAAAAAAAACACACACACAAACAGATTAGCTAATAAGCTGAATTATTATCAAATGTGGAGGGTAAATTATAATAAAATGATCTAAAACTATGTTTCCCTCTTCTGTACTAGAACATTTACATTTTCTAACAATGTGCTGACAGTCCGTGCTCCGTGAGCACTGGGTGGGGGTGTGGGGGGGGGGGGGGGGGGGTCTGCACTGAAGGAGCAATACCGATGTGAATGAATGAACTGAGGGAATGAATGAGTTCTCCACTTATTATTCAAAGTGGAGATGAATGTAAAAACAGCAATGAAGGGAAACAGCACAAAGTCACGTTGGACGACGCGAGATTTGGAGGAGAGAGGAGCCGAACCTCAGCTGAAGAATCTGCTCGTGTGTGTTCTGCTCCACAGCAACACCACACCAGAAGATCAGAAGAGTTCCTTCTGCTCAATCAGTTTGGTTACTATTTTCTAATTATATAATAATAATTAATTATATAAGAACATCCCACACACATTGACAAACAAATACGGTCACTCACAGGCCCCATGTCACTCCCCTAGCAACCCCCCTGACTCACGGTCCGACACATAATACAAATAAATGCAACACAAAAGTGTCAACAGCATGCAGAACAAAAGACTAAACAGAACTAAATAAAGAGACGGTTGTGAGACAGGTTAGTTTTACCCTACTGATACTACCCTATTGATACTCTACTGATATGAGCCCCCAAAACGGCCCCAAAATTCATTAACAATTCTTCCCATAATCCCTTGCGGCTACCCAGGGCACAGTCACCTGCCATAGCGACCCCCAGCAGCCGTTACAATATTATTATGGTCATTATTTATTGATTAGATATATTCTGGCACAAAATGTGAGGACACTATTTATTAACATTTAATATTAACAAATTACAAAATATTTTATATAGCAAACTTAGTATTGTGACACAGGAGCAGCAACTTCAGATGGAAATGACGAGATTTCTTTAGATTTCAACACACCAGAGCTTTACTGTTACAACAACTAAGCAGCTAGAACCACCTCTACCCCACCGGCACACAGGCCAAGCCACTCCCCTGGCTATCCCTCTCGCCCCCGGTCTCACAGGACACAAACGAAACTTAAAGGTGCATTAAGGAGTTTCCACGTTTTATGCGAAACAGCGCCCCCTGCAGGCCTTGGGCGTAATGCAGTTTAGAGAATCACTCGTGCCTGTGGCTTGTGTGCACAGAGGAGGGGAACTCCTTCCTCGCTCTTTTAGTAGCGCTCGAGTAAAGTTTAAGTTTCTTTTACCTGGTGGAGTCTGTGCTGGAGCTGGGGCAGTGCTAGAAGCCAGTCTTTTCTTACTTTCTGGAAGATCCTGCTCAGTTGTTGCTCACTAAGCATCTGGCGGGGTAATGGCGGACAAAACGAAACTTAACTAAATCAGACCAGCCGGAGCGTGCATTACGTCATTCCTTTCAAATTCTCCCCCCAAAAAATTGTGGTGCCGGACCGGCACTGCAACTTTCAAGTGACAATTTAGCGCTGTTAGAGGGACTCGCAGTGAATATGTCAGGGCACATTGTACACATCATTAAAAATGTGTAACATATTTATGGTGGAAAATAAGTATTTTTAAGGTTGTAAAACTCCTTAATGCACCTTTAAAGAAATGGAAAAATGGTAATGGCACACAAAAACACTATTACTAAACACAACCATAATCACGGGAAACACAAATGAACACAATTAAACATGAAACACGGCCCGAAACGGCCCAAAAAATACCCACCTACCTACCCATAGTGCCTTGCAGCTACCGGCCAGTGGCCCCCACGGCCGCTACAGTATCATAAATACTGAACAGTGATTTACAGAATTTTATAGAAACTATGCATATTAACCATTTTAAAACAGTTTTTAAGAAAAATAGCCACCATTTAAAATATACAGGATCTTTCCAGATTACCTAAATGCGACAATAAAACTCAGATTCTCGTAAAAATCAAAATGGAGCTCCTTGTATTCCCTAGAAGAATCTGGCAGCAGCGTCTCCATTGTAACAGTCTTTTTCTCTTTTGCTATAGCAGCACTCAGTATCGGTATTGGTCGTGCATGTGCGAGTGTCAACCCAACATGTTGAGTAGTCCGAAATAACCCAACACATTATAATGGAAATTACAACCCAACAGCAAATAACTCAACTGCCAACTACAATAACCCAGCAATCTGGGTTATTAGATTACCCAATTTAATGAAAACAACCCAGTTAACCTAACCAACAGTCTCAACCCAGCTGTTGGGTTGCAAAAATAACCCAACATTTTTTTGTGTGTGGGCTTACTTTATTTGAAGATGAAGTCCATGCGCCTGTCCTTCTGGACAAAGTTGTCGATCAAAAATGTTTTCAGAGCAATGTGGCTCTGAATGTGGACAAGCCCTTCAGCATAGCGCATCCACAGAGCCAGTCCTTTCTTTTGTAACATTCACTTTTGAAAAGCACGAACAACTTTCTGCCCTTTCCTTTGCTGAAAATCTGGTAGGTCAGGTGTTGGTCTCCCATCGTTCAAAAGTTGACATTTTCCTTCAAAAGAAAGATGTTCAAATTGTTTTAATCTCTCTACTGATGTCATCCTGCCGGTGAGCCTGCCAACTAGCTTGAGAGCCAAGTATCAATTCACTAATGTTCCATGAACATACGTAAAGCACTGGCAAAGCACAATAACGTAAAAAAGGCAGCACAGCAATCTGCCTTTTTACGTGAATTATTTTTATATGGTGAAACTAACTGCGCATGCACGAACACACATCGTTGCAATGATATGACAGATAAAGGCAGAGCAGCGTTGCTGCACTAAAAAATATAAAAACAAATTATCAAAATTCAATGATTTCATTTGCTCCTTTCAGCCTTGGGTGGGCAGTGCCAAGCCTGACTGCACACCACTGCTTTCTCATGAGTGTACACATGACTTCAAACATGAAGACTTTTAAAATTACATGTCTTACGATCCTCAACAGAGATCTTCATGGATAAAAGTGCATCATGCCTTCAATTTGATGCACTGCAGCATTTCAATTCAGTGTTCAACTTATGTTCTACATATTGTGCAAAACTATGCAAAGCCGTCATTCAAAACACAAACAGTACTCTGAAAGAAAAACAAAATGTCCATCCTAAACATTTGCTTTGCAAAATGCAGAAGGAAGTCAAGCAGTTGTGTGGACAAAGCCCATTTCCTCACACAGGAAGAAAAATGCAGGATTTGACAGGTTGGTATATGGCGCAATGGCGTATGTGTTGAGGGTGGGGTCAGACGTCAAGACGTAAAGATACAGATCTTTAGCGAACTGCATTTATAACTGCTTTTTTCCTTTGTTTTTTGGACTACATATTTATTAAACATTTTGTGTGAATGGATAGAAAGAACAAAGCAAATAATTTAGATGCAACAAACTGTGCAATTGGAGGACAATCTCATATCAGTTGCAGCAAAAATTACATGCACAAAGTCACCTCAAATTCTCAAAAGCCGGCCCAACTTTAATAAATCCTGTCTGATCGCAGTGAACTAATAAAGCCAAGTAGTATTGAACACATCTGTAAAGCAATTCAGCAAAAAAACAAAAAACAAAAACAAACTAATTAATCTGAGTTTGGTAAGCTCAAAGGTCTGCAACTAGCACAATAATGTGGCTTTTTATTTCCTTCAACACAGCAAAGATATGAGGTGAATTAACATCTCAGGAGAAACTTCCCATCTCAATTGACAATGCTAACACTTGTAAAGTAAAGGTCCCAATTTCTCCCAAAATAATGCATAAAACAATGGGATTTCTTCGTTTGCATAGGCAGGACATATCATTTTAATTCTTCTTAAGTTCTGGGTTTCTCCAAGTGGAAAGAGTTTCTGAAGTCAGCTGTAGAAGATCTAGCTGACTGAGTAAGTCTCCACATTCCATTTATATTACTGTCATAAATATTTACATTGGAAATGATCACAGAAGGTATTAAAACTACGGATCAACACATATGGAATTGTGTAATAAAACTATAATAATTAAAAGTGTGAAGTAACTCAAAAAATGTTTTGCATTTTAAATTGTAGCTTTACAAACTTTTGGTAAAACTTATCATTCACACATATGCCAGTCTTCTGAGAGACCATCAAAAATTGCCATTGCTGACTATATTTCAAGTCGGCAAGGCGGGGTATTGGGTAAAGTTTTCAACTAGCAATAATCACGCCTCGGATAAACCTCATAGGCTACGATACTGCCACTGCACAAAGATGACACACTCTCAGCAGAGACAGAGGACTGTTCCTGGGAACACAGCTCTTGGTCATGGGTGGACGCACGGTTTCAAAAAATTTTTTGAACGGACAGACAGCCTTCTACTGTCTTCATGAATACAAATCCAGTGTTTTACTACAAATTAATGCAAACCAGCTGCAGTCTCAGAACATTGCAAATGCTTTCATGGTTGCGGAAAACACATACTGCAGAAAAAAAAAATTGCTCCAACAGGAAGTGACGTAATACTTAACGCCATCATTAAAGGTTTCCTAAAAACGTAAGCTGAGAGATCACAAGGTTCAGACGGCGTCAGTAAGCACAATACTGAGCTTTGGAGCTGTACTGCAATGTCCTAAATAAACTAAAAAGGAACGGAACAGTCTGTTTTAGTGATTTACAGAGTCACTGTAGGAGAGAAAGTATGAATGAAGGGGCCGGATTCTCCTGTACACTTTCAGATACACTGCAATTTACTTTTCGATGCTGTGTGAAATTTTGACAAATGGAATATCCAAAATATTGGCAGCACTAGAACCAAGCTGCAGTATGATTTCCACATAAATACAGTAACCATCATATCAACACTGAAAATGTCCATCATATTGTCATTCACAAACAAACCAGTCTCTGGAGAGACCGTCAAAAATTGCCATTGCTGACTATATTTCAAGTCGTCAAGGCGGGGTATTGGGTAAAGTTTTCAACTAGCAATAATCGCGCCTCGGATAAACCTCATAGGCTACGATACTGCCACTGCGCAAAGATGGTTCCTCAGCGTGCTGCCAGAGGGAGTCATTCAGCTGCAGACTACTTTTATTCATGGTGTTTCACCTCGAGCTTAGATAATTGGATCATTCAACGAGGGGAACATACGCTGATCGATAACATCAATAAGACTTTGTTCAAATGTGTTGTTTGTGACTTTAGTCTTATGAGTCAAGGACTTCGGGTGTCTGAACTAACTGAAGCTCGCCAAATGGCCTGGACAGCTGCAGTCCGACGCTCAAACATCACATTTGACGTCAATCAACCAAGTTGGTGATTGTTCCTGTAGGGCTGCCTATTCTCACGCACTGGCCATGGAACTCATACAATTGATCAGATTTACACGCTGTCACGCCACACCCTCGATTTCTCATGATGAAATGTCCACATGCCTGATTTCAATTTGTCTGTGATCGATCTGTTGAGCCTGCGAAAGCCATTCGCGGTTGACTAGTTATGCCTGTAGAGAGCTGCGCATGCGCCGTCACTGCCAGAGACTGATTATCAGTCATTTTTCTCATTCAGACATGTTTGTGTTAAGTATTTAGGCTCTTAAAACTTTGAATAACATTCGCTAACTCGTTTTTAATATGTGAGAAAATTTTATACCTTCTGAATGCTTTGTGAACACTACTTTGAGGTTTACGTGCTTCATGTGCAGGCTGAATGTAAAGGAGGAGTAGTTATTTGTGTCTCGGCATGTTGTATTGTTGTGAAAGGTTCAAATGTGGTCACTTCTCAAATATTAACATTTCAGTGGGATACAGTGAATTTTCTGAACAGAGGAATGTATTGGTGTTTCTTTTAAATTTAATGGAGTTATTTCAGTGAATGTAATTTGTGGGGCTATTTTTTATCATAATAGACAAACAGACTGGCCTTCCCGACAGCATCTCAACATGTAAATGTTGGACGGTTCAAATTCCTCATTTCTCAGTGTCTTTTGATGTGAAACTGTTTACAATCAAAATACATGCAACGCTTCAGGTGAACCATTGAGAATAAACAATATTTTTACATGGCTCTCTCGCTAGCCCCCCCTGGTGGGGCCCTCCTCGTCCCCAGACTCAAGGTTGGGAACCACTGCCACAGAAGAAGACTCACAGTCTTTGTTCTCAGCATGGAGAACTGCAGGAGATCTAGTTTTTTTCAACGCAGGTTGAAAAATTCTCTTTTAGTTGTGGTGCAGCTCTGTGTTGAGCACAGCTTCACCTTTCTCTGTTAGTGTTTCTTCTCTGCTCTGCTGAACCCTCACAAAACGCACTGCTCAACGCGCTCTGTCTACTAAAACCCCAGACTTTGAGACTCTTGTCAGGAAGAACAAACAGACCCAGTTCTCCCATTATAGTTGGTCTTTGTTGTAGATGGTCACTATTTGGCACTGTGGTAGCTAGAAACCCTCACAAAGTTGCCGATTGTCAAACGCATTTTAAAAATGGCTCTAAAGGAGTGTGGTTCTGCTCTCACAGGGGCAATAAGAGCAAGTCAAAAACTGTATCAGGCATGTGTTTTGATGCTAGTCAAGAGTCCAAAGATATCATGATGGCTCAATCCAAGAAACGGAACATAACAGACACATGAATCAGCAGCTATCACAAATAACTCACTCACTTGCTGGTCCAACACAACACTGACAACCTAAAGTGTGCACACTCATGCATGAAATCACTTGCACATTGTACTACTGTATGCTCAAACAATAATATACAAACACTGTAAAGTCACAGAGCAGAAAAACATCTGCACCTCAAGGCTGGGTGCATCAATGCCACCAAGCATGAAAAGAATAAAGCAATACAGTCCACACTTTTGTAGTTATACAACACCTCTCAGTTAATTTCTTGGTCCAACACCACACAGATAACCCAGTGTGTCCACACTCCTGCATGAATCCATTTGCACATTGTATGCAGACACAATAGCATGTAAACATTGTAAATTAACAGAAAAAAAAAACCTTCAACCAAGCATGAGAAAAATAGTCCTACCTTTTGTCATCAGACTGCAGTTATTCCTTGCTGGTCCTTTATTACGTGGCTGTCCGAAGGTTCTCAGGACTCGCGTTTCCAAGCAGACATTCAGAATATCTCATGATGTTTCGTTTGGTGCAGTCTGATCTAGTCGGCCCTTGAAAACAGCATTAAGGCCAAATGAGTTTGTAAAAATGACAAATGTATTGCATTCTGCAAGCATTAATAATGCTATTACTGATTGATTTGGAATAGTAATGAAAAAAGTTTATCACTTTGTGCCATTTTCTGTCTCTTTCTCCACATTTTATTTGATCAGCTTACCTAGTAGTTCAAGAAACTCATTTAAAACACCACCTCTACTTTATTTCTAAATAGCAATCACATCTAAGCAAGAAAGATAATTATTTTAAAGAGGCACGCTTCTTTTTCTATTCCAGAAGAAACAAACTGTATACTTTACCAGACTTCTTTCTGTGGTTGCCTGATGGAACTACTTCTTCTGCCTGTAGTTATGAAGGTGTACTCAGGCTGATTAACTACAGGTGTGTCTAATTAACATTCATGGTGCATTCAGTGAAACCTCGGAAAAACCAAAAGTCAAATTTCTCAAGTGTGGAGGAAAACAACCTGATATCTCTGATAAACAGAATGTTTCGAAGATTTAAACTTGAAAAATGACACAGTAAAGCTGAGTGGTCTTTTTCTCTGAATAATTAACACACCCCACACACATAATAAAAAAAACCCCTACTTATTTGCTTTTCATGTCAACTTTAAATGAGAATAAACATTACACCATTCTTTGTTATATTGCATTATTTTTGTTTGTTACAATTTTTTCATTTGCACTCTGAGGAGCAGCTCTCCAACTTCAGACATTTTGTCACGTTAATAAAAGCTTTTTATTCTGGTCTATTTCATTACAGCGTTGTTTGCTTCTAAAACTATCAATATGATAACTAAAAAAACTGTTTCACATCTACTTTTCCAAAGATTCGTAATTCGGTTACCAAAGACACACTGACATTCAATTCACTTTATTTATTCAAAGTATCTATTTTTCAAAGCACATTTCTCAGAAAAAAGAATCATAAAAAAGAATACATTAATGTTGCACAATAGCAAGTTTTCTGCAGACGTTTGTCGACATGAAAGAAGGTTTTGTTTGTTCCTTTACCTGGCTATGAAAATACAGATTTGAAAGGAGAAAAATTGTTGTAGGAATGGGTAAACACATTGTTACATACATGAAAAAAATGCTACTTCATAACAGGGATGTGATTATTTGCAGTGCGTTCTTTCCACCCCTTGCTTTGTTGTCTGGCATTTATTTGATACATATGTGTGTGGAAGTAAAGATAATGTCAACTTTCCAGACATTGTCACTGGCAATAACAAAGCTGTTTAACATTTTTCAGCTGATTTTATTTCCAAAAAGCTATATTTTTGTCTGTTTGTTCTTGTCTGTGCATTGATGAACGCACCATGAGAAGTCAATAACAGAAAAAACTGTCAAGTGAGGAATTTTTTCTGCTCTGAAAAGTGGATGGTGATAACTGTTATTTCACACCCCGATAACAGGACAACCTTTCCAAGTGAAAACTTCCAATGTGTTGTGGGTGCTAGTTTACTAAATTGTTGTATTCTAATTATCTGTTCTATTCATTTTGACTTTATTGTTGTTTTGACTTTATTCTTGCTTTTTTAAGAACATTTATTAAAGGTGTGCTCGGTCTCAACCACAGTAACTTAAACTGCATTTTGACGCTGTCTTTCAGTAAAGGATTTACATGTTAGGTTTGTCTCTGCTGCACTGCTGAGAAAGTTTAGGACGGAGCTTGAAAATGTCATCTGTATTTCATGTGGAGAAGCTTTCTGACAATGCACAGAAATCCATCCAGAATTGTCAATGAAACTGAATTCAGAGGATTTTTGAGCATACATGGGGAGAGCTTGCACTGTTAAAGGCCAAAGTGAGGAATGAAGATGGCGTCTGGAATCATGCTCTCTCCAGGAGATCCAGGAACTGAAGTATCTCCAAACCATGTTAGTCCTGGGTGAAAACAGGGAATACATCCACGACCAAGGACGACCCAAGCTCTGCCGTAAGTGTGATCAGCATAGCCACCCGGCTGAAACTTGCCCTACTTTGTCTGTAGAAGGTGCAAAGTAATTGATAGAACTTTCAAATAATGGAAAAAAGCAGAAACTCTGCAGAGGGTTGAACACCTTTTCTGTGATTGCCCAAAACATTTTTTTTTTTTGAACAAAGTCTTTTTATTATTGTTTTTTAAATCTTATTGAACACATAAAACAATACAAACAATATGCACACATACTAAACCCCTTCCACCCAAACCCCCGAATTTCAATTACTTACACTTCAGAAAACAAACAAACAGACAAACAAACAAACAAACGGAAAAAAAAAGAGGCATCCATATAATACTAATAGATCACGGATCATGTACATCATTAATTCACAGGCATGCATATGCTCAGCACTCAAAAAGTACAACAATTACACAGTTACACTGGTGGCTGCCATGCCTTCAACCACAGATGAGAACGGCCCCCAGGTATCCTTAAACTTCTTCACAGAACCTCTAATGGTATATCGGATTTTTTCCAGATGAATAAAGCTAGGGTCGGCGATCTTGGAAAACTAGCATGTAGCACGAATGTAGCATCTCCCCAAGGCTCCGCCCAGCTCCCACCCCATTGGAGGAGCTCCCGTTGGGAGCGAACGCACTGGACGCGGAAGCGCCATGCGCACGGAGTTTGTGATCGCCTCCAATGTTATTAACCTTTCTGACTGCCCGCACACAACACGCATAGGAGCGCAGCACGCTTCGCTTCATTCTATTTTTTCACGCGAGCCGCGAGCGCTGAGCGCAGGGGGCTGATAGAACGGCGAAGGGATTTGGTTGGTTTCTTAAGAGCGGTCCACGCCTTACGATTGGTCGGAGTTTTTACTGTCCTTTGGCCGCTACAGTTGTCAGATTTTTTTCCGCACCTTTTTCCGTACACATAATGTATTGACTTCTCCCAGGGGGCAAGGAGCATTTCACTCAGTATGACAAAAAGTGCTTTTGGACAACATCGTCTGCCCTAGCTTTAATCCAGTGCCCAAATGTTGGTGGGTGAGACTTCTTCCAGTTTATAAGGATTAGCCTCCTGGCCAACAAAGAGCAGAAGACAATCAGGCTTTTGTTGCAGCCACTAAGAGCAACACCCTCAGGGATCACCCCAAATAATTAAATAAGCGGAGATGGACTTATTGTCTTTTTACATATTTTGGAAAAGATGTCAAAAATTATTTTTCCAGAACCTGTACAACTAAGGACATGTCCAAAACATATGCAACAATGTAGCTGGGGCCTGTTTACAGCCGTCACAAGTAGGATCCAATTCCAGTTTAAGTTTTGACAGTTTGACCTTGGACCAGTGGAGACGGTGCACAATTTTGAACTGGATTACTCTGTGTCTGAGGCATACTGATGAGGAGTGAATTCTCTGTACGATGTTTTGCCAGACTGAATCTGAAAGAGGTTCAGATAAGTCTGTTTCCCATTTGTTTTTAAGTGATTCTAAGCTGACTGCTTGACATGAACTGAGCAACTCATAGATTTTACTCATTGTTTGCTTGGTAGAGGTTTTACATTTGAAGATTGAATCCAAAAGAGAGATATGAGGACACGCTGGGAAACATTCAGAGTTAGACTTCACAAAGCCTCGAAGCTGTAAATACCTGAAAAACTGGGATTTGTGAATACTGTATTTCTGTGATAGCTGTTCAAAGGTGGCAAATATATTATCGATATATAGATTGTAAAATGTCCCTAGTTTCTGCCAGGTACCAAAGGCTTCGTCCATAATTGATGGATTAAACATGTGATTTTTTGTCACAGGTGCAGCAAGTGACAGTCCTGTGAGATTGAATGACCATCGAAATTGGTTCCAAATTTTTACTGTATTGATAATAACTGGGTTAGATGTAAAGGTTTAAACAGGCTGCTCAAAAGGCAGTTTAGAACATAGCAGGGCAGCAGGAGAGGTGGAGTCAAGTGTGGCCCTCTCAAGTACCAGCCAACTAGGGCTAACGGTGTCCTGTCTCATCCAATATAGCAACGTTTTTATGTTTGCTGCCCAATAATAATATAAAAAATTTGGGAGTGACATGCCCCCCATTTTACAGGGCAGCTGCAATATGTTTGTAATTATTCGAGGATGTTTATTGTTCCATATAAAGGTTGATATTTGGCTGTTGAGATTAGAAAAAAAAGACTTGGTTAAAAAGATGGGGAGGCATTGGAACAGGTAAATAAATTTAGGAAGCACAGTCGTTTTAATTGTATTGATCCTGCTCCCTACAGACAGGTGTAAGGCATTCCAGCGGTCTAGGTCTGGAAGCTGAGGGCAGCAAAGGAGACGGAAAAGGAGAAAGCACAGGAATGAAATGTTGTGATATGAAAAGCATGTGTGTGAGTGAAGCAGCAGGTTTGGAGAATCCAGATCAACACAGGGAGAACATGAGAACATGATCATTCGGACGCGGAGCTGTCTGCGGTGCTGAAACGTGGCTCTCTCTGTCCAGGGCCGACATTCCCCACACACAGATTCATGATTTAATGAAAGAATACCTGAAAACAACAATCAAAAACAACAAACAGGCTTATGCTCAACGCTCTACTGCACATATGTGCAGCTCCTCTTGCCCTTAATTCATGCCATTCACAGTTATCCGGCTGACATCAGCTATTAAGAACAAGCATTTTAAATCCATAAAACAACAAGGCGATGTTTGACCATAATCACCATATACACCAGTGGTTTTCAAAGTGTGAGGCGCGCCTCCCCTGGGGGGCGCCAGAGGGTTTATCGTGAAACTTGCTTTTTCTGTTGGCACACAGTGGTTCTCTGTTCTACTCTCTCAGGTTCGAACTGCACTGCAGTGTGATTGAAATTGAGAAGTAGAAAATGTTCCTCGCTTTGGGTCACAGCTTGTCGTTCAGGAGAGGTGAGGGGTTCAGAAGTCAGACCAGTTGAGAATCACTGCTGCAAGGCATCACAATCCAGTAAAACTCCTAAAAGCATGTTTATCCCATAACTTCCTCATAAGCATACAAGAATAGTGTTCCAGTGTCACGAAGAATTGAACACTTACTTGCTTCCTTCAGAAAATTAAACCAGACAATTACAACTCAGTACCGAGAGGAACTTTCAGATGTAACAGCTTGATTACATTTTTATTCACACACACATCAGTCTCCTCTGAGGCTGTCAAAAATTGCCATTGCCGACTATATCTCAAGTCGTCAAGGCGGGGTATTGGGTAAAGTTTTCAACTAGCAATAATCGCGCCTCGGATAAACCTCATAAGCTACGATACTGCCACTGCGCAAGGATGACATACCCTCAGCAGAGACAGAGGACTGTTTCTGGGAACACACCTCTCTGTCAGGGGTGCAGTTTCAAACATGACAACTGAAAATGAACAAAAAGCTCCACTATCACAATCTCCGATCTTCATGTACAGCAGTTCAGTTGTTTATTACTACTACAACAAACAAAAGCAAAACTAGAAGCAATCTGACAACATTGCATGAGCTTTCATGTTATTGCGTGATTCCATTGTTAATCATCACAAAAGCCATCAATGAAACTGATTGACTCAACTGAAAGTATTTACATAATGCAGGGCATTGTTTCTCAATTGGTGGAAAATGACCTGTGACCCACTGGAAACTGGTCTGTGACCCGACTCATTTTCAGCGAGTGGCTGGTTATTGTGAGTGAAAGCACTGCTGAAAGGTTGAGTCTGTAGTTAAATGCAAAGTTAGTGAAGTCAAGAGTTCTTTCACCAATGGAGCATAAAATACAATATTTCCCTCTCTACTTACCACGAGTTACATGTTCTTGTTTATCATGAAACTTGCTTTTTCTGTTGGCACACAGTGGTTCTCTGTTGTAATTACAACTCAGTACCGAGAGAGAATTGGAGATATAACAACTTGATGAGGTTGTTACTCACACAGACCAGTCTCCTTGGAGACTGTCAAAAAATTGCTATTGCCGATTACTTTTCAAGTCGTCAAGGCGGGGTATTGGGTAAAGTTTTCAACTAGCAAAAATCTCGCCTTGGACAAACCTCAGAGGCCACGATACTGCCACTGCGAAAAGCTGACCAACCCTGAGCAGAGACAGATGACTTTTTCTGGGAATACACCTCTTTGTCATGGGTGGACGCTTGGTTTCAATTTTTTTTTTTTTTTTTTTGAATGAACAGACAGCCTTCTACTGTCTTCATGAATACAAATCCAGTGTTTTACTACAAATGAATGCAAAACCAGCTGCAGTCCCAGAACATTGCAAATGCTTTCATGGTTGCGGAAAACACATACTGCAGAAAAAAAAAAATTGCTTCAACAGGAAGTGACGCAATACTTTTACGGCGTCATTAAAGGTTCCCTAAAAACGTAAGCCAAGAGATCACAAGGTTCCGACCGCGCCAGTAAGCACAACACTGAGCTTTGGAGCTGTACTGCAATGTTCTAAATAATCTAAAAAGGAATAGAACAGTCTGTCTTAGTGATTTACAGAGTCACTGTAGGAGAGAAAAAGTATGAATGAAGGGGCTGAATTCTCCTGTACACTTTCAGATACACTGCAATTTATGTTTCAATGCTGAGTGAAATTCTAACAAATTCAATACCCAAAATACTGGCAGTACTACAATCAAGCTACAGAAGACCTCCACATAAAAACAATAACTACCACATCATTGAAAATGTCCCTCATATTGTCATTCACAAACAAACCAGTCTCCTCAGAGACTGTCAAAAATTGCCATTGCCGACTATATTTCAAGTCGTCAAGGCGGGGTATTGGGTAAAGTTTTCAACTAGCAATAATCACGCCTCGGATAAACCTCATAGGCTACGATACTGCCACTGCGCAAAGATGATACACCCTCAGCAGAGACAGAGGACTGTTTCTGGGAACACACCTCTCTGTCATGGGTGGACGCATGGCTTCTAATACGATGACTTTGGAAACAAAGAAAAAGCAATTACAAGTAAAAGTGCTGGTGTTAGATAATATGTAAGAATACGAATAACTTTTCTCAAAAAGTGAATGGGTACTAATTACTTCTAAACCAGTGGATGTTTTATGGCGTCATCCAGGACAGACATTTGATGCAATTCACCTGGTAAAATATCTACATTTCTCAGACCAACAATGTACAAGTTACACCACAGAAAGTTGTTTTGTAAGTAAATGTAGATACCACACACAAGAGGAGGCAAAGTGGCTATAAAAGTAAACAAACCTAAAAATGCTTCTAATCTGACGCAATAGTTCATTACAGCATCATAAAGTATTTAACACTTCCTTCATAAAACAAAAGTCAGGCAGTCACAGCTGAGCACTAAGAGAATACTACAGACAGATGATCAAAATTTGCAGAGGTTGTCATTCACACACACATCAGTCTCCTCAGAGACCGTCAAAAATTGCCATTGCCGACTATATTTCAAGTCATCAAGGCGGGGTATTGGGTAAAGTTTTCAACTAGCAATAATCGCGCCTCGGATAAACCTCATAGGCTACGATACTGCCACTGCGCAAAGATGACACACCCTCAGCAGAGACAGAGGACTGTTTCTGGGAACACACCTCTCTGTCACGGGTGGACCAAAAGCTTCAAATATTGTGCTAGCCCCCCCTGGCGGGGCCCTCCTTGTCCCCAGACTCAAGGTTGGGAACCACTGCCATAGAAGAAGACTCACAGTCTTTGTTCTGATCATCTCACTCAGCATGGAGAACTGCAGGAGATCTAGTTTTTTCAACGCAGGTTGAAAAATTCTCTTTTCGTTGTGGTACAGCTCTGTGTTGAGCACAGCTTTACCTTTCTCTGTTAGTGTTTCTTCTCTGCTCTGCTGAACATTCACTAAACGCACTGCTCAATGAGCTTTGTCTACTAAAACTCCAGACTTTGAGACTCTTGTCAGGAAGAACAAACAGACCCAGTTATCCCATTAATTCCTTCAAACTAACCTGTAAGCCAAATGTTGAAGCAAGAGCTGTTTCACTTACCTACTGAGGAGGCTGTAAAAAGGAAATAAACTTTTTCATACTTGAATCCTTTTAAATGCCACTTTTTTGTTTAATTTATTTGGAGTTTAAGTATAAATACTGAGAATACAGAAATATGTTTTTCTCCAAAGTACAGTGTTGTTAGATTCAGTTGGTCACAATTCTCAGCTAAATCTACATAATTTCAATTTTTTCAAAATACTTCTTAGCAGTTGCACTTTATAGTGACTATATTTTGGAAGTTAACAATGGCTTTAATTGAAATGTTCAGACTGTCATGTCAACCTTCTGATTGATGCCTGAGTCAGTGACTAAAATATTTTAATGATGTATACACTGAATGGATCCTCAGCTCAGCTACATATTTTGAGCTTTTTTGAAATTACTTTTCAGTTGCGACTTTTTTATTTTATGCTTTAGAATTAAAGCACTGCTGTGTCTGTTGTTAACAAAGGCCAAAACTACTGAAGTACAGAGTTTTTTCCTGCTAATTTAGCATACAATAATATTTCACTGTCTAGTTATCTGGTTTATCATGAAATTTGCTTTTTCTGTGGGCACACATAAATTCTATTTTACTATCTCAGGTTCAAACTGCACTGTAGTGTTACTGAAATTGAGAAGTGGAAAATGTTCCTCGCTTTGGGTCACAGCTTGTCATTCAGGAGAGGTGAGGGGTCCAGAAGTCAGACCGGTTGAGAATCACTGCTGCAAGGCGTAACAATCCAGCAGAACTCCTAAAAACATAGGCCCAATCCCAATTCTCTGCTTAATCCTCACTCCTCAACCTTGGTCCTCAATCTCAAATTAAGTGCTACCTAAAAACAAGTGTTAAGGAATGTAATGTCACTTGGAAATGGGACAACCCTTAAAGACAGTTACGTCCTTGGACCACAGGGGGCAGCACTGCGCAAGAGGGTAGAAGAAAGCCAGAAGTGCAGTGTTTCCTGCAGGAAAAAAGTTTGGCCTGGGGGGAGCGCGCGCGGCGGGGAGTTTTTTGGCCGTCGGGAGGGTGCTAGCGGCCAGCGCGACGCTTCTTTGGACCGTCCGAAGAAGAGAGAGCGCACACGCGTGGACCGCTGTTGTTTTTTCCCTCTCCGTTGTCAAGGCGCTGCAGAATTTAGCGCGGTAGCGGTGGTGGTGGGGGGCTGGCAGCAGTAATACTTTTGGTCAATGATCCATAACAACGCCCTTTATAACTGTAAGTAATGCACCCTGCATTAGAAATGTTTAACATTTTGCATGTGTGACCTTGTTAATAAATGCATTCAAATGAATTTTCTTGATTTCTTTCTAATAGCCTTTGCAAATACGTATTATCTGTGATAGAAAGTTAATACAATTACTCCCAAAGTAATATACACAAGTTTTTATTAATAAAATAACAGCAAAACGAACTATTTAACAAGCATTCTGGATTCTCCTTAACTCCAAGGTAGGTCTGGTAGAATCTCAAAATTAAGGGAGATAACGTCCCTTAGTCTCGCTCCTTTCCTCAACTTGTTTAGGAATGGGACACCACTTAACCTCACGGGAGCGCGCATTTTGAGGAATGAGGAGTAAGATTGAGGATTAAGCAGAGAATTGGGATTCGCCCATAGTTTACCCCAGAACTTCCTCATAAGCATGCAGGAATATTGTTGCAGTGTCATGAAGAACTGAATGCCTACTTCCTTCCTTCAGGAAACTAAATCAGACAATTAAAAATCAGTAGTTACTGAGAGGAAACTCCAGAGGTAACAATTTGGTGACGGCCTGGTCACAATCAACATTGACTCCAGGTGGACAGCAGACTAAAAAATTCAGCCTCAACAAACTGTGCCAATTTTTATTTTCACTATACTACAGTTTTCGAGCAATCAGATGCAAAAAAATTCATCCAGTAATCTTATTTGGTAGTAAAATGGTGATCAGTTAAAGATGTCGAGGTAAAATGGGGTATGGACTCTACATTAGCATGACTTGGATAGCATAACAAGACTTAAAACAGATGAAGAGCATCACTACAACTTAATAAACTCAGTTGTTTGTTTAATTTAGTAAAATATATGAACAGAACTCTGCTTTATTGCCCATCAAATGACCACAAAAGACTCTATAACGTGCAAATGTGATGAAATATGTGGAAAATAAATTATCTTTTCTGCAAACTTAATATAAATGTCTGCACATACAATTTGCACATTGCTGGATTGCTGTAATTTATGTTTCTTAACTGATTTGTATCAAATGAACAACAACAACTGCATTATTTCTGAAATCTTGACACTCAGAAGTTTGTAAAACGTCCTATCGGGCCGATGAATCGGCCAATCCAATGAATCAGTCGACCTCTAACTGGTAGTGCAGTGAAATAACATAAAGTCACTGAAATTGTTGTTTCATTGTTGTTCAATTACCATTACCAAATTTACCAAATGAGAATTTTCCCGTAGCATTATGCGAGTTATTCAAAAAGAAGAATTTTGTAATTCAAAGTCCTTGCTTCGATTCTCTGCGTTAGTTTTCTGTGGGTAAAAGATGTACTTTTAGGCAAATATGTTGTCTTGAGAGTTGTAGATAAATACACCCCTTTTCAACATGCTCACATGTTCCAATAATATCAAGAATTTCAACTTCTAAGTGGAATAACAAAATGCGAGGGTATGGACACTACATGGGGTACGGACACTACAATTGCAAACAACAGATCCCATTTGCAACTGTTGTAATATTAACTGTGTGCACTATATCCACAACATATCATCATTCAAATAGTGCTACCCAGCAGTGGCGGCTGCTGGTCTTCCAAAGAGGGGAAGCTCATTTTCAGCATACATTGTAATATGTGTAATCTGTTTTTTGTATGTAAATTCTATTAGCTTTCATGCCTTTTGTCTGCCCTGTCAAAGTTAGACAGATCCTCAAAGCCCACTTGTGACCAGACAACACCTCCCTGAGATAGTTTCATCCAGAGGCCTGGCCAGCAGGACATTTGGTGACAGCACTTCCAGTCAGCAGCTCACCTTGTCAGACCAGGACAGCTGAAAGGACCTGTTACTTTTCCCCAACTTTCGGCACCAGCTCAGTCTTAGGAGTTGATCTGTTATGCAGTTTAACACCAATTTTCTCTTCGTAAGGAAGACTATCAAATGGCTTCACCAAAATCCGGTCCACAACATTCACATTGTCTGCCGTTGTGTGCAGCTAGCGAGCAGCTGGAGCTGCTGGAGCTGCTGGAGGCTGGAGCGCTGTGTGAGAGAAGGGGAGAAGCTCCACAGCTGCTAGTCGAGGACAGAAACCACAGAGTGACCGAAACGAGTCTCCAAACACAACGCTAGTCGTTTTTCACAAACACAAAGTCTCCAGGGATCAGTAAAGCCTCCGAATCAACTCAGAACAACAGAATGAAAAACTTCAGAAGCACTTTGGTGCATTTTTTTTACTTCAAGATCGCTGATTTGCTCATTTCGCTGTCAATCAAGCTTCACACAGATCATCCAATCACCATGCAGAAGCTCAGCGTCCAGGCCAGCCCACTGCCCCATAGACCCCCAGAGACGCTGAGCGTCCGTGGGCGGGACCAGCCCAGTATTTTATCCAATGAGCGTCCAGTTTCACTGCAGCAGAACAACCCATTCTAGCTTCCGCATGGACGCTCAGCGTCCAGCTGTTTAAAGCGCCGTGCCGCTGCGAGGAGGAGTGAGAAAAAAGCCGAGTCAATTACTTGAGATAAGTAGCCGATTCTGAACAAAAGATGAACGTGTTGTAGCGCATATTTAGTGAATGAAATGTTCACACAACAGTAAATATTGGACCACTTATTTTTTGACATTTTAGGGGAAGTTGAGCTTCCCTTGCAGTCTTAGAGCAATCGCCACTGCTACCCAGGTATATAAAATAGAACATTCAGCTCAAGCCAAATACATAGTAGGAATGAGGAACTGGATAGGGGTACGGACACTACCGGAAATGAGTAGTTACTGGATGTAACTCCATTTCTACGAGTAAGTGCGTGCCCGCCTACGGGCCATCTGCAGTCCGACTTCTTGAGTACAGCATCCCAGGTGTGTGAAAGCAAAAGGCCCCCTCAGCACGAGACAGTGAACGTGCCCCCGAGACAGTGAACCGGGATGAGGGGGCCTTTTTGCTTTCACACACCTGGGATGCTGTACTCAAGAAGTCGGACTGCAGATGGCGCTGTTCTCCTGCTTCCACTAGTGGGAGAATAGCGCCAAAACCTGTATAAATCAGCTGACAAGATACGTCACAACAACATCACGTGACTCTCTGAAGAAGACAGCTGACAGCTGCCGAAACCGTCAAGTAAATAACAAAATCCCTCCCTGGTCTTTGGAAAAGAACCTTTGTTTTGGAGCCTTCTACTGTCTTTATGAATACAAATCCAGTGTTTTACTACAAATGAATGTAAAACCAGCTGCAGTCCCAGAACATTGCAAATGCTTTCACGGTTGTGGAAAACACATACTGCAGAAAAACAAATTGCTCCAACAGGAAGTGACGTAATACTTCACGCCCTCATTAAAGGTTCTCTAAAAACGTAAGCTGAGTGATCATAAAAATAATAATAACATAAATACTGTAATTAGCACATCATTAAAAATGTCCTCATATTGTCATTCACAAACAAACCAGTCTCCTCAGAGACTGTCAAAAATTGCCATTTCCGACTATATTTCAAGTCATCAAGGCGGGGTATTGGGTAAAGTTTTCAACTAGCAATAATCACGCCTCGGATAAACCTCATAGGCTACGATACTGCCACTGCGCAAAGATGACACACCCTCAGCAGAGACAGAGGACCATTTCTCGTAACACACCTCTTGGTCATAGGTGGACGCATGATTTCAAATATGTCTTCTTGAATGAACAGACAGCCTTCTTGTCTTCATCTGTGATCTTTGTGCAATACAAAATGAGGCGATACCTATCACTAAAGAAACATTCCCTTAAAAAAGCCGTTGCCTCCATCAACAAAGTTTTTGTCAAGTTTTTTTTTTTTCCTTTTTCGAATTGAGTTGCCATGGGATGAATCAACTTTGGTGGGCGGGGCTAAACCATCATACTGCCGGGTTCCAGAGCCAATCACATGTGAGTTCCCGAGGTTGCCAAACAAAAAGCACAACATTTTACATGTTCTGACTGCGCTGTCAGGCATGCGCTGCCATGCACATGCGTGAAGTACATTATGTGATTTAATAGTATCACTTCTTGCACCTTGAAAGCTACCTGCTACCTGAAGATAATACACACACACACACACACACACACACACACACACACACACACACACAATAATTTACTGTAATAACAGCCTCAACACTTATTTTTCATGATAACAGCGTAGGGGTGGGCGGTATAAACCGTATGCGATATAAATTTGGCCCACGGTAGGGATTTTGGTCATACCGCCCAACCGCGATAGCACATTACATCCTCTAGGTGGCAGTAATGCAACTTTTTAGATGCCTGGTTTCCCAAAGAAGAAGTACACAACAACAGCGATGACGCGAGCAGTGAACAGACAGAGGAAGAGCTCGTGAAAACGATTGGTGCAACATCTATAACAACGATCTGTAACTGGTGGCCCACCGGTCCAACAATAATATCTGGCCCGCCAGATGATTTTGAGAATCTGAGGCAGCTGCTTCATGGAGGCAGTAACACCGTCCATTAACCTGTTACGGTGCGTTTCCACTGGACGCGACGCAAATTTTTCGTGCGATGAGATTACATACAAAGTCCATGTAATGACGCGATTGTCGCTCAATCTTGAGCGGCGGGCGGCGAGCGATGACGTGGCGGACGGCCGGCAGCAAGCGTTTCCAGCGAAAAATCCGTGCGCCCGTTGACTTGCACTCCCAGTGGGCCCCGCCCACCGCTCGCCGCCCGAAGCCCGTCACTTCATCGCTTTACGCTTGTCGCTCGAGTTGAAATATTTTAAAGGTGCATTAAGGAGTTTGCACGTTTTATGTGAAACAGCGCCCCCTGCAGGCCTTGGGCGTAATGCAGCTTGGTGAAACACTCGTGCCTGTGGCTCGCGTGCACGGAAGAGGGGAAATCCTTTCTTGCTCTTTTAGTAGCACCAGAGTAAAATTGAAGTTTCTTTTACCTGGTGGAGTCTGTGTGGAGCTGTGGCAGTGCTAGAAGCCAGTCTTTTCTTACTTTTTGGAAGATCCTGCTCAGTTGTTGCTCACTAAGCATCTGGAGGACTAATGGCGGACAAAACGAAACCTAACTAAATCAGGCCAGCCAGAGCACGCATTACATCATTCCTTTCAGATTCTCCCCCAAAAAATTCTGGTGCCGGACCGGCACTGCAACTTTCAAGTGACAATTTAGCGCTGTTAGCGGTACTTGCAATGAATATGTCAGGGCACATTGTACACATCATTAAAAATGTGCAACATATTTATGGTGGAAAATAAGTATTTTTAAAGTTGAAAAACTCCTTAATGCACCTTTAACATTTCAAGCGAATTCACACCAGGACAGCCTATCAGCGTGGGGGTCTTCAGGGACGTACTGACGTAGGGCATACAGTGCTCCAACCACGCAGAACAGTTGACATGATGCCAAGGCAAGCGGCGAGCTGCGTGCGTGATCTCATTTGTTTAACGCTTCTGATGGAAACACAGCGTCAACCGGAAGTAGGGCTGGAACCGGCCATGGTCCATGCGCAGCTCCTGCAGTAGTGCTGTGACTTTCAATGAACGAGCCGTTCGTCCGAGTCCAGCTGTCACCGCTGCCTTCATGTGACCGTCATCGTTTGACGCATCGCTTCAAATTGCTTTTTTTTTAATGAACAGGCAGCCTTTTACTGTCTTTATGAATACAAATCCATTGTTTTACCACAAAAGAACAAATTAATTCAAAACCAGCTGCAGTCCCAAAACATTGCAAATGCTTTCATGGTTGCGGAAAACACATACTGCAGAAAAAAAACACCGTCATTAAAGGTTCCCTAAAAAAGTAAGCTGAGAGATCACAAGGTCCCAACAGTGTCAATAAGTACAACACTGAGCTTTGGAGCTGTACTGCAATATCCTAAATAATCTAAAAAGGAATTTAACAGTCTTTTTTAGTGATTTACAGAGTCACTGTTGGAGAGAAGGAAGTATGAATGAAGGGGCTCAATTCTCCTGTACACTTTAAGATGCACTGCAATTTATGTTTCAATGTCGTGTGAAATTCTAACAAATGGAATATCCACAACATTGGCAGTGCTAGAATGAAGCTACAGAACATTTTCACATGAATACAGTAACCCTCATATTGTCATTCGCAAACAAACCAGTCTCCTCAGAGACCATCAAAAATTGCCACTGCTGACTATTTTTCAAGTCGTCAAGGCAGCGTATTGGGTAAAGTTGAACTTAGAACAGCCTAAACACCTGCATGTGAGAGTGACTGCACGGCAACAAGTATAAAGGAGCTTGATTCACCTGAAAGTCTTTGGGTCATTCCAGAAATGAAGGACATTTCATGTCCCAGCCATGAAAGTTCATGTAACTATTTCAAAATAATTTATTAATCAATTAAAAATAAAAGCTGGGCAAAAAAGTATATTTAAAACAACTTTTAAAATACCAAACATGTCTATAGTATCTCCTAAAATTCTATTTGTCTTTTGTCCTACCACCCCTGAGGACGACATGGAATCTCAAAGTAAATTTTTCAGGTAAAAAACATGCTGTATTTTTCTTGGCAAACTTACTTAAGATGGTGCAGTGGGCCAACAGTAACAGTGAGCTGAACAGATGTATATGTAATCCTGTCACTGTGTAATAAGTGGAAACTGTCAATGTTTTCTTGTCTTTGACATTTTAATCGAGGTGAATTGTAGCTTTATATGAGCTCCCATGTAATTTTGTTGTACCCCCCCCCCCCCCCCGTGCAATGACAATAAAGTCTATTCTATTCTCTCAACTCTTCATCCACTTTGTTTATTGACTTCAACAACAACATCAGTCTCCTCAGAGACCGCCAAAAATTGCCATTGCCGACTATATTTCAAGTCGTCAAGGCGGGGTATTGGGTAAAGTTTTCAACTAGCAATAATCGCGCCTCGGATAAACCTCATAGGCTACGATACTGCCACTGCGCAAAGCTGGCTTGTTCAGCGCGCTGCCACAGGGAGTCATTCAGCTGCAGACTGCGTTTATTCATGGTGTTTCACCTCTAGCTGAGATAATTCAATCATTCGACGAGTGAAACTTACGCTAAATGATAAAATAAATAAGATCTTTGTTCAAATGTGCTGTTTACGAGTTTAGTCTTATTTAAACTTCACAACCTCCCGCGTTGCATCATGGGATTGCTTAAGTTCCGCCAACAATGGTGTGTTTCCACCTCCCCTACTCTGCTTTACCCCTCTTCTGGTCGTTTCCATCAGTCCACTTAAAGTCTTTGATGCCTGAGCTGAGCCAATCAAACGTTTTTATTTTTATTTATTTTTTATTTTTTTGCCAAATGTTGATGAATAAACAATTGGTCTTGAAGGTTTAGAGCAGGGGTGGGGAACCCTGGTCCTGGAGGGCCGCAAACCTGCATGTTTTCCATGTCTCCCTGCTTCAACACACCTGAATCGAATCAAGATTCATGGCCAAGTCCAGCAGAAAGCCAGATAACGAGCCTCATTGCAATCAGCTGTGTTGAAGCAGGGAGACATGGAAAACATGCAGGTTTGCGGCCCTCCAGGACCAGGGTTCCCCACCCCTGGTTTAGAGGCATAGTTTTGGTCTCAAAGCATAATTGACTTTCTACTTCAGAAGCCACAGCTTGCAATTCACTTTGGCAATTTTCACTCACAAGCACTTCATTCCCCTCAGGGACCATCAAAAAATTGCCATTGCTGACTACTTTTTAAGTCGTCAAGGCGGGGTACTGGGTAAAGTTTTCAACTAGCAATAATCACGTCTCGGATAAACCTCACAGGCTACGATACTGCCACTGCACAAAACTGACACACCCTCAGCAGAGACAGAGGACAGTTTCTGGTAACACACCTCTTTGTCACGGGTGGACGTATGGCATCAACTATTTTTATTTTTTTGAATGAACGGACAGCCTGTTACCATCGTCATGAATACCAATCCAGTGTTTTACTACAAAAGAACAAATGAATGCAAAACCATCTGCAGTTCCAGAACATTGCAAATGCTTTCATATTAAACCAGGTAGTTCCAGAGAGTTACAAGTCATTCATTATCAGAGCATAAATAGGTCAAATAAAGTACTTGACTCAACTAAAAGCATGTTTTTACTGTCATTTGAAATTTCACTATAAACATATAGTTACACTGTTGTGGCCTCATGAAATACTCAAAACATGATCACTGCCATCATGAAACAGTTAATACAGCTGAGAGACTATCAACAGATGAATGGGGTACAGAACCACCAATTTTTTTTTTTTTTTCAACCGATGTGTATGTCTCTTCAGAGACCACCAAAAATTGCCATTGCCGACTATGTTTCAAGTCGTCAAGGCGGGGTATTGGGTAAAGTTTTCAACTAGCAATAATCACACCTCGGATAAACCTCATAGGCTACGATACTGCCACTGTGCAAAGATGGTTCCTCAGGGTGCTGCCAGAGGGAGTCATTCAGCTGCAGACTACTTTTATTCATGGTGTTTCACCTCGAGCTTAGATAATTGGATCATTCAACGAGGGGAACATACGCTGATCGATAACATCAATAAGACTTTGTTCAAATGTGTTGTTTGTGACTTTAGTCTTATGAGTCAAGGACTTCGGGTGTCTGAACTAACTGAAGCTCGCCAAATGGCCTGGACAGCTGCAGTCCGACGCTCAAACATCACATTTGACGTCAATCAACCAAGTTGGTGATTGTTCCTGTAGGGCAGCCTATTCTCACGCACTGGCCATGGAACTCATACAATTGATCAGATTTACACGCTGTCACGCCACACCCTCGATTTCTCATGATGAAATGTCCACATGCCTGATTTCAATTTGTCTGTGATCGATCTGTTGAGCCTGCGAAAGCCATTCGCGATTGACTAGTTATGCCTGTAGAGAGCTGCGCATGCGCCGTCACTGCCAGAGACTGATTATCAGTCATTTTTCTCATTCAGACATGTTTGTGTTAAGTATTTAGGCTCTTAAAACTTTGAATAACATTCGCTAACTCGTTTTTAATATGTGAGAAAATTTTATACTTTCTGAATGCTTTGTGAACACTACTTTGAGGTTTACGTGCTTCATGTGCAGGCTGAATGTAAAGGAGGAATAGTTATTTGTGTCTCGGCATGTTGTATTGTTGTGAAAGGTTCAAATGTGGTCACTTCTCAAATATTAACATTTCAGTGGGATACAGTGAATTTTCTGAACAGAGGAATGTATTGGTGTTTCTTTTAAATTTAATGGAGTTATTTCAGTGAATGTAATTTGTGGGGCTATTTTTTATCATAATAGACAAACAGACTGGCCTTCCCGACAGCATCTCAACATGTAAATGTTGGACGGTTCAAATTCCTCATTTCTCAGTGTCTCAGTGTCTTTTGACGTGAAACTGTTTACAATCAAAATACATGCAACGCTTCAGATAAACCATTGAGAATAAACAATATTTTTGCATTAAATTTGAGATTTGGTATGTGAAATACAAGTTAACTAATTATGTGATTAATGGTGATTAACTACATTCAAATCTTCAGATAATTTTTAACCAATTGACAGCACTTTTTTTATTGTGCTTATGAGTTAATTTTGGAGCCAAAACACAGGAAACATGGTAAAATAAGACAAGCAAGAAATGATATGACGAATGTAAGAAACAGATGTTTCATGAATGTACATCCTTAAAGGTGCATTAAGGAGTTTTACAACCTTAAAAATACTTATTTTCCACCATAAACATGTTACACATTTTCAATGATGTGTACAATGCGCCCTGACATATTCATTACAAGTACCTGTAACAGCGCTAAATTGTCATTTGAAAGTTGCAGTGCCGGTCCCAGCATTTTTTTGGGGGAGAATTTGAAAGGAATGACGTAATGCATGCTCCGGCTGGCCTGATTTCCTTAAGTTTCGTTTTGCCCGCATTACTCCGCCAGATGCTTAGTGAGCAACAACTGAGCAGGATCTTCCAGAAAGTAAGAAAAGACTGGCTTCTCGCACTGCCACAGCTCCAGCACAGACTCCACCAGGTAAAAGAAACTTACATTTTACTTGAGCGCTACTAAACGAGCGAGGAAGGAGTCCCCCTCTTCCGTGCATGGGAGCCACAGGCACGAGTTTTTCACTAAGCTGCATTACGCCCAAGGCCTGCAGGGGGCGCTGTTTTGCATAAAACGTGCAAACTCCTTAAGGCACCTTTAAGACAGTTTATTTGCACCTCATGTATTTCTTTCAAACAATTCTGCTTTTTTTTATTTTCTAAAAGTTACACCCACTATTTTACAGCTGTAAATGCATGTATTGTAAATGATTCATTGGAAAGCTGTGTGCAGAATCATGATGCCCACAGCGCTGCAGGGCTACAAACAGCTTCATGAAAGAGCAAACCATTTGCCAAGTCAGTATTTGATCATCAACAATCATTTTGTTATTACTTCTAATATTAGTAATGAAACCAGACTACAGAGAACCCCTGTCATACGTGTATCCAGCATGTTTCTCCTGTCATCAGAAGAAAAGCCTGCTGAGGTTGTCCTCACTTCCTGATCTAACCAGTGGCTTTGCGGTAAAGGAAGTTACCCTGATCTGCATCTGTTGAGTTTCTGGTTTGCCCAAAACTATTGTATTTTATACCCAGTGTGTTTTGCTGGTATAACATGATCTGCATGTGCATCATATCTTTCAGGGTTTTTTTTTTCAACATTTCAATTTCCACAAGCCAGTATTTTCAATACCTTGTAAACATTGTCTCTGTGTGCAAAGGTATGAATTAAAACACAAGTCATGCTCTGAAAGAGAAAGAAAACACCAACCCTGAACATCTGCTTCGCAGAATCCAACAGGAAGTGAAGCAGTTGTGTGGTCAGAGCATATCTCCTCACACAGGAGGGAAATACAGGCTATGACAGGTTGGGATTTTAAGGAGATTTAATGTAAATATCATGCTGATCAACAATTCCTTGAGATGTGTCTTGTCTGCAATGGCATCAAGCCGCCATTAGGGGCGCACTTCCACAAGGGGGAACCACTGATGTGGAAACAAATGACATGTGACAGAGTGACTGCAGGGCAAAAAGTAGCTTGATGAACCAAAAAAGTATTTGAGTCATTCCAGAAATGAAGGACATGTCACGTCCTAACCATGAACTTTCATATAACTCATAATCTTAAGGATGTAACACCAAACATACCCGCAGTAGCTCCTGAAATCCTATTTGGCTCAAACAAAAAAATATTCGGGTAAAATTAATTCTGTATTTTTCTTTGCTAATTTACTTAAGATGGGCCTGTTGTCAAACAGTAAAAATGAGCTAAAACAGACACCGGATAAAAATGTTAACATTTGCAATGTTATTACTGTGATAACAGCAAACAAATGAAAAAAATTGAACATACCAGCTTGAGGTAAGTGAGCTGAGCGAACCAAGCATTTTGCTTTGTTGCCAAATATTACTTGATAACTCAAACAAAACCCACACCTAGATGTTACCGAGTGGTTCGGCTGCAACTGCGTGACGCATCACTCACTCTATCGATTGTATTTATTTTGACAAGCATTTCAGTCTCCTGAGAGACCGTCAAAAATTGCCATTGCCGACTATATTGCAAGTCGTCAAGGCGGGGTATTGGGTAAAGTTTTCAACTAGCAATAATCGCGCCTCGGATAAACCTCATAGGCTACGATACTGCCACTGCGCAAAGCTGACACACCTTCGGCAGAGACAGAGGACTGTTTCTGGGAACACAGCTCTCGGTCACGGGTGGACGCAGGATTTCAAATATTATTTCCAAAGACATAATATTTTTCCCGCTTTGGAAACAGAAAGCTTTACTCTCCTCATGAGAGATATTTAGGAACAAAATTAGTTTCTTGCCAAATAAACCTCAAAAGTAATCGACGTCGCTAAACTGAAAGTGTTTTATGTATGTCACGTGATATGACGTCATGTCTATTAGTAGTCACATATCTAATGAATTAAGTAAAACGTGTAGAATTTCATCTAGCAGACAGTTGTGGTTTTACAGTCCAGGACACCAAACTCGCTAAAAAAAACATAATCGTTCCTTTAAAAGGAAAAAAATATATGAGGCGCACCTCCGCGTTTGATCACGTGATTTGACGTCGTATGTGTCATCAAAGACCTAAAATATTAAAATATGCAATTTAATTTCTACCTGATCCTAAACAGATAAACTGTTATGGATTTACTGTATGAAACAAATCAAATCCGCGTTGCTGAAAACACACGGCACAGAAAAAAGAAATGCTCCAACAGGAAGTGACGAAATATTTTACGTCTGCATTTTAGGTTCCCTAAAAACATGGGCTGAGAGATCACAAGGTTCCGTCCCCGTCAATAAGCACAACACTGAGTTTTTGAGCGGTCTAGAAAAACAACATGAATGTAACGTTGTAAATAATCTAACAAGGCACAAGACAGTTCGTTTAAGCGATTACCAGAGTTGGTGGAGGAGAGAAAGGTATTTGAATGAAGAGGCTGTATTCTCCAATACACATTCAGTTCATACGTGGGAATATACTTTTTGATGCCGTGTGAAATTCAAATAAATGATGTTTAACAAATACGCGACCCAAGAAATTGGCAACACGACAATCCAACGCTGACCATGTTATCTCCACAGTTAAACGATAGGCTCAGGTACAATAAGTCCAGCGCAGTACAACTACTTTTTCTGAATGATTCATTTAACAAGCATTTCAGTCTCCTTAGAGACCGTCAAAAATTGCCATTGCCGACTATATTTCAAGTCGTCAAGGCGGGGTATTGGGTAAAGTTTTCAACTAGCAATAATCGCGCCTCGGATAAACCTCATAGGCTACGATACTGCCACTGCGCAAAGCTGGTTTGTTCAGCGCGCTGCCACAGGGAGTCATTCAGCTGCACACTATGTCTATTCATGGTGTTTCATCTCTAGCTGAGATATTCGGATCATTTGACGAGTGAAATATACGTTTAACGATAACATAAAGAAGACTTTGTTCAAATGTGCTGTTTACGAGTTTAGTCTTATTTAAACTTCACAACCTCCCGCGTTGCATCATGGGATTGCTTAAGTTCCGCCAACAAGTCAAATCTATCGCATTTAGGCATTATTGAAATAAAAGACTTACGAATAATTATGCTTTGTGCCCTAGTAGTGAAGTAGATAAGTGACTGGCACATCTTTAATCGTCTTCGATACTTTAGATTACAATTTCAGATATTGAAGGTACGGTGGCTGGTTTGACCCAATTTCAAATCGATTTGATTGGTTCGATTGACGCTTGAAATCAAATGCTATAAAATGAAATAATCTTCATATGTCAACGAGCCATAAAATCCGACATAAAGAAGGCTATGATTCTTCCAGGAGAATCACATGAACCTGAAGTTCTTCACAACTACATGCCATATTACAGAACCGCCACCAGAGGTCAGTATTGGCGCGAGAAAATGTGCCTTGATTTATGAGAAGGCCTGAAATTCAACAAAATGTTGAAAAAGAAAACAAGTATAACTCTTCAAACAAGCTACTCAATCCGTCAGAATACTCGCTTAAGAAGCAACACGTAGATAACTGTTAAAGAAATGGTTTCATGGCTGATTCGTGTGACTAGTTATATAACTCAAGCTTTGTCAAATTGATGCTTTCTGGCGACGAACTAACACAAAACACACTGGAACTATTAAGTCACCATAAAATACAGAAAAGCAACGCATTTTTCAACATATCAACTTATCTTTTATCATAACATATCATTATTCCCGTAATTGGAACTCACCTGTTTTGTTGAAGAAGTTCAATTTCAAACAGTTAAACCACGAAAAAATTCAAAATATTGTATCCCAAGATGTGAAGAAGAAGAAAAATCCAAAGATATCGTCCAAATTGAAGTATTTTCCATCAATTTGTTGAGTCGATGTGAGAAACACGTGTTCGTGACCTGACTCGGTTAAACAGAAAAAAAAAACGCTGCACCGGAAATTAATTAAATCATCAATTATTTTTCCGCTTCGACAAAATAAGTGTTTTATAATATCGTTCTCAGCTGAGTTTATGTTCATTTCACACAGGTATCCTTGAATACTTTACTGAGGAAAATCTTCAACTCACCTTAAAATGAGTCCTATAATATTGTTTCCATTCTACCATCTATTCAGAGGGGTAATATTCCCAATAATGAGAGCTTTTGTATATTTCATTAGATTTTCCTCATAAATACGCAGAATGGCTAATGTTCTGGTTATTGATAGTGTGCAAGTCGAATATCCAGGTCATTATTAGTGTTTGCAAGTACTATTCTATTTACTGACAGACTTGAAATTCATTGTAAAGGTTATTATTGTTACTTGTCCAGCTTTTAGGTTAATTACACTGTGACTGATGTTTACAGTCACACATCATTTCAGACCCAGATTTTGGATGGTTAAAGTGTCAAGGCCAAATTAGATAACTTCCATTGTGTTTTGTGTTTTTCTGAAAGACTGACACAAATACAGAAGCCATGACTTTATACAATGACTATTCATTTCCATGATATGAGGCATTCTCAAATGAATCAGTATTCCAAACGAGCCTGGTGTTAAGTGGATGATAGAGTAAACCGAAAGCACCGGCTTGGAGACAAAGGCCATGGAAAGTCAATTGTTTGGCACATTTAGTCACCAGAATAAATCTGTGGATTAACTATCAAGTTTAAATAGAAGCCATGAGCGTCTAAATTGAAGTGGGATACAGCAATTCAGCTTCAAGGGCCATAGCATCCATTCATTAAACATAAGACAGGTTCATCTGTTTGAAAAAACTCAGAATCAGCCTCCGTGTCAAAAGGATGCCAAAATTAGGTACATGTCTGAGTGCAACCATTTGATGTCAGATCAGGCCATGAGTCCTCGGCACAGGCAAATGTGTACTTTGCATACCGTGTGTATGTGACACAAACTGTAATCTCACAGTGAGAATATTAGAAGCCCTTTCACTTGTTGTGAAGCTTCGGTGGGATAATGCCGGTGCTTTTGGGTGCTCAGCAGATAAGCATTGGTGTGCCAGGTGTTAAAGCTGCCTGGGCTGACACATTAGACAGGGATTTGCTCCTGCCAGAATGTCAGGCCAATGAGGCTCATAGAGGTAGGCTTGGATCACTGTCAGGGACAGGTAAGTACGCAGATAAGGGGATTACACCATGTTTGCGCCAAGTAATCTCAAATGAATCCTGCCAGCCTCTGTTTCATCCTCACCTGGAACGCCCGAATTCATCTTTTCTCAACTCAAGAAACACATTATGAGAACAAAGTTCAATTTCCAAGATGATCCTTTTAACCTGGCTTAAAACAAATTGGAGCACTTGTCTGTTCTGGTCATTTAACAATTGTGATTGCAATAATCTCCCCTGGTTCTCAAAGGGGTATGATTACTTTTTTGTATTTGTATATCCTATTTTATCATCCGCTCGGGGTGGTTAAGTAATGCTAGGTTTTTTTTTAATCAAATGGGCCATCCTTTAAGGGAGAATCTGGTTTTGCCGTCTCAGACTGAAAGGCTTAAAGTTGACCTGTTGAACAAATAGGACTCCGTGAGAGTAGCTGAACGTCTCTCTGGGCCTCCCCGCTGGTAGGCAGAGTGATGAAAATAGAGTGTAGCAGATGGCTTAGCTGTTTCCACCATTCAGCGCAGGCTGCAGGGCAGCCCACATAATACCATGCCATCCAAAAGGGCTCAGTGGACGGCCTATAGTCTTCAAATTCTGAGAGCTATTTTCCCCTGAACTGTCAATCCATTGGCTCATACAAGAAAGGCGAAACTACAGTGACATATTCAAGCCGAGATTTAATCCATCTTACAGCATGTAGAGCAGCCAATGGCAGTATAAGTAGGACTGTTTTGGTTTTGGGGAATTAAATCTTGTCGGTGAAACCCAGAGACTGAGAACGAGCCAAGTAGGTTGGTTCAGCTTTCCTCGCGCTGCAACCTCCCGCCTGTAATTACACATCTTCAACGATCGTCAAGGACACACAGGCTCTTCGAATTTCTGATCGGTGACTCAACGGGAAATGGATGGCGCACACACTTTTAAAAGAGTGTGCAGGGAAGCGGGTGTGTTTACCGACACGCAAGTGCAGCCGGAGGTAAAAAGGCCATTGTGTAATCTGGTCTACTCTACATCAGCCTGGTTAAAGACATTTGCTGTTGCTTGAAGTCCCTGTGTTCCCTCCCAGAGTGAGGCCACCTGGACAATGCAAGATGAGCTGAGTAAACTGTGATTAGATTGTGTTGTGAACAGAAAGTGGAAGATAATTGCATTTTTTCCCCAAATGACAGCAAAGATAGTGTAAGTTGACATCCGATAAGCGAAGACAAATGTCACGCATGGCGGCTTTTAGTTTCAATCCAAACTTCATGGCAAAGATGCAAGGAGTTCTTTAGTTTTGGTGCCACGCAGCCATGTGCCTCTCCTTTAAGGCATATATTATCGGCATATTTATAGGACATGTCTGCACCTGCAATAAAAAAGTTCAGCAAAACCATAAAGGACAACTCTCTAATTCAAAAATGTTGGGTTTTTTTTTTTTTTTTTTTTGCTTCTCCAACACACATGCTGACACACACACATGCTTGCAGATTGTTCACACCAACCCACACACTGCTGCCACCCTGCTATTCCCAGCCTGTGGTTATTCCCAGACTGAGTCAGAACGGCACCATAAGCCCGTCTGTCCGTTTTCTGCCAAACCTGATGTCTCCCCGTCGCACATGCCTTCACAAAGGATGCGAGTTCCACATACAGTAGCCAGAGCTCGGTTACTCACACCTCCCTCCCGTGCACTGTAATTACTTATAACTCATATTGACAGCTGGAGGTGCACTCGGCTAGGTCAGAAATCCATTCACATCAAAGTGGTGCCTCTGCTTTAAATAACCTTCCTCTGTCTCCCCGTTGAGCCTTTCTTCACACCTTTATCGTTCAACAGCATGACAAGTTCCTGCGTCTGTGAACCGCTCCATCTGTTGTCTGTGCATCTTTAGATTAACCACCACAGTATATCTGGCAACCTTCACCCGCTGAAGCAAAAAGTAAGACTGATAGATGCCTGATACTGCCACAATCCAAGGGCGAGGACACGCGATGTTGAGAATGTGTAGATTATTTTCACATTTTACAAATTCTTCACTTATGGTGGGGTTACAAAAGCATAAATCTTTAGACTCACGCAGCACCAAAATTGGCAGCTCTGACTGAAATTGATGCTTTTAACGCTGTAATGTGTTTTTGTATGAGAGCCAAGACCAAGCGATGTCAGTTATTTACCAAATGGCCTGTGATCAACACAACTTTAGCTGTGAAACGCTTATGCTTCAAGAAGTTCCATGTGTTATTTTTTTTTTCCAGTGATAAAACATCATATCTGTCTAATCTGGTGAGACTTGCTAAAATGTTGGTCATTTTGCAGAAATGAGCAAATAAGTGGTTTGCATGGGTGTTTTCTTTTTTTAAATACAGTATAATGCCCACACACTAGAGGTTTCCAAAGAAAATGCAGGCACTCAGTGGGATGTCTTTTCCCAAAGGGATTTTTTCCCCTTGTGATTTTTAATGGGAAATCATTCAATTATTTTAAAACCATTGTTTTAGAATAGAATATACCATCAATGTGATATAGACACATTGAAATCAGAAACTGAGTTTCATTGAAAAAGCAATGGGTGGGGGTGGGGGGGGGGTGATATTATTGATGCTGATATACGTAATTTATCATTGATATAATTTTTCAGTGTTTGTCTGAAAACACATGAAAGACAGATGTGATTAAAAAATAAAACTGTGGAAAAACAATTACAACAGAATTTATAAAATTATATAACCGTAAAATAATGTACTCAAATAAAGCTTTAAAAAAATGCCTCTATGACAACATAAAACAGTTTAAATATCTACATAGTGAATGCTGACTCGCAGGTGAAACAGTTCCAGAATTCCGCCGATAGAGGGCAGTCTTTCCACGTGAGAAATACACTGTGAACTCTGAACCTTGACTCTAATCTGACTACTCCATCATTATGGACAACTGAAATGCTGCCTCATGAATGAGACTGTATTATATGTTTGATGGTCTAACATTCTACTGTCCGCACGAGCTGAGGGGCGCTCGGTGAAAAATGGTGCTGTTTGACACCAGCATGATAACAGATCATCACTATTCAAGCAACATAAAGGCGAGCTGCAGGACGGTATGGCCACATTGATCAAAGTGTCATCGCGTTCAGGCTATCTGCTGGAGAAGTTCCACTCCTGTTCCATTATAGTGAATATGGAGCATCTCGACTCTCTTCGCTACCTGAGTCCCCGGGGCTGCAGCCTTCCGAGACTCGGCAGCCTCATTACTCTTTAGACAAACACATTTGGACATATTGAACTCAGACCCAAAACAAGCCGGCCCCAGCCCGCCACCTTCCACTCTCGCAGTGCTGGGTGTTTGTCGCTCTCTATCCCTGGGTGTCTGTTTGCCTGACACTTGTCTGGCTTGGCCTACTTTCTTCTTGATCTCATCAGTCAACGTGAGGACCTGTGAAGGCCATCTCCCCCATCTTGTTCTGTGAATCTCCGCCAGCTCCGTGCCTGTGTCAGCACTTAGGGACTGACTCACACCCACGCCCACACACGCAGTCTCCGGTCTTTGCTCCGGGGCCCACCGTCGCAAAGGCAGAACATCTCCCTCATTCAACGGACAGCCTCATTTGCATGCCCATAAATCACTCAGAAAACTGACACCCAGCCGCACAACAAGGCATGACACGGCGGCACCGAACTCACCGTGCCAAATTGCATTGCTACGTGATATTAGGCTCTCAGCATAAAGAAGCCATTCATGTAACCTCTCGGGCGAAGCTGGAGTCAATCAAGCTCGAGCAGTACTTATAACACATATGGTTCATGTCTGAAATCGACGCCACTTTCACCCTCTTGCAGCATGAATGCGTCGCGTATGCGAGGCTTTCTGGCTATAAACGGCCGAAAACATATGGCTGATTCAAAGGTTGTTGCACATTCGCAAGGGCAATGAATTATTGTTGCGTTTTCTAAAACTTAGCAGGATTTAAGAGCTGCAAAATTATACATCTCGTGATTAACGATTCAGCAGCCAAGGTACAGTGAGCACACCAATAATTTGTGCTATAATGACTACTAATATGGCTCCTGGAAAGACATAGTCAAATGGTGCTCTGTGAAATATAAATAAATGAGCAGTAGGTGCTTTTGAAAATATAAAAGGAGTGTCCCTATAGTCCCTTTCCACATTAATCAGTATTCATTTGTATGGAACACCAGTGGTTTATTTATGCTCAACTTTGTTGTTTATTTATTAAGCAAAGTGCAATTAACGTCATTACATTCAGTCACTTCAAATATAACAGATGTGTTGCACACCAAGTCTATAGCGGCAGCTAATTTACAATTACAATCAATTTGCTTTGAAGATAGGCGATGCTGAGGATTCTGCCGATTTCCCAGTACAACGTGAAAACATTTTTGATTTTGCTCACAGGACCAACAAGTGACAGCTCGACAGCATTGTGTCTTTCTCGGGGAAACTGACAGGCCTCCTTGTCAACAGTTTTCCCTGTGAACTAGTGTACATACTTCACTATCCACAATGTCTCCCGACTGTCTCCCAACAGGAAACATTAGATTGCTCCTTGATGGACACATACAGTGACTTGCATTTTCTTTTCTTTCTTATTTTTTGCTGCCCTGAGGTCATGTCTGCCAGGGGAGAGGTAGCCTACAGCCCTAACAAGGGGAGTATAGGCCATAGATGAGCATAGATCAAACACTGTACATGAATGTACCCATCAAATTAGGATGCTTTGCTTCTTCACTTCAAATAAGCTATTTTTAGGAAATGAAGCTACTTTGGTGTCGGACATTTTTTGGTCCCAGGGTTGGATTCCTGCAAGAGGAAAATTGGACTCCTGACCTCAATATTTCTGAATTCCTGGCTTCAGAGCTGCACCTCAAAAAGGTATCCCTCACAGAACACATTTTACCATGAACAGAGGAAGCACAGGTGTATGTAATGACATTACCAATGGCTGAACTCCCTTTAGTTGCTGTACTCTGAGAAGGCAGCCCGGTGTGCTACTTTACAGTCACACCGTCATGGTTTACTGTGACACTGAACCGAAGAACTAAACCACTGCTAATGTTTTAATTAACAGCTTAGCCTTCCTGCAAAATTTGGTTAGAAATGTATTTAAAGAGGGGGGAAAAAAAATCATCCACTTATTCTGTACTGTTTTATCCAACTCAGTGTCACAAGATGCTGGAGCTCATGCAGCTGAGTTAACGGCACAGTATGGCATGCAGACAGACGGTCACGCAAACTCAAATCCATACTTGCAATTCAGGGTACTGACTCAGCCTGGAAGTGAGAGCTGAAACCACAACAGCACTGAGCAGAGAAAACACTGTCAAGAGCATATTCTCATTCTCCTAAGTAGAAGGCATCTCAAAGCAAATTGAATCAGGTCAACTGGACTTAGTCATATGTCTTGGAAGACGCTTCGCCTCTTATCCGAGTGACTCCATCGGTTCAGAAACGATTTGTGATTCGACACAAGACGCAAAACAAATTTAAACCAGCTAGCCTACGCCTGTGCTCCGCCGTGAGAGTGGACAGAATCTCGGATAAAGCCCAGAATCACCTCTTAACTGACAGGATATGACAGATCTATTTCACAATTGAGGGCCTGAAGGAAAAATACCACTAGTTACTCTGGAGACTTAAACACACCCTGGTCGATACAGTCTGGAGAATGTTATAGACTTGACACAAAACACCAACCTGCTTTTTTTTATAAACTGAAATGTCTTCAAATCCTGAATTCTAAGATACTTCTTTAGGTCTGACAAATGTAAATATATTGGTGAAACTGAATATATTACATTTGGTAAACAGCAAGTCAGGGGTAGTTTCATAGAAGATTACTTTTTACTTTTATAAGTATTTCTTCAACAGCTGCACTTTTACATGTAAGTGAACACAGTTTCAGTAATGCCAGTGTAGTCCAGCACACATTTTCACTGCCCTTCTTAACTCTGCTAATCTGTCATGTGGGTGAACGGGCCCTTAAACCCACCTCAGACTACAGACATGAATAAATGAGCCAATATGCAGCACTTATTGCAACAACGTCCCCACATTTCATCATTTTATGATAATGTTTCATGTAGACCAACATTTCGTTGTTAGATAATGCTCCACCAACATGTGTTGGGTGGAGGGCTAAGGGGGAAAATGAAAACCAGATGGAGAAGTGTATCATTTCAGGAAACTGTTTTCAAACTATGCACATTAGGGGTGTCCAATCCATTTTAGTGCATACACCCACTGTAGGAAGGGGGCCAGCAGTCAGAGAAATGTTAACATTTCAACGCACCACTTCTGTCAATAGCAAATATTTTTCCTTTTTTTTTTTACTGCAAAGACACACAATTGCATCATGAGAACGTTTAATGTTTTATTCTTTTACACATTCTGAGCCAATAATTGTACATTTGTGAAGCTATAAACTAAAATGTGTCAAGTTAAGAGACTATCGAGAGACAGCTTTCATGGTGAAATACTATTGCGCACTTTGAAATGTTCTTCATTTGTTGCTCCTCCAACAATGACATGGAATTTTCCGCTCCTGGATGAATTGTGGAGCCTATAAACACAGTTAATCCCGCCGGGGCGGGACTATGAGTGACATCAAGAACTGTTCGCCCCGTGCCTTCTGAAATCACTCCCGGTGTATGCACTTTCTCCTGGAATGACCTGGACCCGGACCCGCCCCCCCCCCCCCCCCCCCCCCCCCGCCGGATCCGGACCACACTTTGGGAAGCACAGCGCGGGGCTGGCCGCCGCCACACACCGCTCCCAGCGCCCGCGGAAATATTTCTGCGCGTCGGCGCACAGACGACACGCAACTTGCACTCTTCCCCTTCTCTTGTTCTCACTGTGCGCGCACACGGAGCCGCGCGCGCGCGGGGTGGTTTCAGCCTGGAGAGAGAGAGAGAGAGGGAGAGAGAGAGAGGGAGAGAGGGTGTAGGAATTGGAAATACTTCCTCCGGTTTCCCGATCGCGTCGGTTCGCTTCGCCTCCTCCTCCTCCTCCTCCTCCCTTCTTCCTCTCTCGGTTCAACCTGCGGGTTTTCCGGCGCGATGACAGTCGGGGCGAACGCGTAAAAGGCATCCCACAGGTGTGTTTGCTGCCAACTGAGACGCGGCTCTCGAAGGCGCACGCACGCACACGCAGACACACACACCTGGAAATTAGGCTACCATGTGACTCGGCACCTGGGCGTGGAGAAACTCCAGATAATCTAACCGGAGAGACTCTTTTCTGTCGAGGACTTGCCCGTGTCGCCTCTCAGCGGGAGAAAGCGACAAAGTAGCCCGTTTTTCTCCGGAATAGTGCCTTTTCTGAACCTCCCCCTCTCCACAGGACGCGCGGGGCGACTAAAATGTAACCTTGCTGACGGACTTATTTCTTTTTTTTGGTATTCTTATCTAACCAGGACGCTTCTCCGGTGTTTTTTTTTTCCTGGACTGTTCAGAGCAACTCTACTCTCTTCGCTCCTTTTCCTTCAAGGTGAGTTCCGGGGAAAGCTGGCGTCTCCTGACGGAGCGGGACTGGGACTAATTTGCCTCCCCCTCTCCAATTGCATCCATGTTATCATTTCCAAACTCCGGTAAATACTAGCGCCAAGTTTTGATATGTTATTACACGCCTTATTGATCCAGCAGCGGAGCGTAAAGCGTGTCCCTGCCTTCCCTGCGCAGGAATAACGCCGCTGCTTTGACGCTCCTCCTGTTGTTGTAGTTGGAGCTGTGTGTTTCCGGGACAAGTTTTTAGAAACATATAACAATAAAAAAACTCAGCCTAATGATAAGGAGACGCTCTTGAAGTACAGTAGTTCTGCCTGAACACGTGAAAGCTGTTTTTTTTTGTGTGTGTGCGGGAGTTATGAAATGCGTGTTTGTAACGCTTCGTGAGTCGAGGCGACTCATGACTGCTCGCAAACTTGTTTCCCTGTTCGCGAGTGAACGGCTGATTGTTTGCAGACAGGGAGGAGGAGGAGGAAGGGGGGGACCATAAGCCCCTGGAGTCGTGCTCTCGTTCTGCTTTTCCTTCTCCAGACCACGCATTTGGTTCGGAGGGAGCACTGTAGACGGGGTCTGCCCCATCACCCCGCGTGTAGCTCTCTGTCACTGAGCAGGCAATTTCAGTGAGAAATGGGCACGTGAACTGCCCCCCCCCCCCCCCCCCCCCCCCACACACACACACACACACACACACACACACCTCCACCACCATCCCTGGACAGTAGACTGTACATCAACATCAGAGGGGGCAAGAATAGCAGTGAGCGATGCCTCCTGTTTGTTTTCCTGCTCCCTCTTGTTCTCTCTCTCTCTCTTCCTGCCTTGTCTCTCTCGTGGAGAACAGGGAGACAGAAGCACTATTCATGTCCCTGTTGAGTCTCCTCTGCCTTGCTGTCAGTCTGTATCTCTCAGTCCCTGGCGCAGCCCTCAACAGACCACTGTACTGCCTTGTTGCCTTTCTAAATTGTCCTTTTATGTTTTTTGCAAATCCTCCCCCCCTCCTGCCATCCGCTACCGCTTGTAGGCAGATCTACTGTATGCAGGATGCTCCATCTCCGGGAGGGATTACTCCCATTAAATAACACCACGCAGCCTCGTGGCGGGAATGGATTAGCAGAGGGAAGGGGGCACGTGAAGGCAGGAAAGACGGCTGCTGGTTGTAGAAGTTGAGGCTAGGAGGGGGTTTTAGCAGGGGGTCAGCCTCCAGTCTCTTGACTACAGCAGGGATTGATGCCATCTGCTCGCAAGGACGCACACAACCAATTGAAAACCGAGTTTCTTCCATGTCCTTCTTCTCTTTCCATCATCATCTCTCTCTCTCTGTTCTTTCCCTCTGTCTGCCCCACAATGCTTCATTCAGTGTTTATCACCGCTGCTCCGAATAAATAGAGACACCTTATCTTTGCCGAGAAGAGTGGTGATAAATGTTTTCTCCTGTTCCCCGAAAGGGTGAAGAAGACAAGCATACCACACTTCTTCACCCCAGATGCTCTTTTTAGGACAGGTGAATAGAAGGCATTGCTCATTCAGGTCTTATTAGTGTTTTTGTATTCTGCAAAATACTCCCAAAAACCAAATGCAAGCTCTTTAATACACGGTGAAGGGTGCAAACAACAAACACGGCCAGCATTTCCATGAGTCCTCCCCTCCTCCCTGCCTCGTCTTCAGTCATATGCCACCAGCTCTGAAATCGAAACTTTGTGATGAGATCCACTCTATTGTTAGATCCAGTAAAATAGCTTCTGACCAGCTCAGAGATTGCGGTGGAGAGTTTCTGGCCAGTGAGCGCTCAGCTGTTAAACCCCCACATGTTAGGTTGAGCTGAAGTATGTCCTTTCCTTTTTAGTCGCACTCAGTTTGAACTTTCCATGTAGTTCGAACCTGTTGCAGAGTGCTCACGAGGTCACATGAATTTGACTCGTGTGCCGTCGCTTTTGTTTCCCTTGTGCTGGATTACTGATTTCTGTAATTTTCATTTTGGAAATACAGCAGTAATCCTCATCAGCAACAAGCAATCTCAATACCTCCTGTCTGCTGCACACAGACAGAAATCCATCGCTAAACAATGTGATACTGGAAAAAATGTACCCAACCCCGGTTTATTGCAAATGTCTCATTTTAAATGACGAGTTAATCTCCTTCTTTCCGGTCTGTCCTAATCATTGGATGTAATCTCCATGAAAATAGCTTTGCTTTTTCTGTTAGTTCTACTTTCGTTTTGAAAGTGGTCAAGCTCCTATTGTTTGAACGGCTTTTTACACTTCATATTGGACTTTGGCTTATTGGTCACAAAACAGCAGAAGCACACATGAGAAAGGGTCATGTGCTGTACCTCGCTCTTGTTGCTTATCTAAGGTACACATTGATTTCAGGAGTGTGTTGGCAGCTATTGCAAGGGAGTGTCGGCTTGGCGTTAGATAGCTGAAGATTCCGGGGAATAGAGATTTCCATTGGAGACAGATTCGTCTTTTCATGTCTGGGGATTATCTTGTGATGAGCGGACGTCATGCTAAGGTGGGTTTCTGATCTTATCTGGACTGGGTTTTAAAGCTGCCTCCCTTACCCTTGGACTTCACGCCTTTGTCCTAAACTGTCGCCTCAACAGTTTCTTTTCATTTCATCCGGCGGTGGGTTCCTTTTTTCTGATTCTCATTTTGTCTCTCATCCAATAAACCTTTTTCAACCTCACTGCTCAACACTTCTTCCCTCTACTCACTCGCATGCACCCCAGATCCCAAATAACAAAGCGGATGTATAGCAGACCTATGAGGTGTCATCATGCTAATTCCCGTCGTCACTCCTGTAACAGCAGGCAATATGAGATTGGCTCTTTGGCAGAAGATGACGCTACATTGCACTCAGCACCGCCAACAGAGTACTTCATACAGCTTTATGTTCACAGCGGCTTTGGGTTTAACCTGGTCTCTCCACACGCCTACAAGTCGAGCACTTCAGCCCCAAATATTATGGTCAAGTGGAGCTCAGCAGGGTGTTCTTGTTGCCTCTAAAACAACCTTGACGCTTTCTGAATGCACACTCTTTCATCCTATGTACGCGACCAGGCACATCATGCATTCCAACCATCTTGACATCATTTCTTCTCATGCTGTTGCCAAGTCATGCGGGTATTTCCCACTGCTGCCCACACTGCCTGCTCTCTGCTCTCTGTCTGCCCTCACCTCTACCTTTAACCATTGTGACTTTTTTTTTCCTTCACTCTCATTGCTTTTAGCATGAGTAAAGGGGAACATGATGAGTATTGTAAACATGCTCACACTCCTGGAAGAGCTAAATGATTCACGTGGGGAGGGAGTTGCCTTAATTGCTTAGTTGAGAGGTTGTGGGCAGGATGTTCCGCATAACCGAGACATCCTAGTATCTTGAAAGAGAGAGAAAGCAGAGAGGGAGAGAGCTGGTGGGATATGAGGTTTACAGAGGTAGGCGGCTACTTTAAAAATGTTAGCCCCAAGGAAATCATGATATCTTCTGCTGCTCAAAGAGCATTTTGGGAACAACTGTAGTGCTGACTGTCAGCAGTGTTGACATGGCTCAGGTTGGAAAACCAGAGATGGTTACGGAATAGATACTTACCTCAGTCACTGTTTCCTCTCACTTGCTTATCGACTGCATTGAGCTGATGGTTGAAGTAGAGACACACACAGTACGGGAAAAACACCTTCATTGCTTCATTCATGGATACATTTGATTTTTTTTTGGGTTCTTCAGATTCTTGTTGCACGCAAGTTGCCCTCTTGCAGTGACTGTGATTATGACTGAAACAATGAAAACAATCCGGTGATGGACCACAGATTAGATTGTTGGCTGGATCAATGTAACAATGGACCTTTCTTCCCCTAGAAGGCCATTGTTTGTGTAAGAATGACAAAAAGTTTCAAGCATGTGAAGTTACATAAGTGTTTGAAGGAATGTACCGGCAGTTGCTTGTTTTTCTGCTATAATCCAAAGTCTTGTTTTTAACGAAATGGTCTTGGTGCCTAAAGCTAAGCAAACAAACAGTGTCATGAAACTCACCGTTCTATTGATTTTTGTTTACAGTTTTGCTAATGTCTGGTGCACTGGTGTTTGTATGATATGAAAGGTATTTTCAGCACCGGTACGTTGAACATATTGGAGCGAAACCTGTGTTAGATGTTTCATGTCTACTTTATTGAAAAGTGTTATGTCAGTGTCATTTCTTCTTGAGACTTGCATGTTGTCATAGAGAAATTTGACATTGCCCTCTGACCATAGGGCTGCCTGGTGACCGAGGTACACGATCCACCATAGAAAAAACTATCTGAAAACTCATAAGCAAACATGAGACTGAGGGGTCACCTTGATTTTTATCCGGGGAAATCTTATTCACATGCTTTCTTCTCAAGGCTTGTATTGGCAGGAGAGAAGAGCGCCGCAAATTAATTTATTTTTTGCTTTGGTGATTGAGTCTGGCACATTTTGCTATCAAAATACTATCCGTTTAAACACTTCAGAGAGAAGTCTGTCGTGCCTGCTTCAATCGCAGTAACGTGATGGGTGATGTTTAGTCCACCTCCCTTACTTTATGATGAAAAGACGACTCAGATCTCTCAGACTCTGACATATTGAAGATGAGTCAAAGCTTCATTTCTGTGCAAATTGAGGGTGCCTGTGCAGGATTTGGCAGCTTGCTGATATATCTTTCTCAGAGGACTGTGGTTTGAAATGGACTTGGGCTTACAGTAACCACAGAATAATGGAAACCGTGCAGAGCTACTTATTCCACCTGTAATGCATTTTCACCGCACTTTTTTGTTCTTGACTGAGAGTTGCTCCATGTTGAGTGCCATTTAATTCTTGCTGAGGTACCAGTGGGTGCAGTTCATTTTTATCTATGCGAGTCATTTTGCAATTAATCCTCAAACTGACCAATTTACTCACGCCAAGATCATTTTTAATTATCACCTCTGCTTTACAGCTAATATGACGTCCAGCTGGTTTATGTTAATGTGGCAGTCGCTGTCGAGTGTTGGCCCTGTTCGTTTTAAATTTTTCGCATGTACACTGGGCTATTAATTATGAAGGACCGAATGTGCGTCTCAGCCAGAAATATTGGGTGACAGATGCAGGAAGGGTCAGTAGACTGGCAGCAGCTGGAGATGAAGGTCAGCCCAACCTGGGTGAGCAAAGGGAGAAGACAAAGAGGGATGGTTTGTGTAAGTGTAACTTTGTTGAGGAGATGAATGGTGATCATCCGTCCAGGAGGTGACTCACTTCAGACTGAATATACAACTTTTCCAGAGACATATGCAACCTTATTTTAACAGCCACACTGTAAAGAGCACATATTTATTTTGCTACTAGCAGACAGAATCTGTTGTTTAACAGAAAAAAAAAATAATACTGAAAGCAAATATCAAATGTTATAGATGTTTATTTAGAATGGGAAGGATCTTTATGAATGTGTTTGGGTGTTTTAATTTTTGCTTGCATGATTTTGTACTAAACCACACTGCAGTAGTTTTTTTTTCTTTTTTTTTAAACAAAAACTGAAATATAAAGTGTGTTTGCATGAGTCCCAAAATAGCAGTGCCAATAATATATCTTGAGAAACCATATGCTGTCCTTATTAACTGTGGCATCTGCTGAAGCCTGCTGGCAGCTGGAAGTGGACATGGGGGTGGCAGCACTACTGGAGGTTGGTTGTCTGTCCCTCGGTTGTCTGCTTTTGTCAAAATTTAAAATCAGGCATGTTTTAATGGTGGAACAAAGAGATTTTACACCTGTGCTTGTTACTGTGTGGCTCTCTGCCCTTGTTTAGCACATCTTAAAAGAAATCAAATATAAAATGAAATGTGACGCATGTAGCTGTATTTAAAATGTTGCTCATTCGGATTGACATTAGCCTAAGAGAGGAATTTCATGTGTGTCTAGTCTGTACATTTTCTAATGCATGCAGATCAAAGTGCACAACTTTTATTCTAAAGATGGATTATATAATATCTGGGCAAGGTTAGCCTCCTTTATTACATTTTATGATGAAATGATATTAAAATGATTTTTTTTTTTTGTCAAAAGCGTGTCCTTGTCTCTGTTAAATGAGGTGGGCATCGTGGCCTTTCCGTAGCCTATGATGCAAGAGGGACCTATTAAAATCTGTTCATACAGCCATTGTTAAAGTTACCGTGAATCTAGTTAAATGCCACCGGCTCTGTTGCTTCTCATCTGTAAACTGACAGGCCGTTGTAACTTTGGGAGCAGTCTCAGCAGCCGTAATAATCCTGCCAAAGATACTGCTTTAACCTTACAGACTGACATTTTCCTAGTCGTCACTGTTCACTGAAATATGGGACTGCTAATCTGAGGTTTATCTTTGCTTAGGTAACCGTTTATATTTCAAGAGATGTTTTTTTAATTCCTGATCTAGGTGAGAATTAGCTATCCAGTGCAGAAATAGAATGATTCCGTGGGGAAATGTACAAAAACAAATCAAACTCACAGTAAACAACTGGTTGGATAGTTTATGTCTGCAGCTGAGCTTTTTCATCTTTTTGTTGCATAGCTCTTTTTTTTGTTGTTGTTGTGCAGATCTATGGAAGGCATCAGCGTGAGTCAGGTCTTTACCTTGCCATTGACCTTGTGGAGTTAGACCAATGCGATGGAATAAGAGCAGACTCGCCTGAGTGTGCACCACTCATGTTTGGTAATGATATACAGGAACGTGTGCTTAAGCAGCCAACCATGACCCATGCGCGGGAAAAATGTAGAAGTGCCCATTGCTTCTGTGTTCGTAGCTTCCTCTTAGCAGTGGCTTTCCTGAATGTACTTTCTTGTTCTCTTCATCAGCAGTCTCTTTATCTTTCGTCCTCTTCTCCGTAACTTTTCTTTCCGGTTGGAATTTTTTTTTTTTTTTTGCAGCTCTGTTCTTTGTCTTTCCTTACTCGGTGTGTCTGTACTCTACGTGGATATTAATCCTGGTGCTTCAAACCTGCCCGGGGCTCGGAGCTGTCTTCTGAAATGCAGATCTGTGGAGGTGTCATCATAGCTCTATGTCTTGGGTGTCTGCGCTTGCCCCCCAGCCTCACTCTCCTATTCACGCAGCCGTGATGACATGCATTATTCCTCACTGACTCATCTGGGCAGCCTCAAAGCTACCCAGTTTTGTTTCCCTCCGCAACTTTTTCAGCCAAAATGAAAGTGGTGGGATAATTTATGCTGGTGTCTGCAAATCATGTAGGCATTGTTTCTCCTTTTCTCTACCTTTTTCCCCTTTCCAGTGTAATCTGTGTACGGTGACTCAGACATGTGATGGTCATGCAGATAACTTTGTGCATGGTTTATTTCAGTCCTGTGACACACAGCTTCCCAGTGTTCCCCTTTTGACAGATCGGTGTTTACAGTTGCTTTTTAGCCTCTAACCCAAGCAAATGATAGGCCTACAAGAAATGACATCAGAGTCGCAGCCACATGCCCTTGTAAGAATGCCTAAATATTTACTAGCCCTCATAACACATGCTAGCTTACCACTTAGACTCCGATTTGTTCAGCCTGAAAGTTTTTAAACTCAGCCCTGTGGTTACTTCCTTCTCCTCTAAGTACGTCTTTTCTACGTCCTGTCTGAGTCGATCCCACGTCACGTCCCTCAGTGGAAGTTTGTTCTTTAATTACAGTCATTAGCCCGAGTTGATCTGCTGCTGGGGTTACGGAACCTTATTACCGAGACCTTGTCTCTTTCCTCTCCGCACTGTCTAATGCTGCTCTCCAGTGCGTTCTCTGAAACCAAGCTGCAGTTACTGTTTACAGAAAACATTCTGCCAAATTGGATCCCCCAAATCACACGAGTCTCACCAGGAGACTTTTCCCCCTTCTACTCTCATCCTCTGTCAATTGGAAATAGAGGAGAAATGTGCGATGTTCCAATAACGGATTGAAGCAAAGTGGGGTGTAAGCGGTCTGCTGTAGTTTGTTCACTGGTGGCTGGACTCTGGCGTAGCCCACCGCTATGGACCTCCACTAGGTTCTCTTTAAGCGAACCTGTTGAGACCAGGCACACGCTCATTCTCATTTATTGGTTTTATTTTTAACCAGTTTCTGTTCTGTTTCACCACCGCTCCCTATTTTTAGTCTGCCTTCAGGATGTCATGACAAATTCCTATGTGCCTGTTGTTTAATTAGTAATACAGCTCTTCTTAGGTAACGGAAACGGCTAAGTCACATCTCGGTCCCACTGGATTCCTATGTGTCTCTACACCTTCCAACTTGAAAACAAAACACTATCGCCCCTTGAGCCGCACACTAAAACTACACATCTGTTCCTCACATATGCTATGAAGAAAGAAAAAACAAGTTTGAGTCATTAAAACCCACAGAGATTATTGAATATGGCATAATTCCAAGTGATAATATCCCTCTTGCTTTAGTATTGAAAATCTGATCAGATTGGATTTCAGTGAGTGCCAGTACTGTTGTTGACCATACAGTTAAGCTTTAAAGGTTTTACTGGCACATTGTTGTGACCATAATACTGTGGCATTTATGAGGATGATAAGAGAAGCTTGTGATGCACATATGTCCTAATTGTGTAAAGATGTGGTATCGGCGCATCACATGGAAGCATGCTGTTGATCTTTCCCATGACAAACTAGGTTAAGCTTTTAAACAAGATGATTAGGTGGAAAAACAATCTGTTGTTTGGTCCAGTTCCTCATGCAGAAAATCACCAGTGAGGAAGTGTTGACTGGCTGCACACGACAGTCCTACCTTTGGGTAGCGGTGCACACCTTACAATGGCTTGTGTTTATGGTAATAACAGAACACAAGTAAAGCTCAACTCAGTATTTCAGTGCATTATTAGCAGCAGTAGACCACCCGAGGAGCCCAGACAAATAAAAATCCCATTTCCTCCTTTTCCATTGGTGGTATTAAGAGCTGAGGATTGTGCTGGTGCCTGAGTGCCAATGAAAAAGCCACTCTGTGTGTGAGCAGTTAAAGCCCTCTCAGCGCAGCAAGGGTGAGGCCTTCCTTCTGTATGCATCACCCCAGTGGCTTAGATCGATTCACTGTTTGCTCTGTCTTGTCAAAGAGTGAGCTCACATTGGCTGCTCTGCCCACGGAAAATAATTCGGACTTTGACCGGGGGAAAGCCTGCCTCGCCTTCAATGGCGCACAGTACACAAATGTATACATGTACAGGAAGTCCACGTGCAGTCTGTCTCACAGCCTGAGGGAGGTGGTCAGCCCGGGACTGAATCCATGAATTCCTCATAACACAATCTGTTGGCTGATCAATAATTCAATTCTATCTGTGAGCAAGCATGTCTGGATCCAATCTCACCTGCACCTCCCTTGGCCTGTTCCTAACAAGGTGGGTGTTGTGTCCTTGAGCTGAGCTCGGCTTATGTCTGTGTGCTTCCCTGTGTCCTTGTGTGTCTGTCGATTACTTGGCTTCAGTTAGTTCTCAGGCTGTGGTTATTCTAGTTCATCGTTGTGTATCCACTTCCCCTGTGCATGTGTGTGCACGCATGAGAGCCCTTAGCCAGTGTGGATTACAGAGCGCTCATTATTTCGACTGTGTACATCACTTGTGTCTTTGTGTCCACAGCTGTGTGTGAATGCAGAAGTGTCCGTCTACAGTTGGCGAAGTTGATATTTGTGTGTAGATGTGAGTTTGAGCTTATGCATGATCTCCCTCCAGGCAGCTAGACGAATCAAAGGCACGGATCTCATTAAAAGGTATAGCGCCTGTGGAGAGGTCAGTGGCTAAGTTCTCTGATTAGTGGGCTCCGGCGGGCTGCCTGGGTGCTGTTTGGCGACAGCGTCTGAGGGTTGGTGAGTGGGAGGGCTTGGGGTGGAGGGCTGCTCTCATCGACATTCCTCTCATCCCACTCCAGTCTACACCTGGCGGATGCTGTGCCCAACAGCCTTTCTCATCGCGGGCGTCGGCCTCATCCAGCGGGGTCAAGGACAACACCCAGGGGCATAGATTTACCCCAAGCTCCAGTTGCCTGGCCTCTTCCTGCTCCCCGTCTTTTCTATCGCTGCCTAATGGGTTGCCTACTTCCAGTTCTGTTTTTATCCCTCTTTGAGTGTTTTATCAAAGGCCACATTCAGTTTCCATCCCAGCGACAGCCTCTCTCGCTGCATATCAAGCTGCACCAGTAGTCCAACGAGCAGCTTTCTGGGTCGTTAGTAACTCGTTCCAGGGCCCGGACTCCTATCAAAGCCAGGGACCGTGAACCAGAGATGACTTTCAGCCAAGGGCAAAGTGTAAGGTATCTGTGAGTTAGACAGAAGGGGATGCGTCTGAAGGTTGCATGACTTTGGACAGTTTCTCCCTTTCTTCTCAGTGGTCGTTCTCTTTGCTCCCGCTGTCTCATTCCCCTGTGTGCCTCTCAGTTTAATGCCCTTCCAGATAAAACAACGCCAGTAAACTTCCTCTTTGTTTCTCTCTCTCCTTTTCTTGCTGATAACCACGCTATCTAAAAGTAGGCCCTGGCAGCACTCCCTGTCTATTCACTCCCCCCCACTCCATCCCCTCACCTCCCTTTCCTCTTTCCTAGTATGGGTGTATTGTATGTAATCAGTAGATGGGGTGGAGGGGGGGTGAAGGGTGCATTTTTTTTTTTTTTTGTCAACTTTTTTTTTTTCCTTTTCTTTTCTGGGCCGCCAGAGAAGGTGGCGGGAGCGATTGCGGATGGAGGGGACTGGCGAGTATCTGCTGACTGTCACTTCCATTAAGTGTGTTGTCCTCAGCCGCCTCCCCTATATGCCCAGATCCAGCTCTCAGTAAGCCCCTTTGTTCGGTGTCCAGCCTTTTTAATCCACACACCCTTCAACCTTATACTTTCGCTTCACAAGTGTTTAGATCATTTTTAGGGTTTTTTTTTTTTTTTTTATTGCTATACAGAGTTTTATCAGAATTGAGGGCTTCTGTAAACATATATGTTTCTTGCTCTGAGGCTTTTGCAGCAACACATATCTCCAAACAGTAGAGAGGGGTGGAATCACAGTAATCCACACTCGGTGGTGAGGCTCCCACTGCCTCTCTTTTTCCAGTCTCTGTCCCTCTCAGGCTCAATCAATTAATGAAACTTGACATTTATTGGAGAAAACAAATAAAAGTGCTTGGCTGGGGGATTATCTCATATGAAAACTGCTCTCACATTTTTCTGTTTGTTTACATATCAATGGACATCCCGATCCCCAGACAGCAGCTCGCTGCCAAAAAATGGAGGCCTCAAAGGAATCTGGTTTAACGCTGCGCAAGTGCATTTTCTAAAGGGCAGTGCCGCGTCTCTGGATGTCGATGTCTGTTTAGCAGAATAATCAGTGTTTTAATTAGCAAAAGTCAGTTTAGAATATCAATTATGGTTTTCCTTTATCTGTAGTCATGTCACACCAGGAAACAATTAGCATTGATTATGAGTTTCTATTGTCTCATGCTGGTGATAATTTGTTACTTTTTCTTTATAAACATTTTTTTTTTCAGAAATAGCTTCCAATCCTGCCCTCTGCTCTCAATTGCAATTTTCTGTGTATTTTTTTTTGTTTTTATTTTAAATACTAATGAGTGGTCCTAATCTCTTGCTTTCCTCATTAGAATATAAGTTTGCAACAGTAAGTAAATCCGTCCTGAATGTGTTCTGTTTAAAAGAGAAGGCAGTGTTATGATTCGGAGCGCCTTGAGGGCCCTCTCACATTTTCTCCTCGTCCCAGTCCAGACACGCTCCTCGCCCTGGTATGACAAACATCTCCATGATGTTCGTTCAAACTCGAGCTGAGCCTCCACAGAGCACAATCACCTTCACGCACACACACTTGTTTCACTCAGACATTTACTGCGGAACTTCCCTCGCTTTCCATTTATCTTTCTTTCGTTGTCAAACATCCCCACATTAACACTCTCCCCCAGCTGTCCCGCCTCGTCTGAGAATACCATGCTCTGGGGTTCCTCTTCTTCTTCCCTGGCTCGGGTAATGACATGGTTGTGGCCCTCACTGCGGTCGCTGTGAAACAACAGATCTGCTTTACAACCGCACTGTCTGTTTGTGTGGTGTGATGGAGTGTGTCTTCTCATCTGGAGGTATGCCATCAGCTCACAGTAACACTGCCGTCACCATTCTTCCACAGCAAGCAAAAAAAAAAAACCCAAAAACCTGCTTTCATCTAATCTGGTTTCTTTTCCGTTTTGTCAGTTGTTTCTTTGTTGTTTGCATTAACCTCTTCATAATTTGCCAGGATTGACGGTAACAAAGATATGACCAGTTACTGCAGAGTAGTTTGCATTTATCGGTTGTTCCGTCCAGAGTCGGTAAAGGGTGCTGTGGAACCAATTACAGCAATGGGTTTTGTGTGCAGTAAGTGTAGCGTGGTAGTAGTGTGTGTGATGGTTTTTTAATGGGACTGACTCCCAGTCACAGATGTAAAAGCTTGTTGTTTTTTCTCCACGTGATTGCAGTGGTCAGTGTGTGATAGGTGGGCCAGGAGAGCAAAGTCTACTTCACTCTGTGACTGATTGTTAGGATCAAGCAGTGCTTAAAGCCAGATGGTTTCTCACTAGTGTTTTTTTTTTTTTTTTAAATCACTTGTTTGTTCCAGTGATTTATAATTGAAACAAGTTATATTGCCAAGAATTTTTGGAAAACCAATAAGAGAATGAAAGGCCTGTGCTGTTGGGGTTAAGTGCCTGTGCCTCCATCTGTTAGTAACATTGCTCGTAAGCTTTGTTTGGTAGTTCGAGGCATGCTTTAAGTGGAATAGAAGACTTAAATAACCTGAGTTTATATTTCCAACACTCATAATTGATGCACTAATTGTGTGCTTATTCATAGTGAGGTCTGAAAGCAGAAACTCATTCCGCACAAAGGAGTCTCAGGATGTTATCTCCTAAGTAATGAAAGTGTCCCCACTCCTCTGTCTGTCGAGCCGCTGTGCTATCCCGCATCTAGCTAGTGGCTGTACGGTAAGTGATATGACTGGGGCCATTAGCTAGATCTTTGTCTGTTCATACTGCTGGTGCTTCCTGATAGCTAATGTGTTTTCTGCTTATTAACCGTACTGTCATATACTCTTTTGTGAAGATGCACATTAATCTAAATGTATGCCGGTACATTAAAATTCTTTCCAGCAGTACACCGCGAGCCACAAGAGGCTTGATCAACGAAGAAATGAATGAGAATGCCAGTTCACTAGTTTTCGCTCCGCTCAGTGTAGACTATCGAAGAGGTGATTTGTATTCCTGCTGCCTGGCGGTCCCTGGCCCTGTTTGCAGTAGCCGATCTGGACAGGAGGGTTGTTATCAGAACGCCTGAATGAAACACCTGCCCAGCACTCTTCACCGTGGTTCTGCTCAAGTCTTTCTACGCCTTTGAAAATGTCGTGTTCTGCCCGTTGTGTCAGGCACACTGCTTGCTAATGGCCCCTGGCGCTGATCCAACCTTATCCCACATTCTGAACCTGGCTTTGGTTGCATCAGGCCTCTCTCACTGCTTACAGACTTACCTGGATCATACTAGCCAGCAGCCGGGTTCTGCTGGGGAAACGACTTTCCACTGTGGTTGAGGCATTTTGAGGATAAGCCCTAGCCCAAGGACTTCTCTGATTGGTGAAGGCTAGCTCCTGCCACTGCTAACATGCTAATATTTAGTGACGAGAGAGTTTCAGGAAAGCCCTATGGGTGAGCCACATTGGATTTTTCACTTCACAAACTAGCCCGGTCCCATCGAATTGGCTTTTTTTTTTTTTTTTTTTTTTTTTTTTTGGACAGTTTTGGCTCTGCCCTCTCCCTGCCCTTGACACTTGGAACTGCTATTGAAATCGAGCGCACGTACGGGCTTGTCAGCTCCGTGTAGCCATGAGCAGCTAGCCCAAGTACATCACCCTTATCTGTGATGTCATTTGCTTCCTCCCCTGTCCATGCTTTTCTGAGCTGGGTCATAAGCCAGCCTCCCCCTCCCCTCGACCTGTCTGTTTGGTTGTAATGCAGCCTAAGCTTCGTGTTGAAAGGGGCATTAGCCTATATTTGTGGACACGTTCACTTTGTCAACCAAACCAGGGGATGGCTGGTCCAGATGGGTGATTAGTCACCACTGTGTGTGTGTGGGGCTTGTGATTGACTGTAAGAGCAGTGGCTGGTGTGTGTATGTGACCTCAGATGGGCTTGATTACAAGGGGCTGATTCCTACGGCCTAAATGAAGATAAAACACAGGTGCTCACATCCCTTCATGGCACGTGCGTGTGCATGGGTGTGTGACTCTGAGTGTTTATCGCCTAATTGCTTTACCCCACCCCAACATACAATCACAATGTAATATCATGCCCGACTCTGACTCGGCTAGCGGGCCTTCCATCAGCAGTTTGGAGTGCAGCTCTCATGCCTGTAGGCTGCTTTAATGATAGCTCTTTCCAAAAAACAAAAAAGCCCAGCTGTTTGCTCACAAAGTAGGAGCAGGAAAAGTGGAGGAGAGGAAGAGACGGAGGATGAAAGCGTCACCAGCCTTCTATTGTGGAGATGCACTCTCATACAACTCACGAAGCAGACCTAACAAAAGCAAGAACACGTGCGCCATGAAAGATTAATTGGGCGCTGTTAGTTCTAGCTCTCATCATCACCTGCAGTGGAGAAGGTAGGGAATAGAGAAAGAAGCACGTTACATGGTGTTGGTGAGGATAATAAGGCACCAGGGGGAAAGGCGTTTTTCTCCCCCTGGCCGTTGGCTGACAAAAAGTTTCCGAAACCAAACACTCCAAAGTTATAAAGTGAACCTGAAATGCTGTTGTTTTGTGTTCACCTGGTCTAGTTAACAGGGTGACGGCTCATCAGCCGGCACTGATTACACTGTGGACATGGTTAAGCAGCCCATTTAGAGGTTGTGTGCACGTGTGTAAGCGTGCATGCAGCTGAGAAAGTGTGTAGCATTGTGTGTGGTACACCACTGTCCAGACACATCTGCCTGGCTTTAATTAGTTTTGGCTGGCATGGGGACCGACCAGTCTCTCTGGTGTTTAATAACTGCCTAGACAGTGCGCATTTATCAAGGTCTGAATACAGCTGATGGATTGTGCATTAATTTGGCCAAAATCACTTAAAAGCGATTATGTTCTTTTTGTTTTCTGAAGCAGCTTGCCAAAGAAGCTCCTGCATGCTGAGGCATGTTGAATCAGACAATTGCTCTTGTGCATATTGTGGCTCTTTTTCACTCTTTTTTTTGTTTTCACCTCAGTATCCTCGCACATTTTTTGTTAGTCAATATGTTATAATTTGTCTGACCCACATTTACAGCCTTTTGAGGGTTTCGTCGGGGTTCTCGCACTTGTTCTTGCCTTCCTTTCAGTGTTTTTCATCAGAGCCATCGTTGGGAGAACTATCCCAGCCAGCGAGAGATTGAGGGCATGTTTCCTTGTCTCCTCAATCAGAATCAGTAAGCAGTCCTCGGGAGGAAAACAGACCCGCTCCTCTGTCTTTCGCTCTCCTAACTGCAGTGGCTTCTAATCAGGGCAGGAGATTTTTGCTGATGAACCAATATGAGCTGACAGACACCCTCCTTTCCCTTAACCCATCCTCTACCTCTTCTTCCCCTCTATCCCTTCACATCTGTGAATGTTACCTGACAAGACTCATTTGTCAACCCCCCTCCCAGCTCTTCCCTTTCCGTCAACTTGCCCAAGCCACCTGATCCCTCCCTCCTGATGTTTTGCCGGTGCCAACGGAGGTGTGTGTGCGTGTGTGTGTGTGCGTGTGCGTGTAGGCAGTCAGGCACAAAGTGAAACTAAACTGAACAGAGCCAGGGTGCATACAGGTGCAGCTCCTTTTGCTGCCCAGGGGATGGCTGTCAGAGTCTCTTTATTTTGGCCCTTTTCATTTATGTCATCCCCATTGTTGCTCTCTGCATCCGACTCCAGTCCTACCCGGGTCTCGCTAAGCAGCTCTTTTAGGACATGGCGGTCTCATGAGGCGCGGCACTCTTGGGGAGCATCCCTACGGCTGTTGCTCCAGCTGTTGCTCCTCATCAGCCTTCAAATGCTGTGCTTTGATATTGTATTTATATTGTTTTTGTTATTATCTCTGACTTAGTACAAGGACAAGTTCCCCATAAGGGATAATAAAGAGTTCTACAACTACTGTAATATATTGCATGCCAGAAGGGCCTAAAAAATATGGAGAGGAATTCAAAGCAGCAGGAGCAGCAGCTAACGTTGCCCCCAAGCTCCTCAAGCAAGTTCAGTGAATGCAAATGAACTTTTTTTTTTTTTTTTTAAATAAAGCTGAGTTCCCCAGCAGTAATAGTCTGTATTCCTAGCACAATACCGCATAGCCCCGTATTGCCTCATTCAGTTCAGTCCTTTTTGGGTGGGATTGGCAGTCTGATTCCTCAGTCTGTCGGCTCACGAGGGGAGCTTGCTTTGATTTCAGGGCAGACTTGACCAGATTAAATAGAGCGGGTCCGGGCCGCGTGGACGGGTGGCTCTCAGCCATCTTCTCATTTGTGTTTCTCATTGTCGCTAGCAGCTCCCCTCCATTTTTGTTCTCTCCCCTTCCCTTTTGTTTGCCTCACGCTTGTGCTCAGTATCTGGCCAACGATTGATAAGACCCAATCCCTGACAATGCCTGGCACGCAGCACAGGATCGGTGGCAATAGCGCTCAAGCATTGTGGCGAGTGTGTGTGTCTGCTCAGGCTTCAGCAAGGAGATGGGATGCAACTCACGTCATTGTTTATCTACCTCACCACTTCCAGATGGCGTTCAGTCGAAAGAATGTGCTTCTTGAGACATTTTTTCCTCTTATTTCTTTTCTCCATCTCTTCTTCCATCACTCCTTCAGCTGGCTTCGGTGTATGGACTTGTTTTCAGGTCCAGAACACACAGCGTGAGGTGAGGCAGAAATGGCCGTGATCGAGCCAGAAAGGCCAACTGAGACTTGAGAGGAAGCCCTCAAAAATCAGGTGGTGTTCTCTGTGAGTGGAAAGACTTAGTGTGAGAATATATGTGCAAGAAATTATACCTCAGAGATCAAAGCACTTGATGAACATTTGTGAATTTGAATCACCGCATGACTGATCTCCTATGGAAACACCTTTAAAACACTTGACATTTATTTTTCTTTTTTTTTCCCCCCTGAGATCATTGAATCATAAAATCTTGTCTCAGGCAAACAATTGAGTCGGGCTAGCCTCAGTCGTCTTGGTCGCCTGGATTGATGGATGGTCAATTCCACCAGCAGGAGATAATCACAGTGTGTCAGCCTCCACCGATGCAGACTCTTATCTGTGTCTGCCCACAGCCAGCATGGCACAAATGACCAGAGGGACATGCATTTCTCTTTATTGTTCCAAAGCCCTGAGGGAGAGAGTGCCGAACTTTACTCTCGCAGACTCGCGCGACAGCATCCTCCGCTGGACGAGCACATTCACCTGGAGTGCACCGTCACCACAGGGTGCTTCAGCAGAACTTACCACAGATGTTTGGACAGTGTATGCATTCATGATAAGCCAGAACTTTCAAATGTCATTTAACTTTTTTTTTTTTTTCCTTTTCCCTCCGCCGTTTTGAATTATGTGCTGTCTGAAGTGTCTGGCGATAAGCCTTTTCCGTCCGAGTCCTTAGTCGGAAAATGTTCCATTCTGGCACATGAGTAGTATCGGGTCAGATTCTGGCACTGTCCCATGGTATTGTCCCAGGTGCTTTTTAAAAAGTCTTACACTTTTAAGTCCCCCCACCTTTCATTATCAAGGATGATCAAATAAGATTATGTCCCCAGAGTGTTTATTGCAACAATGGACTTGGACGAAAGTCTTGTTTTCTCACATCCGCTGTGCTGCCCATAGGTCTTTTGAGGGGTTATTTTTCCCCGAGTGAGCTGCGCTAATTGTGGTCTAATGGCGAGCTGTTATAGCTTAGAGTGGTAAAAAGCAGGCGGTTGGTGCGGCTTGCTGCCTTTCCTGATTACGCTGTCTAGTTAATGCACCCTCCTCAGATACAAATGGAGGGTGGTTATTGCATCAGGAGAGACAGTCAGCCTGTCAAAATCGCCCTCTCTAACGGACAAGAGAGAGAGAGATAAAGAGAGATGGAAAAGAGTGAGAGAAAATATATTCTGGAGAGCCAATTTCACTGAGGGGATAGAAGCGTGGTAGTGCAATTATGAAATATAGCTTTCTGTTTCAATAATGACCTTTTCTCCACAGCCTATATATAGGCCACTGTAAATGATTTAGAGAATAGCCCATAGTGTCCTATAGATGATGACCTATAGATTCCTACGGAGAGCAACGGCAGTTTCTGGCGAAAGATTATGTCTTGCTGGCACGATGTTGAGCTACAATGTTGGACACTTTCAGTTTCCTATACTTGGTATGTATGTGTGGGAGTGCGCGCCTATGTATTTCTGCTGGTTTGTACGGATGAAAACACGGCACACTGACGTGTGCTGCTTCTGTCATAATTAATCACCAGAGGATCACATGACCATTTGAAATTCATTTTCATGAAAAAAAAATAAAAAAAAAATCTCCCTCAGCACAACTTTAGCTGCAAGTCACACATGAAAGCCCAATGAAACATGGCCTCAGCACTGTTGCCAGTTGTGCGAAAACACCCACACTTACTGCTGCGCTGCTTACTATGCATCTGTCTGGATAGATACTCAGAGGTGGTACAAACCAGCTGCTCTTGCGGCAATCGAGCCAAACACAGAGAGAGAGAGAGAGAGAGAGAGAGAGAAGGAAAAAAGAGGTCACGATCTGAAGAACTCCATTCTGACCCGTTGATATAGGAAACAGATTCCTGGTGAATGCCGGCTGCTATAAACCCGAGAAGATGTTTGAAGTAACAGCATACACAGTAAGCTGGAATATTTATGCTGAATCACTTAATCTATTTCTTATTTTTATCCTTTTGCGTTTACTCAGACTGAAACTTTGAGACTCTGCCATATCACTTAAAACGTGTATTTTGTACCAAAGCATTGTTTCCCACGCATTTTGTTGAAGAAGTGCTAATCCCTGGGTGTATATTTCTAGTTTGTTCAATAATGCATTTACTTTGGTGAAAACATCACTCCCAGTGGTGCTCCAATCCTTACTGCCATATCCTCTTTAATCCACAAGTCTTTTACCACTGCGTATAAAGAACATTATTTGGCTGTGGAGTGGAACACTTGACAGTTTTAGGTCTGAGTCAAGACAAAATGTCAAAACTTTCCAGATTATTTTCCCAGTAAAGGTCCAAAATTGGCAAATATAAATAGAACTGCACAAAAGTTTCAGGAAAGACTGATGAGCGAATTTTTGACCTTAGCATGTAAATTTATTGAGGTTGAAATTCTTCTCTCTAAACAGAATAGAATTTCTTTCAGGCATGTCTGAAATGTATCCACGGTAATGTCTAAGCATATTTTCATTTGTATGTCTTCTTCTTTGTCTTTCCTGAGCTCACTTCCTGTGTGACTATAGCAGATCATATGGTCCACATTAGCTTTAAATCTCAGCCTCAACTGAGGGTTCAATGTGTTATTTAATGACTCACAGCAGCGACCCTTCAACATTTGAATATTTGAAGTAGTTAATAAGATATATATTCATGTAATCTGTTTTTGTTGTCTGCTTGATATGTCTACTCAGTTTATTTACCGTCTCTCAGTGCAGGACTGAGAAGTTCGTCATTGTGCATGATTTAGATTTCAAAAATTGTTAAGCATACAAACACACCCACCCTACCCAGCAGTCCATGAGGGGAACACCCCCTGTGGTGCTAGTGTATAGTCGTGCCTGACTCCACGCTCTTATTATCATGATTGCTGGCAAAAGGTGGCGGGACGCTGAGTGCATTCAGTCTGCCAGGCAGCTCTATAAAGCAGCTACGGATGGTTCCCAGTGGGGTCCTCATCAGCGGCACGGAGCACTGAAGCGCCTCTGGACTTTGCTTTCTAAAGTGACAATAGTTCCCCCGCCAATAGAGGGAGAAAAGAGAGCAGTTAGGGTGGAGAAACAAGATGGCCGCCAAGCAATTGCATCTGTTGAATGCCTCGTAGGGAGGTCATCCAGCATGTAATGAGGTGAAACGCTGCAGTAGAGCAGTAACTGTCAATCAGTATGGACATTGTTGGGTTATAATGAGACCCCTGTTGTAGGCAAGCACCTACATAACTAGGCAGAGCAGGTGAATGTGGACCACCTTTACCCTCCTCCAACATCTGCCTCTCCTCTAGTAGTCTCCTTCATCCTTCAATCTTTTTTTTTTTTTTTTCCCTCACTGAGAACCAAGCAAATAATGCTACCCATGGACCATTTCCCGGGCATAATCCAACATCTGTCTCACTCATGTCTCTTGCTTTGACATTAAAACATTCACTCCCTCCCCCCCCCATCTCCTCTCCATCTTCCAGCCCCCTCCGGTAGCCGTCACAGCCGCTGAACGATTTCCTCTCACTGGGAGGTTCCTCCGAGTCACCGTGGCAGTGTCAAACGAGGCTCCTATTTAAGCTCATTAAATGTTTCCAAGAGAATAGGAAATCAATGGTGCATACCGTTGCGCGAGAACTTTTCTCTTAATTTAATTTCCCCTCCCCCTTATCTGTTTGCACATCTCTCTCTCTCTCTCACTTTCTTTTTCTCTCATCATTCATTCCTGCTCTCCTAAGCTTGTGTTCTCCTTTAAGAGGTGGAGGTGGTGATGGGTGAGATTGGCTGAAGGGAGTGGGGCACAAACGGTTGCCTTCAGAAACTGTTTCAGACTTGTATTTGTGACAGGCACCATGGCGCGAGGCTGTCCAGTCTTTTCAGTGTTGTTTTGCACAGTCGACTTGAAAGTTTTGCGCAAGCTGGCCTCAACCAAATAGCCCCAGCCTTTGTTTCAGGCCATGCTGCTAAGGGAACAGGTATTGGACAGAACACAATGTTGCAGAGAAGGCTTGTGGGAGAAGTTTGATATGCGGATACCTAGAATTCAGATGACCCTATTTCAATAAATCCTCCACTTTATGCTGTCCTTCATCCTGTTTTGACATATGCCCGTCATCTTCTATTGTTCCCGTTTTCCTGCTTTTGCTATCAGATCAAGGCTAGTGAGTGTGTGTGTGTGCGTGTGTGTGTATACTTGCGAGTACATGTCTGGCTGGGCTTTGTGCTGTTTGAAACCCTGCCTGGGGGCTGAGGCCGTACCTTCTCTGGAGCTTGTGTAATTGCTCTTTTGGGGCCTTGTCTCTGGCTCTGAGCCGCATCTCCATCACTCTCACTCACTCTTTGGCCTCCTCCCTTTTTTTTTTTTTTTTTTTTTTTTTTTTTTCCTTAACTCCCTTGCTTCCCTCCCTGCATGGCTCATTATGGCTGATCCCCACCTGCCCAATCTGGGATTTCTTTTCACACACACATACACACACATGCTTACAGAGCCACTCAGCAGTTTTCAGAGCTGCCTGTCGCTCGGATGGTTTGTGTGCTATCTGCTATAAAACAGCTTTGCTAATGCTGTTTGGCCAAGAAATGGAAACAATAGTGCTGTCACATTTTTTTCCCCCTACTGGTGCAAACAGACAGTTTCTCATCTCTGTTGTGGCTGTCAGAGCACCATTTTTCATAAAACCCCGGTCTGTCAACCCCAGCTCCTGCTTTTGTATACACTAGCCTCAGCCACAGGCTCCTAACCACAGCCCTGGTCTTTTCCATTTCCATTTCAGCCCTCCCTCCAACCTGTCACACAGCAGCCCCTCCATGCCTGTTCCCAGGCTAGGGGGCTTACTTTGAAGGATAATGGATGTGGCCAGTTGCAGCTGCTCAGCAGCAGGGCACTATCATAGGAGTTATCTAAGGGCCTGAGAGTGGCCTGTGATGAATGGCTTGGAGCTGTGTGTCTCCACCGATCAATAAGCCACTAGCACCCAGATGAGCTAGATGCCCCTTCACTCTCCGCTCCCCCATATCCACACATATATCTCCTTCTCATAATCTCCCACTATGTTTGTGAACTTTTCCCTCCAATTCATGGTCTGAATTGGGCCATTGATCTTTTATCCTTGGCTTGTTTTAAATAAAGGGCCAGTATCGTCTCTCCAACCAAGCATGCCTGCTTTCTGACAGCAGTTATTGCTACAATGACGACAAAGCTCACAAACATTACTTTGGCCTGATCGAAGGCCTGTAATCGGAGAGGGAGACCAGAGAAAATGAAGGAGGGGGGCATGAAGGCAGCTCTCACCCACCCCACCCCCAACGCCCTCCATAACCCCCAGCCCATTATGAGACTGATGTATAGCAGAAGTCCCATGTGAATGTACACACTTTACCACACACACACTCACTCGCGCGCACAGTCTTGCTGTCAGGCCTCGTTGAGCACAAGTTGTCCCAAAGCACCCCTGACAGCCCCACCCAATCCAAAATGAGATGGGGTGTTGTTGTCTTTGTCTCTGTGCTGTCCATGCAATATATATAAGGTCTCTCCAGACTACCAATGTGTGTAAATGTGTCTCTCAGAGCAACAGGTGTGTTGTAGCTACTGTATGCTTTGGTTTTTTGATCTGTGTTTTTCCCTTTTTTTGCTTTTTTTTTTCCTGAGCTCCGCCGGTGAGGGATTTGTGATGCAAAGAGCCAGCTGGAAATCTCTCTCCTGCTCTCTCTTTTTCTCACCCCTGGGGACTTCCAGTAGTCTGTATCTTCCTCTCTTCCTTCTCCAGTCCCTCCTCTCCTCCCACTTTGCTTCTCTCCTCTCCCCCTCCAGCTCTGATCCTACCTCTGATCTGCTGTTGTCTCTGTCACAAAGAGCAGATCCTCAGCCTGGTAATTGCATGTCCGCTGGCCACCACACCTGTTGCTGTCAATGCAGCGGTGTGGGAGAGTAGGGGAGAGCTTTGCCCTCTGGCCTCTATGACTTCTCTCACCACCACCACCACTAGCTTCGCTGCAGGTGTAACCCCACAGGCATGTGAGACTGCGATTTGGCCGGTGCGAACACGTGCGATATAGGATGCTCTCACAGTTAATTGTGTTTATCCGTAACCTTGAGCTTCACCTCTTGAGCATGTGTCCGCGCAAATGCACGTCTGTCTCCTCGAACCCGGCCGGTGCTGACAGTTTACTCTCTCACCCCCTAATCCCCTCCACCTCCCCTCCTCTCTCCCATTATCCAGAGCCCAGGCCCTTAATGAAGCTGGGGGTCAACGGCGGTGTGCGGCTAATTGGCCAAGTTCGCCCGGGGCTCCGGCTGCCTGTGATTGAAGTGTCCAGCCAGCGTCCACTGTGCGGCCGCTGCCGCTGCACCCTCCTCTGTTCCACTCCAACAGCCAAGACGCTCACTGCACCCCTGTCGTCCGCCCCCTAGTGAGTAGCACCCGGAGGTCATTCTTATTTTCCCTTATGGTCCTGATGCTTTGTCCAGTTTTTCTTCAGGCTCTGCCTCACCAGTTCTATAAAGTTACATGATGTTTTTATGTTCTTATAAACACACAACAAACATTTCTCCAAGCTTCTGTATGTCTCGTGTTTCTCTGTCTGTATGCATTTTTTTCCTTTTTTTTTTTTTTTTATAGCTAGACTTTCATTCCTACAATGGGTCTCACTGGTTTCTCACTTCCTTTGGCTCGCGCCACCCTCACACGCTTTGTCCTCACTTTCCACAGTGGGATTTGGGCAATTACCATGGTCCCCTATTGGCTAACAGCCAGAAAAAAACAACTTCCATCCACTATTTCTCTCACGATGGGCCCAACAGTCCCAGCTCTGGCCAAGCGCTGCACTGCACTGTTCTGAGTTAACAGGAAGGCTTGGAGGCATCGGCGTGGGGGTGACTCTAATTAGTCGAGCCTCCTCTTTCTACTCGTTAAGGCAGTCCTGGCTCTTATTGTTTGGCTGACAGTATCAGAGCAGAGGTAGAAGGGAGGCAATGAGCTATGGGGAAGGGACCGAGAAGATAGGGTGCATCGAGGCAGTAGTTGTGCTGCCTAGCAGATAGTTGACCATCTCACCTGGGAGATCCACAGGCGCCCCTCAGCCCCAAAGTGCCAAAGTACACCAATGAAAACCCTGTGTGTTGTTGTGTTCTCGGCAGTGGAACATTGCTGCCTAGTAAATGGTCAACACTGTGTTCATGAGGTAGGAAACAACGGTCCAATTATAAGTCAGGTCTTGGCCCACAAGTTGAGATAAGTTATATTCTGTCATAACTTTATTTGCACACCAGTAGGTCTCTCTCCTTGTTTATTACAGGATGCAAGCGATTAAATCTGCTCTGATGCTCATTAAGTGAAGATCCCCAGTAATTAACTCCTGCTGTAATGGTTTTGTATGGACAGTTATAAAAATCTTCCTCTGTTCTCAAAAACATTTAGCAGCACCGATAGTTCAGTCTCCATGAGTCATTTAGTTAATGAGATGAAGGAAAAGGTGAGCAATAATTACAGGACATATCTTGATTTCTCCAGCGTTTCTTCTGAGCCGTCACCATTCTGTTCTCCCAAAAAAAAATCCCAGATCAACTATAAAACCTCAATAGTGCCAGTTTCTGAGGGGGATACACTTGTCCATCTGTGAAGTGCTTAGTTTGACAGACGGCTCCTTTTCTCGCCCATCTCTCCATAATCAGCAGTTTGCTTGGGTCATACCTCTCGTGCTCCACTTTCCATCACATTTCCTGTGGTACTGCATGCCTGCCAGCCTGCCCGCTGGTGTTAAAGATAAACAAAATATGGTTCATTTGAAATGTAGGCTACCGCAGGTGGTTGTTCTGGCTGTGCTGAATTAATAGAACTTGGAATTCAACTAGCTAAGCTCCACTTGTGACCCAAAATACAGCACATGAAACATTCACACTTGTTTTTTTGTTGCATTTTTGTCTTTTTCCCCCCTTTGTTGTTCCTATACTTCATATTATATTCCAGTAGATGTAACTGTCATGGTAATGGAATCGTTTTTTGGTATCCATGTGGATTCGGTGTCAATCATCTCTCTCGGGGGGCTTTGCCTTGGTGCAACCCTGAAGCAATGAGATACTCAGGGATGAATGAATTAGTATATATTATAACAAACAAATCTTAGTTTATTTGTTTTCCTTTTTGTAGCAGTGAGGGTGGGGCTTATAATTCACTTTGCCGTGTGAGATGTCTTTTTTCTTCATCCACTGCATCACTTTCACATTACTTTGAATGTTAATGAGTACAGTCAGCAAGTTCGACTCTCCTATTCATCTGTAAAATAGTCCACTCCTTGCATTTACCATTTTCAATGTACTTCTTTGATGTACATAGAAAATAAGTAAACAAGACCATTTAATGGATAGCAATACCTTTGACACTTAATATTTCAAAGCAGAAGCTCACAGGGAATATTGTTTTTTAGGAAAGGCTCTGTGTTTGTTTAGAATATCGCTGATGGCGATACCCAAACTGTAGCACTTTTGAAGTTGGTTCAGGTTAATCAAGTGGGGAGAAAGCTGTCCAACATCAAAAGTCTTCTCTGTGATATTCAAAATGACTCTGAATTTAACTATGCATCCACAGAAATGAGAGTGCATAATTCATTTGCCGTGCTGAATCAAAGTGATGATCCTTTACTTTTAATGCTTGTGATCTGTTGAAACTGTGAAGCCCATTGCTTTAAGGTCACGGTGGAAAAGTGCATGTGCCTCACCTTACCTTCAGGTCTTGTCTTCTTGAATCACATCCAAGAGTCATGGCAGTGTCGTGTCCTCTTGTCTGTGGTGTTATAAATGTATCATTTCATCTCAAGTTTTGAAAATTCATCATCCAGTCTGTGCCAACACCATCAGAATGTGTAGAAATGATTAAGATTGGTTCAACTCCCTCCAGGTGTAGCTGCCAGATGATAAACCTAATCACCCCAAGCCAACAAAGACACGCGGCCCTCATCACCAGCCGCGGTTTGGTTTTGCTCATTGAACACGGCAAATGTCACGTCCTCGCGGTACCAAAATAATATAAAACACCTTGTTCCTGACTCATCACCCCCGGCCCCTCCTCCTGTACGCTCCCCTAACTCCAACATGGTGCTGCAGCTCTCCAGTTTTCCATCGCCCCCTGTGAATATCCAAGCTGTCGAGGCTGACTGGGCTGAACGTTTTCTTGCCAGGGCACAGTTGGAACAGATCCGGCCTCCGGGCCACATATACTGCTCCACTCCAGCCCCTGCAAACAAGGCCGGCCCTGTGCAGCTGTCATCTAAATGCTAAGCGCTTTAGATCGCCACGGCTAATTCCTTTTGTACCTACTTATTGGGTTTTTTATTTTTTATTATTTTTAACTGCTTGTCTCTCTTTAAGTATGATAGTTTTACAAGGTTTTTAGCTTGCTGAGCGGGAGCGTCTGTTTGAGCTCATTATGTGATTCATTGCATTTGTTCTGAATCATCAGTGGAGAAAGAGTCTTTGTTCATCAACAAGGTGTGTGCAGTTGTAGAAACCTCTATAAATGATGCAGATGGTTTTTGTTTACTTTGAGGATTTTAAGCTGTTCCTCAGAGTTCTGTTTTTTTGTGTTTTTTTTTAAAGCAAGAAAGTGATGTAATGTTATCTTTCAGAAGATTGTATAAGACCTGTCTGCCGAGTTAATCGCCCCATCTGCACCCTTGGGAGCTGAGAAATGTGGCCGTCAGACTTTATGGGAACATAAGCCAAACGGCCAAGCCCACGTTTGAGGGGAGGCACATTGAAAGACAGATTCCAGACGAGCCTCTCAAGCATTTTCATGTCAAATCCACAGATGTACAAATCTCCACAATGATCTGCCAAGTTTCAGCAGAATTCACTGGAGCAGGAATCGCAGAATTTCACACCCCCGCCCCGAGCCCTCTTTCCCCCTCCTCCCCCGGCCATCACTGGACACTGCTTGGCAGCAGACAGTGATAGAAAACATCTGTGAAAGTCTGTGTGTATCCGAATAGGGTGGAAATATGTTCACTAGATAAAGAATTGTGTTTTCAGGTTTCAGATGTTTTTTTTCGTGGAAACATTTGCATGGCAGCAAATGAGTCCATTACTCTTGCACAGGTTTCACAGGAAAATGAATGAAATATGAATGTAGACACAACTTTCAAACTGTTTTAGTAGTTAAAAGGCTCCAGGGCAGATGTTTTAAAATTGATTGTGCAGCTCTGTTGCAGATAAATGAGCAGGAGTGAACAAGGAATTGTGGTGGAAGATAATGGACTTCCTTTGTAGCTAATTTACTTCCTGTGGTTAAGGAAAAGGAAGTGAAAGCAGTCTCCCATCATCTCTTTTCTTCTTGTTTTTTTTTTTTCCCTGAGTTTTATTTGCACCAACCTTGTTGTGTCTGTTGTTTGAAAAGGCAGAAAAAAAATCTATGAGAGAATGATTGGACAGGTCCTTGTGGTGCTCCTCTGCAGCTGCCACAGATTTGACTGTTCAGAGTCACTGAAGTCTCTTTTATTTGGGTGTACTGTGCAGTATAAATAATGAAATGGAGCCCATAATTGGGGGTTCTTGGTAATTAGGACCAAGCTGTCAGCTAGTGAAGTTGCCTCAGTCTGATGGCGCTGCAGCTCGGGCAGTAATTACCATTATCTATGGGGGTTGTTGACACAACAATATTCCCATTCTTAACCAGGACAGTGGGCCTTATGTTTACGGTCCCTGTTTTTTAGAGGTTCAGCTGCAACCGTGTTAGAGACAACAAACTTTAAATAATTTGGTCAGTGTCTGTCGAGGGGCCAACGGCAAGCTTCCGCCGTCAATAGGAAGGGAGACCGCTGTCCTTGAATTTCTCTGCTCACTGACTGTGTGAAGAGCTTGTCCATATTTTCATTAGTCAAACAGTTTGACTTTTTCCCCGCGAGCGGTGTGACGCCCAACCATAAACAGCATTATCAACCATCTCAGCAGGTTTCTAATACCCCTGTAATCCTGTCATTTCATTCATGGATACCGCCGGGGTTATTCTGGGCTTGGAGCATATCTGCTCGCCTGTCTCTGCTCCTCTGTGTGAGAGATTGGATTCCCCAACTCCCCTCCTGCTTTCCAGCTTGCCGCACACACACACACTCACACACTTACACGGACACACATGTGTATACCCAAGTGTTTGCTCATCTCGCATCAGCTCCTCATAGTGTAAATGGGCCGGTCAGGCCACATGATGTATAGGTGTGGAGGACAATAGCATGGTATACTCCGTATAGGGGATGATTCCTACTTGTGGATAATAACTTTCCTTTGCTGAAAGTGAAATTCTGTTCATCTGGCCTCAGACTTACAAGCACAGCATTTACCCCTTGAGATGAAAGAAAAAAAGTGAATGGCCTCAACTCCACGGTGCCCAGGTGACATTTCCCCTTCCTGCTATCATGCAGAGTAATAAACCTGCCGGAGACTGCTATGACTTTACTCAAGAATGTATGGAGTGTGATTATTGGATGAGTAAAAAAGATAGCGAGGTTGAGCAGAGGGTAGATGAGTTGCTGTTTTCACCTATGCTGTAACACACAACACGCAAACTGCACCGGTTCTGAATTAAACATGTGGCACCTCATAGCTTGGGGCTTGATGGACATTCAAACATATTGCAAAGCAGAGAAAATGGCTTTTTAAGTAGCCTATTTATGGTGAAGCTATTGTATTCATTTTATTATAATAAAACACGCATTGCACTCTGAGCGAACGGCATGGGGAGGTGAGGCCAGCAGAGTGCAGCTCAATATAATAACAACTGTGCGTCTCCTCTAAATGAGGCACAGAAAAGAGCGGGTTCCTGTAGATATTAGTTTCCTTTGTAGGGGTGCTCAGATCTGGTGATATGCTTCGTGAGGAGTAATAAAGAAATATATCTGTTTTTATTGTGCCTTGGCGACAGAGTTATGTTTAGAGCTAGTATAAAGAGCTGGAACATGGCGTAAAATGATATTATGGCCCATTAGGTGGGGGCCCGAGCTAAGCGTCGCTAGCGGTAACCGAGAGCTGGGGGTAATGGGGCCGCAGCGTATTGTCTGCGATCTGCTCTTTCACTTCTCTCTGATTGAATCGTCTACATCACTGGCACTCCATCTCCCGGGGAACCGGAGTAGACAAGGTGATTTTGGCTGAAGACATCACTCTGTCAAACCTGCGAGATAAGAGAATAGGGTGGGAGAATGGAAAGACATGCATTGTGAAATGTAAGGTAAAGGTGGTGTTCAGGGATTATAGCTAGATTGGTGTTTAGAGCGAACTGATCCCAAAGTGCATAGTTGTTTTATTCTGGAGTTGAAATGATCTTTCATATGTTCTTGCAGCAACAGAAAACTAAACATTTTTTTACTAGAGTGAGAGAAAAATGTGGCTGTTTACTCCCTCCCCTTTCCAGTTTAAGCCTACTTATGCTGCAGTACATCTTTAATAGCTTTTTGCCCTCAAGGTATTCCTGTCTCTCTGTTCATATTCTCTACAGAGCTGACCTTCCACTGGTGGGGCTTTCCCCGGCGGGCAGCAGTGGGAGGGGTTAGGATCACATTAAGGTGCTGATCCGTCTGGCAGAACTTTAACTTGCTGTTCCCTTAGGACGCTCTCCTGCTCCACATACTGTAAGGCAGGGTCCGCAGCGGGAGGAGAAGCCATAAATTAGCATACCTGGCTTCTCAGGGGTCTCATGCTGGAGGGCCATTTACACCCAGAGCACTCCTTTAAACTCAGCTTCACCTCCATCTCTTGTCAAACAACACCTTCCCTGTTGTGAGGTGAGTGGAGACGGCATTGTGTTGAGTGGCGTAGTTTATCTGTTGTCCCGCGCCGCCGGTATGGGGGCTCAGGAAGTAATGTGAACCAAGCGGGAGAAGAATTCCAGGCATCCTGAATGGAACCAGATGTGTGTGGGGGGAGCTCTGTGCATATCATGGTGTGCGCGTTTCTCACTCGGTCTCACATCGTGGGGACTTTTCACGGAAGACGCGAAGACACGCCTGAATGTGCTTCTGAATGCAAACGCACCCTCATACATCAAATCACAAAAAGTCTGCAGGGTAGCACGGCTTTCATAACAGAACAAGATGATGCGATAAGAAATGAGATAAGCCAGAAATGACCGCTGCTGGCTTGTTTATGTTTGCATGGCATGCCTGCCCAGCAGCTCTCTTCACTTCACATAGATTGCTACTCAGACTGTGTTGCTCGTGCATGTTTGTACATTTGGGTGTGTAGTAACCCTGAGACGAGCAAGAAACACATCTCCATCTGCATTTTGAGACACTTCGGCACGTTTAAGCCGTCTCATCTTTCCATAAAACCTTATTTTGTGTTTTACTTTTGACTTTGTGATTGGGAAAACAAAGAGAGATACCCCGGATAAAAGGTATAAAGCCAGGTATCTCTGACTTGACAGCAAATATAGAGGCAGTTATTTGTTTTTAGCACACTATAAATCACAAGCTGATCCAACGGCAGCACTGGAGGGTAAGATATGTCACACAAAGCCAAGATTTGTGGAACCGGAATGCCAATATGAAATGCATTAATGTAATTAATTATACCTGTGCTTTAAGCATGTCAGCACGCCTGCCAAGAATAAGTCCACTTTTTAGCGCCACAGATTATATGTGGTGATAAATGACCTGATAGCTCTCCAGAAGCAAAGCCAACACAATCTGATCATCCCCTGGTGGGCAATCCCGCCCCCTCTCCTTTAGCAGACAGGACACGAGCCAAACAAACGAGTAGAAGTCTCCAAAACTTTTCTCAATGTGTTCAAGATTTCCTTTAGAAAATGGTGATCAGGGTGACATTTGTTCGGGTTTTAACTTAATTTTTCAGCTAAGTTGAATTGAGATTTTTATTGAGGATGTAAAATTGTGTGACCAATGTTGCCTGGCTTTTTCAGTGTTTCACTGAGAGATCTTGCATTTCACCACCGATCATGCCTCCTTATCGCTAATCCTCCACCTCAACAAGCTAACAAAAGCACCAAGCGCTGGGTGATTAAAGGGTAAATGAGGGTGGGTCATGGTATTTTTCAGAGCACAGGGCTCTGCAAAAGCTGTTTTTGCCACCTAAAACCAAATGGAAATTATCTGAAGCCACAAAATATTTCAAAGTAAAAATAAGGAACAATACAGCTCGTAAAGTTGTATTCATATTTTTGCATGTAGTGTATCGCAACCTATGATATTGATGCATACAAAGACCGTTTTGGGATATTTCAGTACTAGTGTTCAGAATCATCTTTTAATGGCTTCAGAGTTTATGGTGGTTTTACCATTTAAAAAAATTGTTGTAGATAGAGGCACTTTCACCGTTTTAGCAAATTTAGCTGTTTCAGTTTTTTGTGTTGTTTTCCCTTTTCCAAGACTAACTAGTTTTACTCTTCAGTATTTGTTTCACTTGCAATTTTATATCTTTTAGCTGTTTTCACTAACGTATTTGAACTGTTTTTCCTTTTTTACTATACATTTTAGGCATTATGGCTTTTTTTTTTCTAACCCAAGAGTCTTCATGGAAATTAGTCTAGTCTGCCATTGAAATAGGATTAAGATAAAAACGTTTATTCACATAAGCATGTGAAAGCTTACTGTAATGCAAAAGAACAATAGAGTCACAGGTTGCAGATCCTGCTCAAGCATGACTTGGAAATCTACAGTCGAATTCCTGCAGTCATAGGCGAGGCGGCAGTGCCAATAAATGACATAACTTGGCGTCTCTTGGCATCTTTACATCAATAGTGGGTGTATGGAAAGATGTGCTGTCCATCTTTATACATCGTGTAAACTTGGCACTTGAAAAACCAGAAACTGCCTGATTACCCTGTGACAAGTGTCTGTTCTTCTTAATGTCACATGTTAATAGTTTCAAACTTTAAAAGCACTGTACATGCGGGAAAATGGTTAACATCGCCAGCTGGTGTCTGACATTACACTGACATTGCATAAGTGTTGACCCCAAGGCTGTGGAAAGCACTTAGACAGTTCCGCTAGCGACACAAAAGCTTTTTAAATTTATTCCGCGTCCAAAGTCTTGTTTCCCCTTCTTGGCTGCACATATACCATCAAAGGAAACGTTCTTTTGGTGGGGTTTTTCAAGAAAGAATGTGTGACTAAGTGTGTGCGTGCTTGTTGCCTGAACATGTAGGCCCATATCAGCCATCACCACAGGAAATGACCAGACGTTTGCTTTGAAGTCCCAGCAGAGTTTTTCATTATTCCCTCTATCTCCGGAGACACTAGGCGACAGACCCGCCTTCCCTCCCCTCTCAGACTCCCTCTGCTCTCACCCCTCTGCTGCTGCCCGACTCGGTGCTGCGCCACCAAATGCCTGTTAGAATGCAGAACAAGCATCTATTAGCATAGAGAATGGGAGTGCTGGTAGCCACAGGGCACAAACCTCACTACCACCCCATCACTCTACACACCATACTTTGCCTGAAAGAGCTGAGAGGGCACGTGTAATTGCATTTTCTTCTCCCTGTGCAGAAAGTCAATGCAAGATACGGGGAATTCGAAGATTCCCCAACCATGGCCCATCCCTCCACTTCCCCCTTTCTCAGTTATTCCCACTTGCCTCACTGCACACCTCCACCCCCCTCAAACCTCCACTTCCTCTCCTTACGCTCGTAGCATGTTGAAATGTGTGGCGTGTGGAGATGAAATTAATTGGATCCAAGTGTGGAAGTGTTCAGCCCCCCGTGGTGTACCGCTGTGTGAGGTAGGATTGGCACACTCTCGCCAAAACTTGCTGCAAGACTGAGAATTACTCTGCTGCCAGTTTTTTGCCAATCTAGTGCCTTACTTCCTCCTCGCAGTCTTACACGGAATCAAATCTTTTTTTGCACATGCACAGCGCTATGTCTCAGCCTTCCGCACGCATCGAAAAAACAGCAAAAATCTTTTTATGCAGAGGTTCATACAATATATATATATGTACTTGTTTCTGAGCAGGGAGGCAGATGTGCCTGTTTATCTTGCCAGTAGGGCACATGCCAAGGCAGCACGCCTGGTCTGGGTGTGGTAGAAATCTGGGTTAGGAAATCCCTTGTTGAGGTTATTACATGCAGAAATGCTAATGAAGCTTTTGCTCCAGTAATGGCATTACCAAATGGAAACACTAACCCACATGTTCAAAATGAGCGCTGCAATTTGCTGTGACAAAATCCTAATGACTAAATATCCAGTCTACTAACATCCATACAATCTAGATCATGTAAATGTTGCTGGAAGAGTTTATGAGGAACAAAAACAGGCGCTGAGCTTCAGTTTCTTTGTTCTGAGTGACTTGTAAAAGTTTTTTTTTCTTTGCCATTAGAGCCGCTATATTACTTACAACCTTTGCCAGTTCATCATCCCAGCAATTCACCTGTTACATTAAACTCCGTTTATTTGCAAAATCTGTGTTTTATTATGTACTAACTGAACTTATCATTAACTCCAGAGTCTGGTTCAACATCTTTTCATAATAATTTTCTACGACCTCAACCACTTCATAAATGCATAAAATGGTTTGAGAGGATAAATAAACAGGACTAAACACCTGAAAAAGCAGTCGGTGCCATACACAGTCGTTATATGAACATTTGTGTAAAGCATTAGGATTTAATACCCGGCCATACTTCACCCAGATCCTCTGTTGTGTGTGTGCTGCCTGTCTTGTAGCGTTATAAATGCTTCCGTTCTCCAAAGGTTGCCGTTGGTTCCCTCCTTCGCTGTCTGATCAGTGCTGCATGTCTGTGGCTTTTTGACTTCTCTGTTTGGCCTTCTCCCTCGTCCTGCTGGCAGGGTTTGTCTGATTTATGACCGTTTGGAGCTAATGGTACAGAACCAGGATTTGTGTCTGTGGTGTTGTGACTGGACCGGCGCCGCCTCATTGGCCTCCTCACTCCTCTTCATCTCGCTCTCACTCGCTCCCTCTCTTTCCCTGGATGTGGTGAGCGGTGAGTGACTCGGCTGTTGATCAGCATCTCCACGCTCTCAACCCTCATTCGTCTTCATCCCCCCCTCCCACTTCTTTCCGCCACAGGAACCAGGCTGCTTGCTGGCGGGGGAGCCGCCTCACCTTCAGACAAGGCCATTAGACCTTGCTTCACCTTACATCCCTTTTCATCTCTCATGCCCCCCCCCCGCCCATTCTTTCACCCGTCCAGATATCCCCTCACTCTCTGTCCCTACGTGTCTGTGCTGAAGATCAGGGCCAGTCTGCCGGGCGCGCAGGGGGCCTGTATGTGGAACCGTGTTAATTAGCACGAGAGTCTGGAGACGAAAGCCACGTTATCTACCGCCTCAACTCTCCCCCCGCCTTCCAAACCTGCTTGTTTCTCTCCTTCTTCCTCTCTCCCTATTTTTGTGTCTCTGGAGGTTGCTTCCATCATGCCGCTTGCGTCGCCAGGTTTGTGAAGGATGTCGCTGCCAGCTGTCTTTTCATGGACGGCTGCCAGCCTCTCTCCATATCTTCCGTCCGTTGTCGTTTCCTCATTTATTCCCATTTCTCGCTCTCTTTCCTCCCCCCCACCTTCCGCTGTTTATCTGTTAATGAACCCTATGTCTCAAGCTCATTTCTGTTTCCCAGACTTGTCTCGGGGAGAGTTTTTGATTCTTTTTTTTTTTTTTTTTTTTTTGGGTGGGGGGGTTTAAATACACGAGGTGCTGGGGAGCGCTCACTGGCACACTGGCACAGTCGTACCAAGGTCGGGCAGGGCAGAGAGCGTCCAGGTCGGCAGACAGTCTGTGTCCACCATTACCATGCCAGCTCTGCAATCTGTGAGCAGTGTGTTAAGAGCAAAACACTTCATTTCCCTGTCGGCCTAGTGACGTTTGCCTTCTTCATCGGCCCAAAAGAGGGCTGAAGGGCATGGGCAGACAAAGAGAGCCTCATATCCCATCTGAACAATGACAAACTCAATCGATGGGCAGTTTCTGCAAGGCCTTCCTGCTTTTCCAACAAGGCAAGCAACACATTTTCTTTGTGGAAGCAGTCCCGCTGTGGCACTTTTGCCCCGATAGTGTTCTTTGCACTGTGGGCGAATTGCAGAAAATTCCATTTGTGAATTTCAGATATAAAGAGATAGTGAAAGACAGAGGCTGTGGGCATGACAGTCTGTTATTGTACAATGTGTCTGAGCCATTTCATGTACACTTTTGAAAGCAAAGCCAACATATCCCACACAGACTGCCTGCCTCATTCAATCAAAGGAAAGGGTGTAGGCCCTCTGTGTGTCTACTGACGTTTTCTGCCTGTATGGCTTCTTGTCCATCCAAGTGAATCCATTTGTTTGTGTTTTAGCTGCTGAGTAGCCCAGCCTCCTCTGGTGTGTGTGAGCCGTTTTAAGCGCTGCACTTTATTTGACCCAGGCCTCATAGTGAGCCAAGTGTGAAACAGATGCAAGCCACATAAATACACAAAGCCCCTCCTCTTTTGAAAATGAAACAATCACACCCTCGTGCACAAGCAAATGCGCATACAGTGAGTCAGTCAGTCAGTTTCTTTTGCTCATTCTGTAACTTTTACTCTTCAGAATTCTGGTTCCATGAATGGAGCTGATTTGGCTGTTGATTATATCAATTAATCTGCATTGGCAATGCTTTGTAGAGGACACACTAGGGAAGGCTAATTGTGTCTTTCTACCGTATCCATATGAGAATTTCTTATAATTAGTCATCATGATCCAAATCTGAAAAAATGTCTCAAACTGTCTTTGTTTTTTGTTTTGTTTTTTTTCTGTCACTTATCTGCTTTGTTTTTACATTATGTGCCTGTATTTGTCCTTCCACATCCAAAGTACCCTCCCAGTAGTATTCCACCCGTGGTTTCTGAAGCTGTTGAGAATTGGATTTTTAAACATCCTTTCATTGATGAAGGCCTTTGATACCCTTGTTAAACCGAGCTTATTCCTCCATTGAGGGAATTAGGGCCACTTCTGTACACTGAAGCTCCTCGGTGCCACGCAGCGCTGTGATAGTGCCTTCTCAGAGAAATGGAGGAGCGAGGACAGAGGGGGTGGGAGGGAGCGTCTCTCTGATCTTCTGCCTCTCTCCGAACCATCTGTCTGGTGCTGGCCCAACATTCTCTGTCGCCTAGTATTAGCACTTACAAATATATACATTTCTCACATTTAGCTTTTGAGAGAAGTCATACCCCTCGCTGCGATATGCTCGCCAGAAGATGGGAAGAGAGAGCAGACTGGAGCCGGGCGGAGTTGCGGGAGTGATTGCCACTGCTTTAGTGATGGGAGGGGTGGAAATGAGTGAGGGGTGGTGGGGGGGGGGGGGGGGGGGGGGGGGGGGGGGGGGGGAGCGAGTGCAGACGATTGGAAGGATAATGGAATCAGGACGAGGGACTGGCTGTGTGATCAGGCCTTGTTGTATATCCCAGACTGACTAATGGAATATGTTTGTTTCCAGCAGCGTGATATCACAGCAAGCAACATTAACTCTGATCACTGCCTGCCTGCTATATGCGACTACGTATCTGTCTTTTTTTTTTCCTTCTCCAGATATATATCCCTGAAGCGTGCTTTAGCAACAGGTTTCGCACGGCATCACTAACTTGCTAAGAAAACAAGGCTCAAAGCTTTTCAGATCCTCTCTGAACACGTACAAGTGTGCATTTAGTTTTTATTTATTCCGTGTTTACCACATCATTGCTGCTGTAAAAGATTGTGTTGCTCTGTTAGTTACAGATAGGGGTTTAAGAAGTTTGGGGGCACAGGCAAAGTGATGCTCACAAATGCTAATAAGTTACACCCAGCGTAGCTTCCTTCCTGTCAGTTGTCAGTGCTAGGTAAGCTTCTGAGTCGTACAGCAGGATGATTTGGTGTTAAGTCTGTCTGCCTTTTTTTTTTTTAAGGAGATATCTTGGGGTGAGCAGCTTTTATCCAAGGCTTCCATTTCTCTTTAGAAGCTGGTGACTGACTCTCCCACCCCTCCTCCGCGGTTCCTCGCTGCTGTGAAATGGAATTGCTTTCTCGTTCGTTAAAGATTTTCTTGTCGCTGCCTCGTACTACTTCAGGAGTGAGATCACTTGAAATGGCTGAAAGTTCTCAAAAACCACTGGAGAATTATGGTGTGGCAGGAGTGGTGGCGTGAGGGGTGTGGGGAGTTGGGGTGGGTGTGGATGAGGGAAGCCAACATAAATAAGGAAAATTAGTTTTTTTTTTCTTCTACTTTTCTGAATTAAATCTGTTTGGGTGGGGGGTTGACAACACAAATTATTTCAGGCAAGTTGTCGCTTTACATTAAAGCATGAAGTGGCCTGCTGGTGTAAGGCAAAGCAATCCCTCTTGTTGTTGCCATGGAAGCAGGTACGTTGTCACATTGGTTACCAGTCGCCTTAGTTGTGCCAAAACCACTGCCTACCTATACCCTATAGGCTTTTCGGGGGGTGATCGTGTGCGAGACCATCCATTCCTTTCTCTGAAAACATTTGATTCATTCGGGATTGTAGTAAGAAAAATATAAAATACGGTTGACATGAAAAGACTGGAGTAAACCATACATATAATGTCTCACTGTGAGAATGCAACTGCAGAGGATAATCTACATGTGCTCAGAATAATCCCCCCTCTTCTTAAATGACGATTTCCAAACAGTGCCTTGCACTGAATAACCCTCTTGAACTTTCACACATATCCCTCCATCTGCATTCCTGCCGTTTTCTCCTCCACTTGCTCCTTCCCGCTCCACTCAAACTCTCATCATCATTTCCATCTGCCCCCAAACAGCACAACTGTTCCTCGCGTCTCACACCCGTGCCCCGGCACCCATGGTGTTGGCGTACCGGTGCAGCGCCGCTCCGTGGGTGTGTAGCGCCAATCTTAATCACATTGGGTGAGCACACCTGCGAAAACAGATGTCCGCCGGGGCCGGCATGCTGTTCCCCTTTAGGGAGGAGCGTCTGTGCATGGCTTTTTGCCACTCCTCCAGCCTCCAACCCCCCCCCTCCCCCGTCCCCCCCTCTCCTGAACAGAGTTCTTCAGGTTCCCAGCGGGCAGGTCTGGCCCCGGCACCCAGACAGGAAGAGCCCATGGCAGCATCAGGCGGGAGACAGGAAACGCCGTACCCCAGGCTGTTACCCCCCCTGCTCTGTATATTTTAATGCAAGTCCTGCTTGGAGATGATAATGGGAAGGTGTGATCAAAGCCAAACAGCTTTTCTGCCTCCAAATACAACAGAGACAATATGTTGCAGAAACCACTTCTAAGTAAATTAAGAGCTGCTGCTGTGATCATTAATCAATTTTAGTCCCTTCTAATGACGACACACCAGGTGCTGACCTTTCACACGACTCTCTGAGGTTACAAATGGATCTGCCATAACAACTGGCTTACACTGATATTAGCCATATAGAAATGCATTAGTGCTGGCATGCTAATGCTGCCATACAATTAAGTACTTTAAGATGGTATTAGTCAACACAATGTTTTGCTTGGTATAATTACATTCTTATCTGATAGAAAACATTGTTTCAAACTGGGGCAGCGCAGCTGCACTTTTGCCTGGGAGCGATTGGAATAATGTATGTCGTTAAACCAGTTCGCCAGATAGCTGCTGATGCTAATGAGTTAAACAGACAGAATAATCTGTATTAGTGAATCTTAAAAAGGCAATAAACTCAATGCTATCCGTAGTAGGGAAGGCTTATACGATTTCTATCCAGCTGTGGATTCTCATTTGCCTGCCTGAGACCCCGATCCATTTTATCCCAGCAAATCCTGCTGGCTTCCCTGCTTCACACAGGTTCTTCTCTCAAGCACCCCGCTGTGAGACAAAGGTGGGCAAATCCTCAACATCTTACCTGATTTTAAACACCGGTGCCCACCTAGGCTCTTAATTCAAAGAATTATTTAAAATTATACTGTCAAAAACATAACCAATAAAGTTTTTGGTATGAATCTCATGGTTTGTAGATATTTCGTCATTGAGATATCCACCTTTGAGATTTTTTTCTGCCAACTGAGCAAAGTGTAGATGAGAATATTGTCTTAATTACTCTGGCTAGTGCACTGGATTCACATTAACACTTTCTGCTGTTTTTCCTGTTGTAAATAACTGGCTCTCTGTTCATATGGTCTTCATATTTCTGGGGGAGGCGGCCTGATTTCTGCATTATGTGGGCTGACCAGTGGTATTAATCCAGTCAGGAGTGTGTAAGAATTAGATTTTCCAAGGTCCTCATCCGAGAAATTGCTGTTGCAGCACCAATTATGTGCTCTTTACTTGGCTTATCCTTTCCTAATACAACTCATGTCGAGAGAAACAATTTGAAAGGGTATCTGTGAGGTTATGTACAGTACACACATATTAATTGTTTCTACTGAGATTCACCAGCACAGCGCACAGTGTGATAGTATAGGAAAAAAGTAAATAATTTTATTGACCTTGTCAATCATCATTCATTCATCAGTGTGTGCTTTCAAATATAAAACTAAAGCTGAACATTGAAGACTCATTAAATATGATTGAATGTAATGTAATGAATGGAGTAGATCAAGAATCTTTAAAGCGTGGCCAGATGGCACAAACCTCCAGCTTCCCCAACAGCAACTCTGCACATCTCAGGCCAAGTAGTAATTTTTCCTGTTGCATCCTCCCCGTTAAGCCCCCTGGTGTCCTCCAGGGAGCCCCACCCTGCGCTTTGAAAATAGCTGTGAAAGAGAAGTCCTCCTCTTTTCTTTAAAATTATAGCACTTCGGTATCGGCTGTGAACAACTGTCTTGTTGTCTTTGTTGATATTCCGTTTACTGTCAAGTTAGTGAAATAAACAACTTAAGTGTTAAAGAAGCCTGGCACTAACTGTCATGTCATCTTCTGCAGATTTTTATTGTTTATTTGGAAACCTGCCCTGTAATTTGCCACTGGCTCAAACTCTGCCCGGAACGATGACTCTTATTAGAAAAGAGGAAGGGAAACATTCCATTACCCACCTCCCTTTAGTCAAATATCTCTGCTCAAATCTGGCTCATGAAAATTTTAATTATCATAAACAATTCAGCAGAAGTCTGCCGTGGTGTAGATGGAACCGTCTACATTGCATAATACAGCATGATATAATTTTTTAATGATTTGTGTGAGCTGACCCTTTAACAGCCTGTGGATTGCGGCGCACATGGCAGACCAGCAGAGCTGCCTGCCAGGACTGACTCCCTACCCTCCATCCCTGTTTTCCAGCCTGCATCCACCGCTTCGTCCACCCGGCATTGATCGAGCCTCTTATCTCCACTCTGATCCCTGTGTTATTTCAGGAGCATAGGGATTGCTTAATGATCTATTGACCTGATCTATTGATCCGTACAGTCAACCACAATGGACCATCCACTAAAGAGGAGCCTGTAGGGCACGCACTCCTCTCTTGTGCAGTTGTACTCATCTCCTGCCCTCCCACCTCCCCAACAACTAATCTCCATCCTCTGGTTCCCTGTGTAACCCCACGGCGATTAGATCTCAGCGTGCTTTAAGCATGTGGCTCTGAAGTGGTTGACATAATTTTGCAACCAAACAGCGCCGTTCCTAAGATGATTGCTGATGATTTGACTCAGGTAAATCCCTTCACTCTGGTTTCATCTTCACGTCTGTGTGTGTGAGAGTTGTCGACAAAGACGTGGTTAGCCACATATCAGGTCTGTTTGAAGTGAGGCTGCCTCATTTGAGCTGTGGTTTCTATGCCTTTTGCAACGGACTTGCTCCTTGATTGAGTCAAAAACAAGGCGGTTGACTAAAGTAAACTTAAAATGCGGCTGTGCATTGCCAGGTTTCACCCATGTTTGACATAAGGTTGTGTGTCTTACACAGTAAACACAAGGAAACCGGATAGCTTCCTCACCCTATTTATAGGCTCCATGGTGTACATACAAGTTTACCTATACAAACTCGAACAAATGTGAAGAAAGCACTCGCACACCGCTGACACGTCTGATTGGATCTTGCTCCCTGTCTTATTTGCACTGTGGCACCTCCGGGCGCGACTGCAGTTGTTGAGCTTGTCATGGGTGAGATCCTCAGGGATTTGCAAGACACAAATAAATGACTCTCCTGTGTATAATGTCTTTTCGGGTTTTTGACCACTGCCTTTGTGATTGTATTTGTTCTGCCAGCAGCACGGCTTAAAGATGGCAGGCATGGTTGCTTGGCGTGCCTGCTTGTCTATGACGGCTTCAAGCAATTTCCATTAAATTTGATATGGATTTTTTTTTTTTTCATGGCCCAAAAAGAATGATTTGTAATCAGAATGTTATGGCTTTTCATCTTGTGCCAAGATCTGGTTGAAAGTTCTTCTATAACCAACACTTAAGGTGATGAGAAGGCATTTTTCATTTAACCGCTCTCTTTCACAATATTAATCAAGTCTGCGTTTGGAGCCTTTTTCTAATTTACTGATGTTGTGTTAGTGGGTCTCCAGAAAATTTTGAGTTTACCCCGAACTGCATTTTGCGTTGTTTTATCGTTCTTGGATTGCCTTTTTGTTGCTCAGGTTTAGATGCCACTGAGTGATGCACTGCAAAATAAATTAGTCTAAATGAGTGGCTGGGGTCCAACACTCAGCCTGTGCTCATTTTTTGGTGCAAGAATAAAGTGCTGCAGGGATAAGTGTCAAAGAAGTTAGCATTTTTTTACATTTGAGAACCCCGTTTCTCTGAAGTAAAGAGGCTGTTTTTCGTAGGTCTTTGTTCCGTCCTCTTAAGTAGAGCTATTGGTTAGCACAAGGAAAGAAAATTTGTTTTTTTCATTTCTACAGCACGATTATTAATGCCTCTCTCAGAATTTCTGAAACATATCACAGTTGTAAACAGGGGGTGTCCCTAAAAAGTAGTTAAATGAAGCCTCAGGGGACATTAGCATCACATCTGACTTGGACTATTTCATCTTTAGATTATATTTTCATTTATTACAGACATAAAACTAAGTCTCACACACACCTGGATGTTTATTCACTTGTTTTTGTTCAGATCCAAAAGCCAGTTGGACCGTTTCACCTGCTTTTGGTTCATGCAACCAAGGTGATGATGAACTTTAATCTTTCCTTAAGAAAATATGTCGTCCCTGTAGCACTTTGTTGCACAGTTTAGTAATTTAAATGCTAATGGAAGAACAACTGATCAAAAGCCTTACACCTAATAATTACCTTTTGTTCTGAAATTAGTTTTAGGGATGAGCCGTCAGCTGAGTAACTGTTAATTTGAAAGGTCAGCGGTAGAGCAGTCGGTGTGCTTGTTGTTTGCTTTGTGTTTTGATGTGTAATTAACACGGGAGCCTCTGTGGTTCATCAGCAGGGGTTTCAGACTCTGTCTTGTTTCATCACAAACTTTCGCTCTTCATTTTTTATTAACCTGACCCAGCACGGCTATTGTTCGTAGTCATTAAGAGTTGAAAGGAGGTATCACACCTTTGCAGAGGGTCATGTTAATTATGGGTGAAAAAAGAAGCTTCACCTCAGCTCCCTGCAAGGTGTGAACAGCATTATTATCATGACTGTTCTAACTTGCTCACTTGATGAATTTGCCTTTCTTCTGCAATTATGGTTTTCTTTCGCCCAGACCGCAGTAGATTTTGTACGCAGCTATGACACCGGGAGTGCATGCATCACTTCCTGACATGAGGTCGCGCGTGTTGATTGCAAGTGGTGAACGGTGGCGTGACCGGGTGCACCGATTCCACGGCGCGATAGTGAATGGTGGCACGCCGCATGTGGCATTATGAAATTAATGTGGCTGCGATCGATATCGGACGACTTTCAAGCAGCTCAATTTTACACTTGCTGCAGGGAACAGATGGCACTCGCTGATAACGTTGCTGGAGGTGGATCCATGGCGGAGGAGATACAGAGAGGAGAGACTGGATCCTCCCCCTGCACAGGGGAGAGGAGAAAAGAGGTTAAGATGCTGTGTAATACTTATTCACATCACCTGTATGGATGAATAATTCCCTAATCAGATTTATGTAATGAATAGTTAATTGCACATCAGCTCCTGGTGGTTATATACACAGCACAAAACCCCCTCGAAGCTCCACATTCATTGACACACAAACCGCAGCGTCAGTTGCCGTGCAAAACCGTTGTCGGAGCACCTCTGCTGCTATCATTAACATCAATGCTTTATGTGTCTGGAGGGCATAAATTTGTGCTCGCACTATGTTCGAAGGAAAAACATTTCAGTGGCACTCGCATATTAAAATACACCTACAGGCACACCGATGCCTCATCAGCAGAAATGCTTTATGTTTTGCTTTTTGCTTTCTAGGGTTGCGACAGTGCATGTGGATGGTTTCCCAGGTGCCGAAACCTGCCTGGTGTATAATTGATCAGGCTTGGTATTCCATTGTGAGGTTCAGGTATCCATGAGAAAATAGGCCCTGTATCTGCACCCCGTAAATCTCTCAGTTGTGTCAGGTTGAATCTCCTCAAACTACGCGTCCTGAGGGAATCGGTGAATGAGACAAGCGCCCAGTGTTGAAAAGCATGTTATTGGAGTCCATTCCTGTTCTGGGATTCCTTTTGGGCCCCTGTGATTACAGTGCCTCGGCCAAGCTGTGTTTGTCTGCGTGCCTGTCACCAAGGGTGTGTGCGTGCGTGCGTGCGTGTGTGCATTTCTGTCTGTGTACGAAAGCATGTTCCCCACCAAATTTGGTGAGCGTGCGCCTGCTGCTGCCGCTGCGACTGCTTGGAGCTGAAATCAGGGCTGAGTGAAGGATCAGAATTCTTGAAACAAGTCTGGGCACATCTGGTTGTGATTGGCAGGAGAAAAAAGGGCTCTTGTGTTCTGGGAACTGGCAGCGAAAGCCTGACCCAACCCAGTATAACCCAGCCCAGTACAGTACAGAACCAGCCAACACAGGAAAGTGAAAAAAATACTCAGCGACTGCAGGACTTCTCCCTTTCGCCCCTCCCTACTTATCCCAACTCTTGGCCAATTCTCATAATCCCACAGTAAAGCCCCTGGCAGCATTTTTTTTTTTTATAAACAGTGTTCAGAGCTTTGCCATTCCTTCCATTTCAATTTGAAAAAAAAGTAAGAGCAGCCATGAGCCAGGTAGACCCAGAGCTCCATTACTATTGGCGGCCACTCTTGTGTCTAGGATAATGATGCCCCCGGAGGGGTGAGCGTGCGTCTGAATGTCTGTTTGCTCATCTTGCCACCATAGTCGACGCCGTGAGAAAGGAAAATTGCTATGGGCAGGCGGTATATTGAAAGACTTTTCATGGCGGGTGCTAAAGTGGGTTATTCTTCCATCTGTTTGCTTTTAAAGTGAAAGGTGGGGAGGTCTTAACATAGTTTGTGTGTAAAGGACAGCGAGACAGAAAGGACCACTCCTCCCTCCTTCTCCTCCTTCAACCAAGCGTAAACTGAGAACAGTGGCAATTAAAAAGCGATGCCAGCGTTTTACAGCGACCGCCTCGAGCCATTGTTTGTCCTGCCTACTCTCATCGCGCTCATTATGTGGACCGGCGTTTTTACCTGTGGCACGTCGCTGTGCTGCTGGTTTAGGAGATAGCCCTGCCGGCTTCTCCCCGGTGGCTGCAGCAGAAAACGAGCCCTGTCACCTCGTGAATCCAGCACTAATTCAAATGGAGCGTGTGCGTTTAGCCTTATGAACCTCCAGCCCTCCGCTTGGACCTGGAGACAGTTAAAGTCCAGCTGCAGCTACAGGGACAATATCATGGCTTCTGTTGTTGTGCCTTTAGTGCTGCAGGGACTATTTGCTGTCCTTATTAAGCAGGCTGACTTGTGACTGGGCAGCCAGCCTGGCTGTGTGGGTATTCTCTATGTGCATGACACCGCTCAGTTTTGGATGCACATGTGTGCCTGCGTGTGTGTGTGTGTGTTGGGGGGAAAGGTGGGGGGAGCAGGACGCCTAAGGCGGAGTGCTGAAGCCAGAGAACTACTGGTGTTTCCACACATGCCACAGATCCAGTGACCCTCACCAGCATAATGACTGCGGGGTTAATTCCCGGGGAGTGGCCCAGCACTCTCAGAGGGGAGGGATGAGAAGAAGTGTGGCGCGGAGGGCAGCGCAGCGCGGCAGACCCCGGCCATACAATGTGCCGCAGCTCTTATTCTTCATGTAACACAGAGTGATATGTTTCTACCCCGTCCTTTCTGATGGGATTTAGCAAGCTGCCAATAATCCACTGGCGTTGCAAGGAGCATCTCCCTCTCTCCCGCTCTCTGTGTCTGTTTGTCATTCTCATGGATTTCTAAACCTAAAAATAATTTCACCACAAATGGGTAAAAAGCTGAGAGGGCGGGCGGGTGGGGGGGTTGTTTGTCTTTCTTTCTTTTCTTTTTTTTTTTTTTTTATCCCGAAATCATGGCTGAAATGTTTGAGGGAGGGTTATGCTGGCACGTAGCAGGGAGCGGAATTATACAGTGACAATCTCCTACTCCATCTCGGAGGCACTGTAAGACGAGGCAAAAATGCCCATTTCCCCGCTGCATTAAGTGATTTGCGGGGCAGAATTTGAGGGGGATTTGAGCACATGAGGAATCATCCATTTGCATGACATTTCCCTTCTCAAGAGGGGAGGGAGGTGTTAAGAGCCGTTACCATTTTCTCCTGTTGGGGGAAATTGTTCTCATAAATAATGTTTTCAAATGAAACTGCAGTCGCCACGTGCACAGGAATGTCCCTGAATAATACCTCCAAGGCCTGTTTGCCCTGCTTGCATCTTAGTGTATTTACTTTGCGGTGTAAATCATTAGCGGCCGAGTTGCTGCGCTAACACCGTCCATTAGTATTCAAAGTGCTCTGTAATGAGATGGAAAAAAAAAAAAAAAAGGAGAAGTGGAAGGCAGTGTGAAAAACCTCCACTGGATTTGGCCCGCTCACATTTTCACCCGCTCCCTCGCAAATCCCAAATTCCTCTGTGCCGCGGCTGCAGTTTGTGTTCTGTGCTGTAAACTGATGAAAAGGCTGCCAGTTTGACTGTAATCTGAAAAGGAGAAAAAAAAAAAGTGCTTGTGTCTGCGTGCGTGCACATGTGGAGAGCAATATCTGCACTCGCTGTTGTTACATAATGATGAGATATTGAGTGTGTGACCCGGTACCACTTTATCTCGCCCTGCACAGATTGCATTCCATAATCTAATGAGACAGATATTCTTTAATGGAAATCCTGGACAGGGTCATGATTGCTGTGATAAAACTTAAGGTCACACTTCACATTATACAAGGCTGGCATGCATATATGCGTAATAAGCAAGGTTGTTATTGCCGCCGAGAACATACTGTAATCATACATCTCATTATTTTATTCCTTTGCTTATTAAAAAAAAAAAAAAAACTGAAAACGCTGGCGCTGACAGTCATGGTGCAGTGACAAAAACCCTGTCACTAAGTAATTACCAATAAATCAGTACATTATGAATAAGTGAGGGGACAGAGAGGCATGGTTCAGCACAAACAAGTACAATATTCAGAAAGTGGAGGATGTGGCTGCTGTAAAATGCAAGACGAATGTATTAAAATTGGTCATACAAATGAGGTCAGTCCACTTTCTGGCAGGGGCTGGGTGTTTTGCTCTTGAAATATGAGGCCCAAGTGATTCAGACATCACATAAAGAATGTGCGAACTGTTTGTGCAGTGTGCATAACACGTGCAGAAACAAGCGTATAGAGAGGCTCACACGACTTGGGAGTTTACTGCAGCTGGCTGAAGATTAAAAGCCTTATTGCCATAAGCGAGTCTTGGACATTTGGCCTGGGCCTTTGCTAGCTTTGGCACGGTGCGGGACTTTCCACTCCCTCCAAAACAAAAGCAAAAGAAAATGGAAAACTTGTGTAAATATTTCTTCTTTCCCCCAAAAAACCTTTGTCTTACGGTAATCCTAGATGAGAATTCTCCTGACATCAAAAGCATGTTTGGGAACCATTTTTCATTTTTGCTTTTCATTTAATACATTGTTTGACAGAGCGGGCCTGCTACATTGTGCAAAATTTTAGGTTAGTGGTCACAGATCGAAAGTGTGGCTTGCAAAAACAAAGATGAATGTGGTTCGAAAGTGGAGGCAAACGGCATCATATGTAAAGTAAATGTCACCACAAACTGCTGCATCAGATCAGAACAAATTCCTCTGGTGGAACAGGAGCGGGCCGGAGATGCTGCTGCAACAACAGTACCATCGAGCGAAAGAAGTAGTCTCACCAGACGGTGAATCATCTTAATTGATGATCAACAACATAAACAGTGGGCTTTAATTATGCCCCCATGAAAATAAATAGAGACAAACTGCACGAGCTGTACAGCTGGAGAGAGACAAGAAGAATGATTGCAAGGGGAGAATTACCGGGAGATTTGCTTTTGCATTCCATTGGCGCCTTTTAGAAGGCTACTTTTGGTTTTGGCTCAGTGCGGCCAACCCCGAGGAGCAGAGAAAGTTTTGGTTTTGGGTATTTGGAGTCAGAAGCCACAGCACCCTCCGCCAATTTCTCTCTGTTTCTGTCAGCTCCTGAGTCGTGTTTCTCTCTCTGTCTTTGTCCCTCGCTCGCATGTTTCGATTTGCTGAGGGGGGGTTTGCATGCTTCACGGCACTGAGGGAACACAGCTGCACAGATGTGTTGCCTGGCTTGCAGTTTTTAGCGTTTGCCTGGAGCGGCCGCCCCGTCAGGACCACCGGCCCTGATGAAGAGCTGCAGAGGCTCCATTTGGCAGCTCCTCATTCGACATGAGGCTTCTGTTCCCAGACATCGCTCCCTCCCCCCTTCCCAATGTCTCTCATCCTGAGTGTTTCTTTGAAACAAGCAAAGCTGCCAGGAGGGTGAATTCATCATCGCTTTTTGGCCCTGGGCGCTACATTTAACGTTAGCGCCCAAATGGAAAAACGTGCGCCGCACAACAAGAGAGGCACGGGGACCCTCGCCTCCCTCCGCCGTCCACAGAAAACCTAGCAGAGGAGTACTCCACCTGCCCTTTCCTGTTGATTATCCATCACCCCGGAGCTTGTTGAAAAATCATTTACTGTACGCGAAAGTGATTGACGACTCAAAAACGGAGTCTGCATGCCTGTCTCATCAGTCCGCCCCCACAGACATAATACTCGCCCTCAGAGGACAAACCCACACGCGAACACATTCCCAACACAATCTCAAATTGTTTCCAGCGACGTGACACTGAAAGTTCAAAAGGGGCTGGCGGGCTGTTGTAGGCAGAAAACAGCACCGTTTCAATAGTTAACACCCCTGGAGAAATGTTGCTCTTGTCACTCTTTGTCGGATCCCCCCCTCTCAGAAATCCACACCTCGCACGCGGCGGCACAGTTGACCTGTTGGCTCAGTGAAGCGACATCCATCACAGGGAAAAAAAAAAAAAGAACGGAACCAAGGCCAAAGATAAATGGTTTGTTTTTTCCGTCTTTACCAAGTGAAAACCGTGTTGACCAGTGCTCGGTGACCTAATACGGAGGAGTAATTTGGTCCAAGGCAGAAAAGCTGCTGCGGCTGATGTAGTGCAGGCGGGGGGGCTGTGAAGTCGTCTAATCTGACCTTGGAGTAGGTTCGAGTTTGCTGTAACGTTTACTGCTGGGTTTATACAATGTTATGCGGATTAGGTGGAAACTTCTGGAGAATCCTTTCTAATCCACCGTTCCTCCTGATCAAAGGAAGCCAGATAGCTCTGACTTGAACTTACTTTTTTCTCCCCACTGTATTTTCTTTCTTTATATCCCATCTGCACTGTCGATTCAAATGTGCACTTTGCCCCAGTCTTGTCTGATTGTGCACCGAGGATGTGGGGGCTCAGATAGGGGAAGAGAAATTGGACTGGGAATATCTTTTGTGTGGTAGGCGCTTTCCCTGAAAGTGTAATTGACTGGAATGGTGAATTGGTGGGAAAAAAAAAAAGAAATAGCCCACGGTCGGTCATGTGTGTGAGTTATGTGAAGGTCCAGTTGACTTCAGGACTTTTCTACATCTGCTACGACGATTCCGCCCTAATTTTTCAGGGCTGCTGTTTTTCTCTTCTCAACAAGCACATACAGCCAATTTATTCCAATCAAAATTTAAATTTGTTTATGTAGCTCAGAATCACACATACGCCTCAGGGGTTTTCCAATGTGCGCAGAATACAATAGGTGTCTAATCTCAGACCGTGAACATGGAATTACCAATTACTGTAGCTAAAACTGCTCTCATGGCTGATTATTTGTGGCATCTTTAATGTTGCTCGCTGCATTTATTGGGCACTTAGCTTTTTGGCTAAAGGTCAAATTGTTATGTGAAGTGATCCAGATTTGGCTCGCTCGCTCTTAACTTCATCCGATACTTCACTTTCAACAGTCTCAACAGTGGCATCTGAGACTAAATATCTTTTACAAATTCCTTGCCGCTCGTTGGCTATTGTCACAAACTGGGTCAGCGTTTACAGTCATAAAGGAGGCCACAGAAGGTGGTAAGTAAAATCCCGGGGATTAATTGAAGCACAGAGAAAGATGTTGCAACTATTACAGCTACAGACAGACGCAAGCTAAAAGAGGGAGCAGCCACAAGCTGAAAACATAGTTTTCCTGCAGTGTGCTTTTCAACTGGGTTGAAGAAGCGCTGGTGAATTTAAGAGAGAGAAGCAGAAACTGATGTACTCCCACACGTATGGAAAAACTATTTTGTTTTTCAAAGTATGATTAAGCAAGTGTAGCACACATTTTCAAGTACTCCTTATTTCATGAAGTCTGTGTTTTAGGCACCGTTTGCATGACGGTGTTTTCATGTGAAAACACCAAACTTTCATTTTGTTTTGGGTGTCCATTTACACCACAGTGGTGCTCAGAGCCACTGAAAACTGAACTTTTGGGGAATACCTCCTAAGGTGGAACTTTTCGAATTCACTTCAGTTTTGTCTCCGTGTAAATGGGGGAAAACTCAACTTTTATGAAACGCTGCTAGTTCGCATGTGCATCTCGGCTGAAATAAATGCTTCTTCTGTGCATGCACGAGTCGATGCACATTAACGTTTGCCTCCAGAGCGTCATGAATCCCAGTCCAGACTCTCCTGGGGCTTGGTAGTTTGAGTTGAGTTGTCCATAATAGCAATCCAACTTGGTCTGTTCGTATGAATGTCTGCTTACTCGCCATTACAAATGTTTATAGCGTATTGTTCATATCTGCGTGGTTTCATTACAAAAACAGCACCCAATAGTGGCCTAACATGAAAACTACATCGATCTCCCATTTCTGTCTAAACGGACACCGTTTTCAAAACGTTGCAGTGTAAACAGAAAACTTTCCAGAAATGAAAACAAAAAGATGGTCCGTTTTCACTTGAAACATTTCCTCGTAAATGGGAAATTGACTGTGCAGAGGGAGACAAGGACATGTGACATTTCATTGTGGAGGGATTCTCAACAGGAAGTAGAAATACCGTTGTTTACATGAACAGCCAAAAGATTCTCGTATACCCAGAGAAGGTCGTCGACCAGCATCGGGAGGTTTCTCTGTGGCCGGCCTGGGTTCAAGAATCTCAGCTATTTTCTCAGACTATATTTAAAAAAAAAAAAAAAAATCATTACTCAAGCAGTAGTTCTTTGTTACCATTCACATTAACACATTTATAAAAGTATTCATTTAAGATCAATTGCAAGGTCACTGAACTTTTTGCCTTTCTTAAAAAAAGCCATCGCTGTGAGTTCAGATGTGGATGTTTTGTTAGTGAGAAAACTTTTACTCTCTGCTTCTCAGCCATGGTTTAATTTGAATAACCATTTGTGAAGTGGAGAGGTAGACTATTCCACTGTGCATTACTAAAGTCAAAAGTCAAAAATAAATGCAAAATTGTGTGGGAGAGTTTTGTTTTTGTGATTATCTCACTGTCTCTTTGATGCCCACCATATGTATTCTTTTAAGTTTTTTTTCTCCTGACCCTTGGTTTAGAACAATACTATTGTAAATACAAGTGGCTGTTTTTCCAGCAGTTACAACCTTAAAATTACATTTATTTCCTACTTAGCCATTTTTTACATCCCATAATATGCAACATAACATCATTTTGTCACCCAGAATGAAAACATTCACAACTACAGGAAAATTTCGTCTCATTACCACTGATTGAATATTTTTACACAGTGGCATTTGCTGCAGGGTTGAACGGTGGTCAAGTGGTTTGAACTTTTCATGGGAATGTGGGTTTGATTCTCGACTGAGCCTTTCTGTATGTGTACCCTTTGTTTTCACCACAAAATTTGACTGAAACAGATCAGTGTTTAATCAAACTGTATTTCTGTCATTTATTCAAAGTTGGACGTAGTTATTCGCAGACAATACAAATAATAACAAAACGGGCAGTACAAGACGAGGATGAAAGTAGAACATTTCAGTTTCCCTAAAGTGATGATCAACAGATAGCTTTCATAAAATCACAATCTCCACTGTTCAGATATTAAATAGCAGCAACGCTCCTGTTTAATTTAATTTAATTTCTGACACTTCATGCCAAACAGTAAACAGAGTCCAAACAGAGTCCAAGGAAAATAAAACATTGGTCTGTTCTTTTTTTTTTTTTTTTAATTTATTTATTTTGAAGCGTGATATGTTGCTGGATGGTCCACCATCTGCTCTGGCTGATCAAAACAATTGACATGTGCATTTTCCACTGTGATGTTTTTGGCTGCGGGGCTCGGTCTCTGTGGGCCTCGGACGCGTGCGGGTCTGTGTTACAACCAGCAGTGTGATAAAGCTCCTGCTTGGTCGATGCAAACTTGGAAAAGCCCCGCTCAGCCACTGCCAGCCAGACGAGGAAAAACCAACAGCAGTGTATCTGTTGCGGATGAAGGAAACCCCCACCCCCACCCCACCCCGAAGCCCCCTCGAAGCCCGCTCATTGTGATATGCTATCTTAGATGTGATACCAGCGACGCACTTGTGGCTTTATTGAGTCCGTGTGATGGCGCTCCAGAAAAAAAAAAAAAAAACCCAGCGTTGACGCAGCGTTTGGTTAGAGGGACTGAAGAGATGAGAGAGACGGGGGAGGTGTTGTGATTCTGAGAGGATCAGTGGGAAATGAAGCCGTTTTGTGTTTTAGATAATAGTGCCAGGGGTGTTTGAAAGCTAGTGAATGCCTGCTGACACCTGAGCGTTAATAAGAGTTGATTTTGAAAGAACTGCTTGGCTCTCTGTCTGTCTGGCTGGCTCTCTTCCCCCCCATTTGTCATTTCAAAGAAAGAACAATATATACATTTCTCCTTCACTTACTGTTTTAACCCTCTTATAATGACTTAATTCAAGCAGAATGGATTTGTTTTGATTGTCGGTATGCAGACAGAAAAACTTCAACTTTCAATATTTTTGAAACTGTTCAATCCTCGTGTGTGTATTTGACTGTGCACAGTACAAATTACAAGCTTTCTGGTAGATTTTAATTTTCCAGATATCATGAACAGTCCAGGACTTATTGTCATGATTTGAGTGCTTTTTGAATGGCGTTAGTGCTGGAAATATTAGGGAAAAGATCCTTCATGACAAATCTTAACATGTCTTGTTGATGTAGACATGATGGATGATTTTTTTCCCTTTTTCCTTAAACCTTACAAACACTGCTGGCCTTTTTAAGTCAGAAGAGATGAGAAGTAATTGATATGGATTTGAATTTGTCCGTCCCATCCGCTTAACATGCATTAAAAGTGCTGCAGCGGATTGGTGTATGGAAGCTGTCATTGGCCTTTTCAGTGTGTTGACAGGTCTGCAGGACAATTTATTTCCCCATTAATAAAAAAGAAATCGTTCTCCATCAGCAGGTCAGCTGGAGTCTGTGGGCACCATATTCATTTTAAATCATAGGAAAGTCGCTTACAGTAGAATAAAAATGTGGGGCCTGGTTTTATTGTCTGGCATTGTCTGTCTGGAGTGATTAATTTGAGAAATCAGAGCGACGGGTATCCGCTCATCTGTAAAACCCTGCAGACTTTGAGCAGTTTTCTTCTCCTTTGAGTGGTGTTTACTAAAACAGAGGTGATAAATTGAACTTCAGTCTTACCCGAAAGTGTCCTCTTTTTTTTTCTCAAGTTTGTTGGTGAAGTTCTCTCCAGTTTGATTCCTCTTTGAGTAACATGTGGTTGTCATGTACAAAGTCCTTTGGAGCTCCCTAAAAGAAGCACAAACAATGCATTACAGTTTTACAATTACTTTCTGATTATTGACAGTCTCCACCATCTTTGATTACTCGAGTGTTTTTTAGCTCCCATCGCTAAAGTGAAAGTAAACTTTCCTTCCCGTCTTTCTTGTGTTCTCTCAGCATTTCTGCAGCAGCAGCTCTCCCAGGCTGTCATGACAGGATATTGATGGGCCCCCTTCCCTCCATTTTTGCCCTCATTCTCTTTGCATTTTTTTTTGCTAACCCTCCCCAGACAGCCTGCACCTCCTCTGCCCCCCCCCGATCCCATCCGACACACCCGTCCCTTCCCCTGCAGGACAAAGAGTTCAAACCTCTGGCGCAGCGGAGCTGTCTGGGCTTATTGTCAGCTCTCCTCCCCCCACGGGACTGCAGAGTTCAGATGTGAGACGGGGTGATTGAAAATAAAACCAAACCCAAGCGGAGGGACGCCGCTCTTCTGTGTGCGCTGGCTGTTAACATAAGTGAGTGGCTGTCATGCATTTTGTTAGCATCAACACTTTTCTTTGGGCAGCCCTGCGGAGAGGGATTGCTTGTCGCGGGGAGGAGAGATAGTTGTCAGGGCCGCGTTCCTGCCCCGAGGATGGAGACTAGCAGGAGCCCTTCTGTGTGCCTGCTTCATTTATAAAAGAAAGATAGAGGGGGGAGAGAGGGGTAGGGGTTGGGGGGGCAGCTTTAGGAGCAGACTGGTTCCTGCAGATCTGAGCAGCCAAGTGGAAAAAAGGTTCTCTCTCTTTTTTTTTTTTTTTTTTTTTTTTTTATCAAAGCTTCACTTCAGACAGCACTTGGTGACTAGTCATTTTCACAGAGGACCCCGTGGCCTGGGCAGGGGGAAAAAAGTATCCACATCAGTGTGCGGGGGGCCAGCGGAGTTAACGGGCCAGGCAGCGAGAGGGGCAGGAAGAGTACAGTCGATCAGCACTTAAGGAGCCTGATGTCTTGGTAAGCAGGTGCGACTAAGTGGGGCTCCATTCCTCTGTGACTGATGGGAAATCTGTTGCTTAATCACCTAATGTAAAGAAAGCAGCGAGAGCGCCGCAGACTAGAGTTTTGTCGCTCTTTCTGTTTCCGTTAAAGAGCCACCGCTCACAAAATCAACTTATGAGTTAGTAGATTACCTGCAAAGCCGGCACTTTGTAACTCCGTCCATTGATCTGGGTCCCGCTGAGAAAGTCACAGCCCAAACAGCAGAAACACTCCCTCAACTGCAGGTTGGGTAATAGTTTACAGTCTACATGAGCCTTTATAGTTGCACTGTTTTCTAACTTTTTAATCGATGGCAGGGCAGTGACTTTGGTAATTTTCCAAATACCTTGCAGGAATCGTTTAGAATTCAGCACACATGTTCACTTTCTCTTAAGACTTCTGCGAACTCTGCGATTTTAACAGTCTTTTAAAATCGGTTTGAACCTTCTTGAACTTGGGTACAACAGCGAATTTGTCTACACAGTGTCTCTCTCTCACTACACAGCAGGTGACGGTCACAACAACACACTTCATCATGCATTTTGTCATTATCCTGTACATCATCTACATATGTCACCAGTGAAGGAGTCATTTGACAAAGCACACGAAAAACTGAGCTGTTCTCGTAACATTTCGATGCACAGAAAACGCCTGTTATCTAAATAGATGGCTGTTGTCCTCTTGTCTTCATGCGGGTCAGCTGTTCGTTGTCATTTTCTCCTGCATTTGTATTTGCTGTTAGCGGCTGCAGCTAATCGTAGAGGTCAGACTATGTGACGTCCCGAGGCGGCGGATGTTTCTGACACTGTCAAAATATAATTTCAGGCCATTACAAATACCCACTGTGAGATGGAAACTGGAGACGGATGTCAGACGATGACAGATTTTTACCCACAATCAAACATCTCTTCATGTTTACATATTTACACGTGTTTTTACAAGACAGACCTAATGAAATTGCACCCGTACAGTTTTCAGACATGTGCCTCAAGGACCAACTTGTCCTATCGGAAGGTTCAGTTCAATCCTTGAGATGAACTTGAATAGTGTAAAAAAAATAAATTACAAAACAGACAAATGATTGCTTTTCCTAATTTGTCCACATGGGGCGGCGTAATCACGCCAACTGAAACCCAGGGCCAGCAATGCCCACAGAAAGGCCTCTCGGACAGTGATCCACCTTAAAGCTCACAAAGCAACAGTAACAAATGTGCAGACAATATATTTGACTATCGCCAAAAGTAATGTGACAGAGTAGCTGGTTGGAGTTGAGCAGATTATGATTAAAAGATATATTTGATGTGCAGTTTTTTGGGAATTTACTGACACGTTTAAGTTATTGCTGGTTATTTCTAGGTTATTGCTATTTTGGTCCTGCGTTGCGATCCCTCCCAGGCGTCTAAACTATAGCTGCGCTTGTTGCTTATTCTGTCTCTAAGGTCAGATTATGCCCCAAACAAACAAGTTTGACATTTTATCAGGCAAAATCTGAAGTGTTTATCACTGTGCTAAACAGCCACACTCCAAGGCACACTGTGAAAGGCCTGCCATCACAGAGAGGGGTGAGGTGTGATATTCATTCAAGTGGTGCTCACACACTTTCGGGTAGGAAAACGGTGATTTGGACATACAAAAATCGGACAGAGGTACTTGGATGAAGGGGAGATTTCTAAATAACACCCATTCACTTGCCTGCACTCACCCCCTTTAGATTTTGTATTTTGCACAGTCACAAAAATAGTTCCACACCTGCGTTGCCGTGAAGGAGGGTTTTTGACTACGATCCACACAGCGAGAGCTCTGACTGAAACACACGGAACCTTTTAATCTCCCTCTGCCCCTGTTCCTACATTTTTCTAATTGTCTCTAATCTTTCCTTCCTAATTTTTACATGTTTCAGTCTCGCCACCTATTATGGCCTTCATCCCTCTTTCTTGCTCTGATGGTCCGCCTTGTATTTTTTTTTTTTTTTTTTATCTCCCTCCTCCCTGCCTCATTTCCTCAGGTCCCATCTGTCTGAACTCTGTCCATTTCCATTGCTGACCTCATAAAGACCAAAGTAAGAGGATTCCACTCTCCACGGTGTCAAACAAAATCATGCTGCGGCCCTATACAGGATAAAGAGCTTAGATATTAAACATATTACAGCTTAGAAAAAAAAATACTGTACTTGATGTCCATCCTGTGGTCATAAGCCGTTTCTTGATTTATGCTCTCCTCGCACAGACTCAGTCTGACTCTCATCTACAAAACACAAAAGCTCATGTGTCTCTGTCACTGCAGTCTGTCAGATCATTTATTTATTCATGAGGAAGCGTGGCGTTATAGATGGTACATTTAAAACAAAAAAAAAAAAGTCTTCACACACATAAACGTGTCCTGTGTGAAATCGTCTTCCACAAATAGGCTGATGGATTTTTCTTAAAAAAAAAGAAAAAGGCAAGTTTGTTATTGTTGTTGTTGTTTTCCGATACAGCAATTTAATGAAAAACCGAAAGAGCAGGCCGGTAATCCCTGACAGCAGCCACGCAATCCCCGATTTGTGATGTTGGGCATGCTGCATTGTAAACAGATCCAGACAGCATACCAAGGTAGAAAAGATCTATTAAGCTGTGCAAGGTCATTGCCCTTGAGACGATGGTGTTTTTTTTTTTTTTTTCCTATTTCCTGGCCAAAATGACTGGCCATTTAAAGTCATGCAGATGGAAAAGTAATTTTTGTTCAATATGTAAAGAAAAATTTGATGAGAGATGCACATAGGTTATTTCCCCCCCTCTCTTTATGGACAGGAGTAAAGCTAAATGTCTCATTTGTGCAACCCATAAGCATAATTTTGCAACTTTTTCCACTGTCAAGAACTTATTGTAGCGGCTCAGGATTGGATTTAGTTGAAAACAATTTGTCACCGCTTCTGTGACCCCCGGGTGAACCGAGTGTCTGCAGGAGGAAAAAAAAAAAAAAAAATGCTGCCTCACCCCAACGTGTGCAGTGCAGATTATATTCGGCGGCGGCAGCGCTGTCATTATGGGTTTGGTTTGATTTGTTTTGTTAATGTTCACCTCGAACGGAGGAAACGTGAGCCAGCATCTGATTCTCTCTGGACCCACGGTGCGCGTGTCCCATCAGAAGAGCCCGGTGTGTCTGTTAGCGGTCTGACACTCTGACTCACCGAGAACCCGATACTCATAAAGGAATGACTGTGGTTACCCCGTCTCGTTTCCTGATGCGTACGCGCACACACACACACACACACACACACACACACACACACACACACACACACACGCTCAACCTCTCTCACTCCTCTACACCCTCACTCAGCTATAACTCGCAGCCAATCTCCCGTTATTCATTGCCACGGCTCCCGTCATCTGTCACCCCCGTCCTCCTTTGCACTTTCATTTTACCACCCTTCCCCTCAGCATTCAGCATTCGTAATCAATGTTATTTATTGTGATAGAGATTAACTTGGCCTAATCGACACGAGCCACCCACCCAGAGAGAGACTCTAAACGTGCCTGTCTCTATTAAGTGCCTCCTAATGAAAATTCAGTGTGTAAGTTGATGAGTGGAGCGACTCGATGGGCATACCACAGCGAAATGATGATGGGATTTTTTTTTCTTTCTTTCTTTCTTTAAAAGCAAGCTGGCATTGATTTGATCCCAAATGAGCGCTTGCGTAACTCTGCTGTTGGTGTACATACAAGTTATTGATCGAGAAACAAGAAAACGCAGGTGATGCTGGATTATTGTGCGACAGCGCAGCAAGCTGATTTTATTCTCCCGGCAGAGACGATCTCTTGTTAGAATCATACAACCCGCTTTCTAAAGAAAATCAAATCTATTTATATATTTCTTTTTCTTCTCAAAGTAAGAACCCACAAGGGACCAGTGAGAGAAGATTGTCACTCATGAGAAAGCTGGTAGGTAGGATTTTAGGATTTTGCTGCCAGTTGGAAGCTTAGGCCAGATGAGTTTCCCAGGAAGATTGCAATGCACTTGCTGCACACACACACACACACACATACAAATACCCACACACAAATGCACATGTGTGTGCACAGACCACTTGAGCTGCTGGCTGGCAGTGATTATAAACCTTCGGAATATCTCACACGTGTGGCCTCATGCAGCTATCAAGAGCCGCACGCCATGCGATCCATCCTCCTGATCCTGGGTCCACCATCGCCATGGTAACAATCAGTAGTTACACCCCACCAACACCACCTTCCACCCCCGTCAAGTCAACTCCCCCTTTCCCCCTCTACTTCTGCCGCTCAGATGTGACTTGTCAGCGGCTGTTCAGGATGTGGATTGCCAGGCCACAAGCCCAGCATGTCTCCCACAGAGGTAGAATAGAACCAATCAAGGAAATGGACCTACTCCACTAGATTCCACTTATACTGCTTAACAAAGACTCAGTCCCATGCAAAAAAAAAAAATAAAAAAATAACATGGCTCTTTCTGAATCCAAATATGCTTTCAGACGCCACTTCATAGTTCTAGAGTATATATTTTTTCCTATTATGCTCCCCTGGACAAGACCAAGAAAGGCTGCCCTTAAGAGCGAAACATTCTAAGACTAATCATAGATGAAATTGGTATACTTTTCTATACATAATGCAAGCCTACATGCATCTAAATTAAATCCTTTACTTGAAAACTGGTGGCAGTCGCTCTTTAGACCGACCACCGATGCAGATCCTTGAAGAAAGCCCTGAACCCAGAACTGTTCAGGTTGCATTGAGAAGGACGCCCAGTGGAAAAACCTGACCCAGACAGCAAAACTGCATTCCCTCTTTGTTTGAGATCACCTCTAAAAGACGTTTGCATCATGTTATAATTCATTATAATGAATGTTGAAACCCGAGCAGTGTTTTTGTACAGCATCCTTTTTTTTCTGTGTTTTTCAGTTAATTGTGTTCCTCTTGAATCTTTGTCCCCCAGATAAATAAGATCTCTGTGTATAAGTCAAATAAATGCGGAAACAGACAAAAATCTCACAATCTAGCTTTTTACCCCCTAATCACAGCTGAAGAAAAACACTACAGGACCCCATTTAGCTGTATCTAAATCTGTGATGCTCTCCAGTTGCTTTCCATCGACTGATCGCGCTGATTGTGGAATACAGTAGGCCGGCGCAGTTGTTAACAGCTAACAGGGGAACATGCAGAAATGAAACACGACATTCTCTGAAACGCCGTCTCCCTTCCGACTCTGCTGCACGCTGCCCCAGGAGACCATTATGTGCTCTCTGAAATGCGGTAAATTCGCAACAAGGGAGGAGGGGAAAAAGCTGGCTGTGCTGAACGTAAAAGTTTTTTTTTTTTTTTTCTTTGTGATCGAGGTGGAAGTTTGTGGGATCAGTTTGCCCCGCTGTGTGGGGAAGAAGCTGTTCTTTTGGGGATGAGGAGAAGGCTTTGATGTAGTTGTTAATTCTGTTTCACCTCCGTGTGTGTGTGTGTGTTTGTGCCCATGTGTATGCGCTCATCAGGCCATTAGGGGAAACATTTGTAGATGTTCTCATGTTTTCAACCCTACTCTCATGTATAGGGTGTCTCTCTATAGGTTTTTGTCTGATCTTCCATTAACAGTTCCAATCACAGTGTCTACAGGTTTCTTCCATTAAGATATGAATGGATCCTTTCAGTTCTCCGCAGCAAAACAAGTGTTTATGCCGTCATTATTCCACTGCAGACTGTCTCCCCCTCTCTTCTTTTGTTGCTGTTGATGGGAGCCAGCTGGTAGATCTCGCTCTGAAGGCCGTACTTTGCCAGTGTTAATCCACAAACTGTTGCACCAGCGCCGCGGCGGTAAGCTGTGCCACTTAGCCTGTATCATGGCACAAATCATTCTTCCCTCCACTTTAGCGATTTATTCTCAGCTCGCAAGACAAAGAGACGGAGACGATGACGAGTCAGACAGGCAGCCACCGGCTTGAGCGCCCACACGGGGGTGAAAGAGTATTTAATTAATTTAAAGATAGCAATGGGCGATCATGACATCAGCAACTTGGGAAGTTAAGCGGCGTCTTTGCTTTTCTCCGTTATTTGATGAATGCCGCGCAAGAACAAAGCGCCGCATATTTCTCTCATCTGACTGTACCATTCCTTTGAATTGGGTCTAATTGGGTGCACGTTAGCCTCTGGTACAACAGATACAACTAATTAGGCCCTTGTGCGTGTAATTAAAACGATGTACCATGGCCAAGCTTCCAGCAGGGTATGTGTTTAACAAAAGCAATTAAGGAATTTATCACCTGGAAAGATCCTTTATCCATTTTTATCAACATATCGGCCCACGTCTGTTTGTTTTTGATGACAAAGGCGAGTCTGTCCTTTGTCATCATTGCCTACAGCTGAGAGGGAGAGAGAGACAGAGCATGAGTGAGCGAGAAAATCTGGTGGTGTTGGAGGTATGGAGAATTAGGTTTGATCCTGGGCGGCTGCCACTTATCAGTAGTGTTGTGATATGGGGGGCTCAGTATCCTCCTCTGAGATTCCTCTTCCTTTCCCTCTTCCTCTTTTATATTCTCCACTCCTCCCTTCTTCCCTCCCTCCCCATTAAGCCATGTATTAAAGATTCATACGGCACCTACAGTGTATTCAGACTACACTTCGCTCATGCTGTGCTCCTTCCTCCCCGTTCGTTCTGCCCTCAACCTTCTCTCCTCCGTCACCCATTCTCCCCCCCCCATCTCCCCCCCCCCCCCCCCCCCCCCCCCCCCCCATCCCTCCCCGTATCAGTGAATTCCCACTAATAAGGATACTTAGAGTAAATCCTCCCAACTCTCCTTTCCACAGCGGATTAGCGTTCTCACCCTCGGCGAACAGAACAATCGGTTGAGAGGGGCAAAACAAAAGGCCACCTTGTTGGTGATGTGCTGTTTTGGATCCTGGAGCTTGTTCTCTGTCCGTCTCACTCTCGCTCATCTTTTTCCCCCCTCGTCCTCTGCCTGAGACAGACGGTTACTCATCCTCTGTCTCGCTTACCTCTTAGGCCTCTCTTTTCTCCCCGCCTCGAGCTCTCGTGTCTCATTACTAGCTACGCCATCGATGCACATACACTCTCTCTGACCACTTATGGATTTGTTTTTCATTAATAAATTTCTTAGTCTGACTGAAGCTCATGTTGTCCTTCAGACTGAACCCAATCCAACATCTGATACTAGTAATTTCTGCTCGGGTAAATACAAGTTCCCAGAGGATGCAGATATCTTTCCCCATCTCCTTCCGTGTGCATTTTCCTTTCTAAAAACCAATAGCAGAGACAACAAAGTTCATATAAATGATAAATAGAGTTGATGCAGGCGTTTATCCCGCTCTGTCTTAACTCACTCTATCACATGTAGAAATGAGGCGGCTCGCACTAGCCCCACCGGAGTCTTCTAGCAATTAGGCAAGTGCCAGAAAAACACATTAATCTAGCTGTTATATCTAGCCTTGTTAATTTATAGTTGGGTTGGAGAAGCTCACTCATTAATTGGCTGTGTTGGATGACACACAGCGAAATTACATTTGCATAGATCATTTTTAAATTGCCACCCAACATCCAGCTGGGAGCAATGCTGAGAATAAACCCTTTGGTTTTAAGTGTTTGCTTGTGTGACGGCAGTTTAGTGATGAGAGAGCAGACACTGAGGAAAGGTGTTTGAGAGAAATCTGTAGGAGCTACCAGGTGTGTGTGTGTGTGTGTGTTTTTTAAGCTGCGCTTTACGGTCGCCGTCTCGCCCACGTCTCCATACAAGCAGAGAAATTGGCTGTACTCAGCAGACCAGGACGGAGATGGCGAGTGGCGGGGGGCAGAGGGGGTGGCAGAACGGGCACCGGAGAAGGAGAAGACGGGAGGGCAGAAGGGGAGAGTCAATTCCAAAAGGACTCTTGAGTTTCATTCCAAAAATTGAATCGTCAATTTCCATTCAGCGGACCACTCTGCAGGATTGGAAATGAATGAGTGTCAAGGTGGTGGTTGTCCTGGAAATAGAGGTTAGCCCTGGAGTGAAATTCAACGGCGACGGCGTGGGTGGGCCAGGAGGGAGGAGTGGATAAGTGCTGGAGGAGAAAGAAAGGTGGACTGGAATCAAAAGTGAAATTGAACATGGGGCCTGACCTTGGCGTGCTCCCTTCCGCGATGGCCGTGTTGATAATTCCTCTGGCTCGGGCTGCGCAGACTGGCAGCTTTGGTGTGACCGCCTCTGAAAGAAGGGACAGCTGTAATTATCAGCAGAAGGCTCAGGAGATAAAGAGACAGGAATGTAAGCATCGCTGGCACACATCAGCACTATCTCACGCTCAAACTTAAGGCTTGTCACCAAGCACGGTTGGTGTGTGTGCGCGTGCACGAGCATCCATTTTTATCCTCACATAGACGAGCTATATGTGCGCCTTTGCCCCTTCTGCCAATAGACTTTGATGTCTGACCCCCTCCATCAGCAGACCCCCCCCCCCCCCCCCCCCCCCCCCCCCCCCCCCCCCCCCCCGCCCCCCCCGCCTCATGTGGAGCCTGAATGTGACAGAATGTCAGTGCGCTCACCTGACATGAAAGACACGGTGGCACCTTCAGCGATGAGGTGCAGATGCTATCTCTGACACGCCTCAGCTCCGCCACACGACCGGCCCGTAATGCCACCCTGCTGCTTATCAGACCATCTGCAACCTGATTAAAGCAGCTTATTTTTAGACGGTGGGGGACTAATTCCCTCTGACCTTTGTGCATCTGCATTTGATTAGAAATGGCGATCGCACAAGAGCTGAGCAATTAATCACAAAACCAAATCAAAAGTACAACGTAATCATAGCCATTCATCAGGCATGTGCAGATATGCATCACATTATACTTGAACCATATAGATAAAGACGTGATTTAAGAACTCGGATTACTTGAGGGAAATTAATAAAGCAGTCGAGCTAAATTGCAGCTAATAAAAGTTTCATCGTGAAATAAAAAAAAATCTAAAGCATCATGAAAGGGATAATTAGGATCATTAGAAGTTAACTTAGTACAATTTTTCAGGTACTGGACTTAAGTGTAACTTGGAAATACTCTCTTTTAAATGTGCAGTGCAGCATTTAGTTTTACACATGTGGAAAATCAACAGAGTCGATCAACATATTGCAGGTAAATAGCAATCCTCACTACCTGGTTGTGATTCCACTCTGAGCCACCAGATGGTGTGAAGAGTCACTCTATCCTAAGAACAATCCAATGATACTGGCGGATGAAGCCAGTCTGAATGAATACAGACCGGATATTAAAATGACTCAACCCCGTTACCCAATGCCCAAAACTGACATGCATACATTTGACATAATCTCTCTGAGTAAATATCATATTTGGAATATTGAGGTTCAGGGTAATGAATATGTATGATATTATCATGTGTTATTACTGTTGATACGTTAGTCTTCTAGCTTTTCAAACTGCAGTGATTTTTTTGCTGTAAGCATCAACAGCAGTTTAATTAATTACTTTTCACAGAAATCTTGCTTTATATGTGAGAGGAAAAAATACATTGAAAAGAATTTTAGGAGAGGTGTGTCAGTTTGTTTTAAATTCATGTGAACCTGTAACAAAACGTTAACCTTGTATAAAAACCATTTACAGTAATGCATATCTCCGCACTGAAAATGTGAAAAATTAAACTTTCCCTCAAGAGGATTTGAAAAATTATCTAAAATATATAATGCAAGCAACAGTTCAAAACTATGTATAAAGACCACATATTTAAAATTGAAAGCATCTAACAAGCAAAAGGAGAGTTCTCCTTTTCACTGCATGTTGATTTTAAAATTAATAAGTAGTAAAGTGGAGCATTCAGCCAAAGATTACTCTGCATGAGCAGTGTGGAAGTCCAGGACACAGTGTGGTTGAATCTCTGTGAGAGGTGGCTAACCACACTGTGAAAACCTATAAATAAATAACACAATCTCTCCATGATTTATTTGAAAGCTTTTCACAACAGTTAGAGAGAGTCTGAAGTTTTTCTATCCGATCATCTACCTAATTGCTTCGGCTCAGTCTTATTCGCACGTTGCACTTCCTTTGGTTGTTTATCTTCCCTTTTAAAGTCCCGTGCAAAGTAACACTTCTTTTCTTTCACACTTCTGCACACAAACACCCCTCTACCTGTCAGACAGGCTGAACAGTGGCAGCAGTGGGGACGCAGTGGTGGAGGCGAGGGAGGGGAGGGGAGGTGGGGGGGATGGCAGTCTGAGTGGCAGCACCACTGATCATCTCTATGATTTCAAACTTAATTAACCCGGGCGTCGCGCCACGCGTCCTCCGGCCCGTCAGCGGTGAGTGCCGGCTCACTATCTCCTCGGAGATCTGCTGCGATGACGGGAAGAGAAAGAAGAGGAAAAGGGCGAGACAAGACAGATGGGAACTTGTCATCTCACCAGCGCCACGTACCTTAACCCGCTATTAAATAGTGAGTCAAGTTTGCCTTATTTTACCATAGTTTCAGGCATCACTCCTATCGAACATGACAGCATTGTATTCAGCGAATTAACCGGTGGGATCTGGGAGGACGGGGACGTCGCTCCAATGTGTCTGCTGGGACTGCGACTTGTCGCAGGCAGTCAAATCATCAGACAGATTGAGAATGGCTTCTTAAAGCACTCTGCTTGAAGGTAAAGCTGAAAGAGAGTTCAATAATCCTTTGTTTTATAGAAAAACTGTTTATCGTTATGGTGGGTATGAGTAGAGCCAGTCAGTTGTCAAGTGCATGGTAAATCGTGATTGATGGCAGGGGGGGGTAGCTTGGGTAATATGCTCACATTTTTCTCCTTATTTGCGCTTCCAAATAAATTTGGATAACCTCTGGTGTGGTTAAAACCTCTAATTACCCGACTGTACATGCTTCCTCGCTCGCTGAATGTGTTTTAGTCCTGTCTGCGGCTGCAGCTAATGATTATTTTCCTTCCTCGATTAATCTGGCAGTTACTTTCTTGATTAATTGTTTGGACTATAAATCTTCCCAGCACCCAAGGTGACGTCTTCATATAGTTTGTTTTGTCAAAACAACGGTGGAGAATTCAACCATGTTCAATGCTGTCTTGGAGAGATAACAAATTTGGCAGATACTCTGATTTGAGAGGCTGGAAGCAATGAATATTATGTCCTAATAACTAAATTATCCAGAAGAAAGTTGCTTCTGACTAATTAGCCATTGGAATATTAATACGTAGCAAACTTCAGCAAGAAGTTGGTTCACACATTGTCACAGTAAGACATATTCATGCTTAAAAAGTTTCAACACAAGCAGGCAGCTGTTTAAAAGTATCAGAAGAAGCAATGGATATGCTTTGTCTAGGTTTTGCCCTCAGCAGTTAGAGGAGCAACAAACCCACGGAACAAAACCTCAGCTGCCCTCCGCACGCACCCCTCCTCTCACCTGACTCAGACTGTCTGCCTCTCTGTCCATCCCAGCTCTGAGAACGCGGAAGTGCCGACTCAACCATCCCTTACAGTTAGAGGGGGAGGTTTATGTACCCACAAGGGCCTGTGCTAAATTCCCACAGCCAACCATGAATTTAAAAATACCTCAGTTGAGCTGTTTCTCATGCAAAAGGGGGAGAGAACTGAGACAGAGGATTGATCGGTGACAGGGCTCTCGCTCTCTCGCTCTCGCTTCCTTTTAAAGTCATCTCTTTTTTTTGGCGTTTTCCTTGCAGCCTACTGTAAAACTTCCCTCTCTGAGTTCCTCAGTTCCTCCACGTCCCCTCACATCCCCCCCCCTCTAATATCCTCCTCTATCTCCTTATTTTCCCGCTCCTCACTCATCCTGACCGTCTGGCCATCTCATTTAAGTCAGTGACATTTGATGTGAAGTGGCGCGGGCCCGAGAGCTTACAGCCACTGACTCATAAAAACACACATGCGCACGGCGGACTTGATGTGGAGGGAAAGGTCAGGCTTACTCTCCGTGGGCCTAATCACCCACTCTCATTGAGTGGCTTGCTCGCTCAGTCACACTTGATTGAGAGAGTGAGTGTGTGAGAGAAATGTGATCACGGGTGTGACTTCAGTGTACGTAGGCGAGCGAGCGAACGAGTGCGAGTGGGATGGATTGCGCCTTGAGGGTTGTGGCGGCGTGTGTGTGTGTGTATGCGCACGTACATATGTGTGCGCGTATATTTGTGTTCGTCAAAAAATGTGCATTCCTGACTTGCGAACGTATGATTAGCAGATGACCGCTTCGGGTCAGGTGACAAATGCCTACAAATGTGGGTGCAAAACGCGCGCACGTGCACCCACAATCGTCTTGCATTGAACATGTGGTGTAATCAGCGGCCTTATCAGGGGAACTGTGCGGCTGTAACAGGCTCATTAACTTCTCCCTCAGCCTTTTTTAGAGAAGGGAATTGGCCAAGACGAGTGGGCCACACTCGTCTGTACCCCGTCTTAATACAGTCTATTCACAACTCAGTCTTTGAGGTAAGTGATTGTGCACAACGTGGGTGTGTGTGTGTGCGCACGTACATGTGACGTCCCCATTTTATTCAAACCTACTCTTCCCTCATGTTTGTCCTCTTTTTCCATCATTAGTGAAACCTTCAGTGTCACCCTTTAACTAAAAAAAAAAAAAAAAAGACCGCTAGCAGAGCAGGGCAGCGGGGATTAAGTATTAAAGAGCCTCAGCTGCTCTGGGGCTCCTGTAGCTCAACGTTCGGCCACCAAGGCCTGATAATGGTGTTTGTTTAGCCATTAGTCAGGCCCTGCTTAGCAGCTCTCTCCCCTCCGGCTGCAGCAGCTCTGATAGATGATGGATGAAGATTGCAAGGGTCGGCGGATTGAGGGATGAGTGTTGTGGAGAGGTTTCAATAGCGTCAAGAACATTTGGTCCAAGTGTGGCGCACTGAGGAGAAGTGGTGTAGGTAGTTAAATTCAGTTTTTCATTAGTATCGGTGTGAGGAGGAAGTTGGGAAGTGCTTCTCGTGTTATGAGTTAGGGCTTTTGAAGCATACGTACGCTTTATCAGACTCTACCCTTCCTGTGATTAGTTTTCCTTGTTCGATTAATTAAAAAGTAGCCCCGTCTATTTCCTTCTGCATGGCCAGCAGAAAGAACCGTACTTCTTCTTACTGGAAGCCATTTAATTGTATAGTATATTTTTCCGCAGTTAATTTAGCCGTTACCTTTAGAGCTGCTGACGTGACCTTCTCTCCGTATTTTGTGACGCGACGGCTAATCTTTGGGACTTCACCTCCATAGCATTTGGTTAATAGTAGCAATGTGGAGTCGCACCAGACCTCAGCTGAGGCTCATATCATAATGCTCAGTCACCAGTCACTCCCTGACTCATCTTGACAAGTGACAGGCACCTGCCAGCCTCCACAAAGGAGCTGTTGAGACTCTGTGGGTAATGTGTGTGTGATTGCGCTCACTCTGTTCCTGTCCCCCTTCCACTCCATGATCCGCTGTGCCTTCTCCTCTGAAGTTGCTACATCTTGTGTGTTATTTCGTGCACTACCCTGCTTGTGTGTCTGAGAATAGCTGAATTTATTTTGTCAGCAGGTATGACATTTGGGCATTGCTCCAAGCTCGTCCAAAAAAGAAGATATGAGGGACTCTTATGAAATTCACCCCGAAAAATGTTTCGTACAGTCAGTGCAATAATAGAATACTAAACTGTGCTTCTGTAGGCAAAGAGCTGCAACTGTTCACAGATTTCTGATGTCCCGTTGTTGCAGTCAGATTTTTTTCCCCAATTTTTTTAATGCCTTGTTAACACAGAAACTGGTTCATGCAAGTAGATGATTAAAAACACAGCAAAATCTTTCAGCAGTTTATATTGAGAGGAGCTGATATTTAATCAGCCTTTTCCAAGCAAATATTTACAGGAGAAAGACTCAGGGAGGCAGAGACAGCAAATCACGGCAGGAAATGTTTTAAGTGAGATAATATATATTCATCGGCAGAACACATGATGTAATTCAGACTTGAACAAGCTGTGCTCTATCCATCTTCTCACAGCAATGCTAATCTGCTTCAAAGCACCCACCTAAAGCAGTCTTGAAGCAGCATCCTGCATCAGTCACGTTGCTTCTGCGATAAAGTGGATGCAGGGAAGAAATCTGATTACCTACCTGCTACGTATTCGCAGTAACTGGGGCTACTACAGTGTGTGTGAAAGTGTTCTCCGATTACAAGCGTAACTGCATTTCTTTCAGTAACCTGGTTTTTGAAGGCATGTAAACGTTGTAATTTCATTCCTTCAGGATCCGTCCGTAGCAGACATAAATCTGCTCTGAGTTGGCGCCAAAACGCTGACCGCGCTGGTGACGTTTCCCTCAAATGTCAACAAGCGAGTCCAAAGAATAGATGTGCTGACTTTTCAACCTTTAAAGGTACTTGTTTGAGCTGCCGGATTTAGAAAAAAACCTTTTTTTTTTGTTCAGTTTTGTTTTTTTGCTTTAATTCAGTGCACCTGTTTTGAAATGAGGTCGTGATTATAATTACAACCAGCAGCACAGCTGGCGTACACGATTCAGCTGTATTTTTTGGTGAAAATGTTGAACTTGCTATGGACAGGAATAGGGATGGGTACCTTTCACATCTGAATCGATACGATACCGATACTCGGTACCTGCGAATCGATACCGGTATTTTTCGGTACCTGTTTTCGATACTTTTATTTTATTTTCTTTGGGGGGGGGTTATGCATTTGGTAATTAAAGTTATTTTGTATATTTAAAAAAATAGTCAAAACTTCGGAATTTTGAACATTTACGCTTCAATAACATCAAGTGAAATAACTCCAACATAGAACTTGAGAAAAATGTGTGTGGGGATAAAGTAAATAATTTAAATAAATAACAATAATAAATAACATAATAAAAATAAATAGACTCAAAATAAATAACTGTATGAAATGTTTCACATTTGCACCTGCTGCCTGTACAGTAACAAACAACTTTCAAAATAAATAACTGTATGAAATGTTTCACATTAGCAGCACCAGGCACCTCTACAGTAAACAAACACTTAAAGGTATACTGGAGGATCCTTAGAACCAATCAGAATTGTATGGTTCCAACTCGTAATTGGACAGTCATAATGCCAATCAAAAGCCACGTGGTACCGCTGTTGCGTGTTGACATATCATGTTGAGTCGCCGCCTCGATGCGCGCTCTTGTTTCGAGCCGCGCATGCGCAGAGCATTGTTTAGGAAGTGACATGCAGCGGGAGCGACCATCGCAGAAGCAGAAGCCGCAGAAGCGGCTTGTTCCTCCCGCGAACACCTCCGAACAGGGGCGGGGTGGCCCATACACATATTAAAGATTTAATATGTCTATGGGGTGGCCATCGGGAGGTTTCCCGAACAGCCGGTGTGTTCCGGGCCGGTGGGGTCTATTCCGGCCGGCGGCCACAAGCGGCCGCCCCCCCCGCCCGCTCTCACGGCCCGTGTGCGTGTCCGCTCTCCCGGTATATTATATATTTGCTCCCGGTCTGCAAGTCGAAATACTCCGAAGATTTTGGACCCACGTAACCGCGTCACCGTGTCCTCCGCTCTTGCCGATGCATAATGTCAAGGTGCGCTCAGGGTAAAAGAAAAAAGAGAGAGAAAAAAAAAAGGTGCGTTCAGGTACCGAAATGTGGTACCGACGGATTTCCCGTGAATCGATACTCGGTACTTCAGCGGGAATTCGGTCGGTACCAAAAAATTACCGAAATTCGGTACCCATCCCGAGACAGGAATATCCACACAATACAGGCAGAGACACACTCAGGAGAACTGCTCTGAAAATCTTTTCACATGTTGCTAACAGTACTTTTTTTCGCTTCTGCACGCCATGCTGGGAAACAGACCTCCGAATTTGCTTTACATGAACTTTGAGGTCAAAGCTACTAAAAACACACACCAGTTAAGTCTTTATATCCTCGGCTACAAAGGTTTCATGCAAATGCCTACAAAAGGGCAGGCAAGCAATCACTCACTATGAGATCAGTATTCCCCTTGAAACCAAATGAAAACTGGGCACTGAGACTAAACCACATTACAAGATACCTTCATGGCTCATTGGCATTTATGCTGGTGAAGTGAAATCATTATAACCAATAAGGTGTGTAATGGATTCCTTCCCAGCAGTCAGTCTGCCTGCCTGACTTCTTAATTGTCGCTGCATGTGTGTTAGAATGTGCGCGCATGCTTCGTGTAGGTGCAGGACAATTGTGCATCGAGACGTCGCCCTGGGGCGGCGTGCGGAGGAGGGAAGCTGCCCTGCGACCCACAGGAATCAGGGATTTGTCTCTCTGCAAGTGCAAGCATAAAACCTGCGAGAATATCCTTGAGCAAGGCACAAAGTAGTTACCTGTTCTCAAAATAAGAGTGTGGACTCCTGACGGGAGCCAGCGAAAAAGGAAATTCCCTGCAGCCATCACTCAATGTGTCAGAAAGAAATGAGTGCTGTGGGTAGTGCCGAGACCACACGTTGATTATTTGAGTGGTGGATTGAGAGAGAATTAATGGGCATGTATTCTGCTAATCAATTATTTAAGTCATTCATCAAACAAAACTTTGCAAGCGTGACATTTTATGGACTAAACAATTAATCGATCACTCAAAGAGAAAATCAAGGGAATGACAGATAATGGGCGTATTTTTAGACGCAGTGGTGGCTGTGAGGGCGGGCCGTCTGTGTTTTGTTTGCACTTACAGAGCTCGACCTGAGGTACTTCTTCCCCGTGAGCGAGCTCGTGTATGCACGCCTGCCTCCAAAACTGTTTGTATGTATTAGCAACCGTCTGGACGTGGCGGCGATGCCGTTCGTATGAGGTATTGGCTCCTGAAAGTAGCTCCTCGCTGCCAGGCCAGGCCGTTTAATCAGGTTTCCTACATCCGCCAGCTGTGTCCACAGAGCAAACAGCCACTCTGCCCGTCCTGCTGGAGAGCGGCAACGTCCAGCTGGGGGGTTGGAGGGGGCCAGTTAGCATTGGGAGATTAGCTCGGGCCCGCCGCTGCCCAGACGGGGGAGAGAGGTTGCATTTGTGTGCTTGTTTGAGGGACAAACAGAGATTGAGAGATTACAAGAGACACCGAGGTCAGCTGCTGAGAAAGGTATGAGACAGAAAAGTCTTGTAGTGAGTGCTTGCGCGTGTGTCGCTGCACAGAAGCACATTCAAATGTGTGTTCTGCTCAAGTAGTGTGTGTGTATGTGTGTGGTGTGTGAGCGAGAGAGTGTGAGCCTGTGGTTTTTGCGCTCTTGCCGCTCAAGTGTCCAGCTGGCAGAGGCGAGATAGCAGGAGCCTTGAAAATGGTGACAGAGCGGTAAACAGACACACAAACAGTCTATCAGTCCTAATGAGGAAAAGTGCTGTGCCTAAAAGGATGGTGTGTGTGTGTTTGCGCGTGTGTGTGTGTTTGCGCGTGTGTGCATGTGTAACACTCGCAACCGCTGAGTCGTGGTTATACATCAGAATAGACAAACATGGACAAGAAGACAGACACATGTAGACACACAAGATAAGCGCGAGCACAGCAGTCGTGAGAACTGGGACACATGGTTTAATCAAGATACACACACGCACGCACGCACGCACGCACACACACACACACACACACACACCACATACCTGTTCCTAGGTCACGGGCCAACTTTAAAGGTGTTTGCAGCATATTTAGGCCAGAGCATGTGTGACACTCGCAACCGCTGAGTCGTGGTTATACATTAGAATAGACAAACATGGACAAGAAGACAGATACATGTAGACACACAAGATGAGCGCGAGCACAGCAGTCGTGAGAACTGGGACACATGGTTTAATCAAGATACACCCACACACACACACTATTCTTAGGTCACGGGCCAACTTTAAAGGTGTTAGCAGCATATTTAGGCCAGAGCAGCTGGATCCCACTGAAATGGCCCGGGCCCATCAATCCCCCCGCCTGCGCCTGGTGCCCTGAATACAATGAGCGGGGCTGGCTGCTTTGGCGAGTGTGGCTCTCCCAGTCAGTCAAATTGAAATAAATGAACTGCCATCCCTGACGGCAGGGTAATTGTTCATATGGAAATTGGATTGCCGTCGTCATACCAGCCTCCTGTTGAAAGTTGTGAATCCGTTTCACTGCGAAGATGGGACAACAGCGTGTCAAAAAAAAAAAAAAAAAAAAAAAAAAGGCAAGACGGAAGACACGTACAGAAAGAAAGCCTTCTTCATGCTCTCCCACTCCTTGTTTCATCTTTAACAATGCTTCTTGTTCTGGTGGGAAAATGAAGGACGCCGATCTCTCTTCTTTCCCAGATCCTTGTTATGTCTGCAAACCCAGGCTGTCATGTTTCCCCGTCCTCGCTTTATCAGGCCTTTTCAGTATCCTACATGCTGTGAGAGACATGGCAAGCTTTCCTTTAGAACGTTAACCCCTCGCTCACCTCTCCTTCCTGCTCTCTGCCCAGGGCTGAGGCCGCTAGGGACAGGCGAGTAATTTAATAGCAGTTTCCTTTTATCAGTGTATTACAGTGAAAGTGGTTTCAGCGTGAAGACACCCCCACATCAATGTCAGAGCTGGTGGCTGTCAAAGCCAGCTCTCCAGCCAAGAAGTGCTGAATATGAATGATCACGGTATGGGGTGATATCCCATTATGTTTTCGTGGTAGGGTGTCAAGTTTTTTTTATTTTTTTATTTATCATATCAGTTTCCTCTCCCTATCTGTTTTAATGAGTGAGACGAGCACACACGCTGGTTCGAAACCTGCCGGGTCAGCAGTTGTGGAGATGTTTGTGAGCGCGATGTAATCATAACAGACATACACACACCTCCTTCTCTCTCTCTCTCGCTCTCTGCTTCCTGATCTCTTGCTCCCGAGCCGTGAGACGCTCGCACACTTCCTCCTGGCGAGAGGATTGGCCGAGATGCGTGCGGAGTGCCATGCTGGGTTTCAGTGCCCCCGAGTCACACCAACGCAGCATGGCAGTCTGAAGAGAAGAGTGTCTGTGTGTGGTCTGATCGGGATTACCTCGTCAGCACTCCATGCCCGTCCAGTGCACGTACTGGTGCTCGCACATGTCCTCTAAGCCTGTGGAAATCTGTGTGTGCCTGTGTGCACACCTGCCATTTTTTTTCAATTATCTTCCTTTTTTTTTTTTTTTTTTTTTTTCCCCTCTGCCGAGAACCGTTTCCTGTCCACACATGTTCCAACTTGCAGAGAGAGCCTGAAAGAGAAGGTACTACATTTGTCGTCCAAAGGTGTGTGTGTGTGTGTGTGTGTGTGTGTGTGTGTGTAATGATTGAGGTGCACCTCGATGTGGTATATACAAGCCTGTGCATGTTGCACAACAGATTTTTGTCATTGTATTTTTAACAAAAGAACTTGAGGCAGAAATTGCATACCGCTATGATAAATCAAAACGTGTCTGAGAGGTTCATTCTCTAATGTAAGTGATCGTATGGTTTATGAGCTTATTTGTTTCCCCTGTGTTGAGATCGGCGATGGAAAAAACCTATACGAGTGCTGTTTCAGTGTTTCTCTTTACCAGTTCATGTGAAAGACTTAAATATACGGGGAAGATATTTTCAGGTTGATCATTCTCTTTAACTGCATATTTCACAGATAGTCTGCAATCTGAAAATAAGTTATGTGTTGTTGAAGGTTATAGTGGTAAATTGCATTTCTAGCATTAACTCCTCTGTCTTCTTTCTGCGCAACGCTTTAAATCACAAGCACAAATGTTAGAGTCCAGGTGAGTTAAAGATGAATACTGCAATATTTCATCGGGATTTTCAAGGATTTATTGATTCTGTGGTCTATTCAGCAGCATTACTTTTAACTTGCTGAAGCCCGGCTAATAAAATATTAATTGACAGTTTAGTGTCTATGGTAACACTGAAAACAAACAGTGCTAAAATATATAAATATGATGCTGGCTTGTCATTTTCTTCACACTGATGTAGAGGAATGTTTATTAGGGAAATAGTCTTATAAACACGCAGCAGTGAAGATAATCAAGGTTGAGTTTTCAGTTAGAAGAATGGCGAAGTAGTGGCATGAAGCTTATCCTGGCTTTAAGTCCGCACCGCTTAGAAAACTAATGTGAGCGGAGGTGTCTGCTTCATCAAGTTCTTTGCATTCTTGCATTCTGCTGGTATTAATGAGTTTGTCATCGGGACACTACTCCGAGGTTTTGAGTTCAACCTCTGTATATCGCCATGGTGATGTGATGAAAAGTCCCGTCCTTTCCACTAAACATGCAAATCATTCCATTCACGACAAACCATGGGATGCTTCCTCAGGATGATCGGTCTGCATCCTGATGTTGTCCGTTTAGCTGCTTCTCCTCCTCCCTCACACGCCTCTCCTCTGGAGCCAAGCGTTCGATCGTTGACATGAGCGGGCCATCAGCACGTCGCCGCCATTGACATTACTTACCAGGTTTTCTGTTCTTCGTCTGTTCCAGCAACCGTCCCCTCTCTGGTGCTTCAGAGCTGCTGTCTAACCTCCATGTTTGTCCATCCTTTCTGTCCAGGGACAGGACTTTTTTAACCTTACATATTTCAAACATAAATGACAAGGCCATTGATGTAGATCATGCAGTTCCCATCTTGCTTCTTTTCACAGTCTGGATTTCTTTTCGTGAAATGAGCCTAAAAACTTCGTCTCACATGAATCTTTTTTTTTTTTCTGGATGGAAAAATCTAAGTGGAATCATGAGTATGCTCTTGAACTGTCATGTGATCGGAGAGTCCAGATAAAGATGTCAGATGTTTTCAGAGTGTCATATGCTTTGCACTGCTACATGTGATTTTCTCCCAAAGAATATAGCAATTCAAGACCATCTGTCTGTAAAAGAGGGAAGTCAGATTTTCATGTCCCTACTTTGCATTCCCTGGCTATGCATAATGCAATTTCAACATTTATAAGAATCTATCTTAAGCTAGTAAAAGTCCGCAAATTTAAATGAATATAAGGAAGTAACAGGGTCAACATTTTTATTTAAAAAAGAGAAAAGAAAAAGAAAAACACTTCTATGCATCAACGTACTTAACATTACAACCATGTCTTTTTGTCACCGGTTGAGCTTCACTGCTTAAAAGATACGGCTCCAGTCAAGGAGAAAATTCAAGATAGTGGAGTCTGTTTTAAAACTTTGATATCAACCTCCTTCAGACTTTCTCTTCTCCAGACACCTAATTCCAGGTTAGCTCCGTGCCGGTATCAAGCTCCCAGAATCCAGCGATTGTCTTGCACCAGATCCCATTTTTCAGACGTGCCAGTGTCATTAGCACATGATGTGTTCCATTATTATTTATTCCAGGCCATTGGAGGCTTCATTAGCTGCAGGCTGATGCGGCACGCAGCCTCTAAATTTAGCATCCTTTTTTTTTTTCTCTATTTATTCAGCCCAGTTGCCCAAATGCTCCGAAGCGGCCCAGAAACATGCGAAGAGAGGAGAGGTGGGCTGGTCTGGGGAAGAAAAGGGCCTCATTCCACCTGTGTCACCCCCACCGAGCGCCTGTCGCTCTGCAGCTCTTTGAAGCCTCTTTAATTCCAACATTCAGGATTAAGCCCATGAGGAGAGGAAAAAAAAAAAAGGATGAAAAGTGATAGAGCGACAGAAGGAGACATCCAGGGAGAGAATGGGCTCCTTTGAAATATGTTAAGAAATTCGTTTGCACTGACCCACAATAAAACATCAGAGGGAAATTTGCGCAACACTTTTTTCTGATCGGGAGCCGGTCATAGGAATTGTATGAATGGGACACTTTGAAGTCATGGTTGTAAATAGCGGTGGACTCCGTCTGAAGACTAAATGAGCTCCCCGAGACATTTGTCCTCGCATCCGCTATCTGTGTAAGTTGCTTTGTCACAGCGTGTTAGATTGGGAGTCAAGCGAATCCAGTAATTTTCTGACACAAAAACCATTGACTTAATCCACCTTTTGTGGAGTGCGTCTGTGCGGTCCGTGTCAATACACGAGTGGATTGATGGGAAATATGTACGGCATCGATTGAGAGAGGCAGACTCTGCATGCAAAACAGTGGCAACGAGAAAACATCCATCCATCTTCTACTTTGCTTTATCAGACCATACACACACACACTTTCACAGAGCAGGGGTGGGAATTAAATTTTCACACGGGCGGGGGGCAAGTTAAAAAGAAGAGGAAAAACTAGGAGAGCTGAGCAGCAGGTTGAATCTATTCTCTGTGAAATTAATATTTATCACGTCAAGTTCTTTTTTTCCTTGCATGTTTTGTTTAACTCTGGTGATTCAGATTGGAATATTAGAAGGCAGTCATTCCTCCACAGACGAGCCGAGCCGAGCCGTGCTGCTTTACCTGGGACCTGGGTCTTGTTAGAAAGTCTATAAACGGTATCAACTGTTCTTCTCTTTAAGTGGTTTATTTTGTCGAGGGCTTCAAGCCAACGCAGTTAAAGTGAACGAACGTTTGGCTGTCTGTCTCTGTCATGATGCACGTATAGCCGATGTGCCAGGTGACTGTCGGTTCCTTAAAATGAGAAATCGCAAGTTAAAACTACATAACTGCAAAACCAAAACTCAACTTTTAATTCTGTTTTTTTTAATGGATTGGAAATTTGGGGCATGTCACTTCTGTGATAGACACATTTCAGTATTGCTCATAGTTGGATTTGCTCATACGCTGCCGTTTCAGACAGTATTTCACTAAATCCGGAGTTGTTGAAGATTTATGCTTTTCCTTTGCAGTTTTGCATGAGACTTAAATGTGGCAACAAATGATCATTGAACCTCAAGTATTACTTTACTGGAGTATTTTCAGGTGCCGCTGGTGGCGGACCTGCTGTTTATGGCCTTGCTTATGTGACAATAATCGACTGAAAATGGCATCATTTTCAGCATTTTTTGTTTTGGAAAAGTTTCACATTCCGTTGAAAATGTTTCAATGATGATCATAGTGCTGATCATTTCAGAAATGTTGCATTTTCTCGGTTTGCATGGAGAGGGAGAGCAGTGCTTTTACAAAATTGCGCTCTGTGTAATAGTTGATTGACTCACAGCACCAATGTCATTTAAACGAACATCCAAAAGGCCATGAAAGTTTCTCATTTTCTCTTGAAAAAATTGTGTTGCCCCCACATCGCTCCCTTTTTTATTCTTTTTCATTCGCAAGCGGGGCGTAATTGATCACTGTTCGTTCCTTCCATTCGCCAACATACAATCACGTTTCCAATCAGCACGACCACCACCACACACTCTGTGGCCCCAATATGCTAAAAACTGCCATTTAATTTTAGAAAACATTTAATGAGACTCACTGTAGGTTTGATCTGCATATACTGGAGTTATATTGTGAGATTAAAAACAGTTCCTCCTGCTAGGTGTTTGTACAAACAGAATAAAGTGCGTATTCAAGGCCATGTGCCTGTCAGACTGTCTCGTCAAAACAGCTTAATCACCAGCACACTGTCAGAGAGCAGCTTGCTGTGAGCAAACAGTCCTTATTTCAGAATTTACTTGAATTTACATGTTGTAATCAAAATGCAATAAAGTGTCTGCGAAGTCCTGAAAGTGCTCTGAGGAAGTTTTTTTTGTTGTTGTTGTTGTTGAAGCTCAGTTTTTTTGACTTGTGGTGGCGTTCCTGTAGGGTTGTGGTCTTTATTTATAAGCGTCTTCACTGTGAGCAGCACTGTTTTGCCACCTCGTCTTTTTCATCGCCGCGTGGCTCCGTTTTGCTTATGTTGTCAACATTTTGAATGTTTTGCAGCTCTTGCACTTTCTGTGACGCTTCCTTGAAAGCTCCGACATAGGAGTTATTGTGGCGCTTCTTGCAGCTGACACAACCTTGTAATTGCCACCGGGAGCATCTTTGAAACGGAGGCTGTGTTACTTTAGAGCTGAATTTACTGTTGAAATAATGCGCCATTTATTGTCCACTCTGTAGAGCCATTGTAAAGTCTAAACTGAGGGTTTAATTTTTTTTTTTTTTTTTTTTAAATCGAATGTTCTTAGTTAATCTTGACGGAAAGCCACCCCTCCCACTTAATTAAAACTGTAAAAACCAACCGCACATATTTCTGTCCTGAATAAGCACAGACAGGGATTTTATAGCACCATTTCAATTTTAATGGAAATATTTAAGGCTGTGAATTGAAAAGGCCAGGATACATTTATGCAGTGGAATGTGTTAAATAGGTTTTTGGGGAAGGACTGAGGCTGTAAAAATGGGAAGAAAAATAAAATCATCAAATCGAGTAGTGGCCACTTAAATGCAAATGAGTGTTTCCAGTGAAATTAACAGGCTGCCCCCTGGGCAAACGTCTAATCAGCCGACTCCCCACTTAGTCCAGTGAGCAAAGGCAGGTTAACATAATAAAACACAGCTTTGGCAAAGTGTCCCACTGTAAGTCTCGTCCGGGGGGATTCGGTTTGACGAATGCGCCCGCGGACCCGACTGGCAAGGTGCATTTGAGAAAGAGGGTGGTGAGAGCTCGAAGCCGCACGCAAACATAGTCGCACGTTTTCCGTGTTGGCAATAGCTGCCTGGAAAAAAAACCACCTGCAGTTCCATATTTACCACAGCCTGGGCAAACAGCAGCGAGCGAGGACTGCGCAGGCACCTGCTGCTAGACGGTACATGACGCCGTCTGTATTTTACAAAGATATTGTGTGATCATGTTTCCTCAGACAAAACAGTGTTCTTGCTGAACACATTGTGCTTGGAGGTGTAGCTGGGAGGGGGGGGGGAAAGCAATGTGCAAATGAAGCTGGAACAGATCCAAGCTTCCTAAATAGGCTTTCATTGTGTTATGGTAAGACATGTAGCTAGCTCTTGGCCTTAATCTTTCTTTACCCCTACACAGAGCAGTTTCCTTCTTCCTCTTCTTCTTCTTCTTCTTTCCCTCCACCAGATCATTTCTGATATTAAGTCAATTAAATCCAAAATAACACGGCCTTTATGTAACTGGAGCAGGGAGTTGAGTCATGCACAAACACCTACACTACACACGAGGAGCTGGAGGCTGATTTGAAAATCAGTTTTACCCCAATAACCCAGCTCCCTTAATCTATGTCTTCACATGCTTCACACGTCGTCCTCTGTTGTTTGTCATTATGGAACTTGTCCGTGATTTATGACAACAGTCTTCAATAGTTTTCTTTTTTCACTCAGTCAAGGACGAAATTAAACAAAGGATGCAGTTACTTTGCAGTTAATTGTCACATTATCACTTCACACTTTATACAACTTTTTCCTCCCCATAGAACTACAGTAATCGATTTACATGCTATTTTTCGTGATGTTACGTTTGATGCTGATCTCACATCTTGTGGTCAACAGGAAGTTAATACAGCTCAAGCTAGCAGAAATTACAGTTGTAAGCATCTTTTCAGCGCTTTTTTCCATTTGCCACTTAACTATTTGCAGCACTTTTCAAGTGAATTTTATATATAGAGCACCAAATACAGCACAGTCATTCCTCTTTTTCTTTTTTAAGAGAGGAAATAAATCAGCTATTCTGCTTGTACTTCACTTTTCTTGTGAAGAAAACTTTTATTAAAACAGGATTTAGAAATAGATACTTCTCCTTCTCCTTGTGACTCAAGACTAGAGGAAATTTGTTCTGAAGTTTCTAAATTTGAGATGTTTGTTTTAGAAGCAAGAGTGTTCTGTGTTCAAGTCGGGCTGGTGACTCAAAAAATGGCGAAGGCATGACTATGAATGTGTATTTAACCACATCACGCCATTTCTTGAGTTGAGTGTGTTTAAAACACCTTTTCTCTTTTCTGTTGCTTCTAGAGATGGCAAGCTGGGTCTCGCTTCTCCTCTTCCTGGTCTGCCAGTCAGTCTCGCACGCGCAGGAGGACGGCAGCGGCATCGTGGAGTTCGCCTCGGAGACCCCCATCAACAACGTGGTCCAGGATCCGCAGACCGGCCGCGTCTACCTGGGAGCGGTCAACTACATCTTCCAGCTGGGGCAGGACCTCCGCCTGCAGGCCCGGACAGACACGGGCCCCCGGGAGGACGCCCGCACCTGCACGCCCCCGGCCTCGGCCTGCCAGGACACCAAGCTCATGCCCAACCTCAACAAGCTCTTGCTGGTTCACCCCTCCAACGGCTCGCTCATCGTGTGCGGCAGCCGCTACCGGGGCATCTGCTCCCTCCTCAGCCTCTCCAACGTGAAGCAGGAGCTGTACTACAGCGACAGCAAGGGAGAGAGGACTTACGTGGCGAGCATAGAGGACAACGTGAACGTGGTGGGCGTCATGTCCAACTACACGAAGGATTCACAGACGTTCAGCGTGTTTCTTGTGGGAAAGGGCTACGGGAGCCTGGACAGTACAAAGCTCATCAGTACGCGGATCCTTCAGGACTACCGGGAATGGGTCGTGTTTGAGAGCATCATTGAGGCATCCACGGTACAGACGACGCCGTTCGTTCCCAAGTACTTGCACGACTTCCGACATGCCTTCAAAGAGGACGGCTTTGTTTATTTCCTCTTTTCTCGGACCCTTGACGGTACGGACAACAAAAACTTGACCTTTATCTCTCGCCTCTGCGAGGAGGACCACCATTACTACTCCCACACAGAGCTGCAGCTAAACTGCGGCGCGAATAACCAGTTCAACAAAGTCCAGGCGGCGTACGTGGCTTCTCCGGGGAAAGAGCTGGCGCGAGCCATGTCCGAGTCGGGAATGGGAATGTACGGGAAGGTGGTGTCGTGGAGTAAGGTTCTGTTCATGGTGGCCAGTCCGGATGACGACGACAGCATCTCCGCCCTCTGCATGTATCCGCTCAACTCCATCAACGAGCGTCTGGTGGACATCATCAGCGCGTGCTACAGCGACTCCGGGAAGATTTCCGGGTCCCCGGCTGTGGACATTCCCTACTCATCGAAAACCGACGAATTCTGCACATCGAGGATTGCGGTATGTGTTTGGTCCTGATATTTGAATTAACTTTTAAATGAGTCTCTTTGAACTAAATAGGAGGAGGTGACATGAGCTGTGTTGAAGTCCCTTTGGTGCAATCAATAATGCACAGATGTGGCACAGTTTACTTTGGTGTTGCTTTGTTTACTTTGTTCGGCAGCTCCTTTGTATTCTTCCATCAAAATATCTCATTCCATCTCCCACATTGTTCTTCCTTGTCTCTTTTCCCCAATTCCCTCAGCTCATTTAGAATACCGCGGCAAGAAAGGAGTATGTGAACCCTTTGAAAAATTTCAGTTTTCTGCATGAATCAGCCATAAAATTGAATTTGATCAGCATCTAAGTAACAAGTATAGTCAAACATGATTTCTTTGATCTGAAACCTCACATGCAATTGTAACCGGTGTTTTTAATGAGCATTATCATTAACATTCACTGTGCAGCTCGGAAAATAAGCAAACCTTATGCCATTGATCCATCCAGCCAGCGCGGATCTCTGCATGACTGATGCTGCTTTCCGTCTGCCTCTGATGAGCAGATCTCCTTACTTGCAATGATCTCAGTTTATGAGAAACCCAGTGTTGTAGAATCAGGTTCTCTAAATTGCAAGTCAGTAAATAGTAGCCACATTACAGCCACGGCGCTCCCCGACAGGCAGAGGCAGCACTGTAGCGTAGCTGGAGTTACGAGCCACTGTGAGATGGTGCTAAAAAAATTCCTGTGTGCTGTAGAATCAACACTATTATAAAAACATAACTTGGGGTGTTCAGAGCTTTCGATTTCCTTACCAACCTGAATTGGACATGTCTTTTATGGATGAGGCTCTGTTACATTAAAAATCACGCTGGTTTTCGCAAAGAGAATGCAGCATAAAACCAATGACTGGAGAAAACGCTATTTATAGTCCGGAGTTAACAAACATCAAGCCAGTAAAATAAACCCATTCTTAAGCCATGTGTAGCGCTGCGCTGACCTACATAAAATTTTGAGTTTGCTTCTCAAAACAAACATCTTCTGCTGTGAGCCATGTTGCTTGCAAAGGAGAGACTTCTGAAGACCTTCAGTCAAGAGCCGTTGTTTAGCATAACGCTGGAGGGGGCTACAACTTCATCACACAGTTTTGAATGTTCTCCACCGGTGATGATTCAGTCGGCGCCTCGGCTACTCTCTTCAGAAGTGGGATCCCAGCCAAGCCGAACGCTACGGCGCCATCCACAACGCTCGGGGAGTTAAATTGAAATCTAGAGTGACAGCTAAAAGCTTAAAGGAAACAATGTGTGATGCAGCAGGACAATTACCCTCAGCATGGACTTACATCTACTGGAGAAAGGATTCAAAAGAGGAAAATCCACCTCTGGGTGGAGGCTGAACGTGAACCCTGTAGAAAGCTGTTCGTTCCTGGCAAACGTGGCTAAGCTAAAGTATTTCTGTCAGGAAGTGTGATTCCAAATTTCTGCTGAAGGTTGTGCAGGTCCGGTCAGCAACTACTGGAAGTATTTGGTTTAGTTTTGCTGCCTAAGGAGGTTCTAACAGTTATTAAATGCAATATTTATGCTTTTTTTTTTTTCAGGCACCGCTGAATTTTTAATGGCTGTGTTCATTAGAAATGGGAAATGCTTGTTTTGAATGGTTTTGGGTGAAGAACATTGTTTTTAATGCAGGTCAGATCATATTTTATCAGGAGTTCAAGCAAAGAATTGCAGTAATCTCACATACTTTCCGATCGCGCATACTTTTCTTCTGCCTTTAAACCATGTGCAGGCGTTCAGCGGCTCAGTCGGAACATTCAGCCGAAAAATATTTGGCCTCATGCTGAAAGTTTATCCTGTCATATTTCAAGTTGAGAGTTTAATGAATCTGCAGTTGATTGCTCTTCACAATGCCATTGACGCCGATGTGCCAGCAGCACATTGCTGACACAGATACAATTAGCAGATGAATGACATCAGCCATAATAATTTTCTCCACATTGGTTAAATTAGATAGCAATTAAACTCAGTTTTAATTAAGCTGTTTTGCCGCCTTTTGACCAGAAGGGAAATGATTGTCAGTCATAAGTTAAATAGCACACTGCCTTATTTTTTGGAGAGCTTCTCTTATAGCTCATTGTCTCATTGGGAAGTAAAATTTTTCATAATGCGGAACATACATTGATCACTTCTAGCTAATTTAAGCAGTATTTTCTGTTTTTGCTGAATACTTGCTAATAATAAAAACTGCATCTGCCTTTTGGGTGCAATACTAACAGCAACTGTGGTGTAAATAAATATTATTCATGCATTCATTTTAAATGTTGCGAAGTAATTTATACCTGCTTATCAAGTAGCTTTGTAAATAGCTGTAAATGAGGGTGACGAGAAGAAAAAAAAAGTGTTGTAGAGCTCCCACTCTCTTTTCAAAGAGTCTAATTCTCTTTTACTTTGGATTAACAGACACACAATGCATATGTCATCCTTGCTTGTTGTTGTCTTTCCCCTTTATAGAAAGATACTATTGAACAATTCAAGTGCGGCGCAGACTTTCTGCCTTCCCCTTTGGCAAGCAAGCCGAGATTTGCCTTAAAGGCAGAGGCGGTGTTGACCAGGCCGGGCCTTCTCACCGCCGTGGCTGTAGCCGTGGAGAACGATCACACCATCGCTTTCCTGGGAAACAACCAAGGAGAGGTTTTCAAGGTGAAGTGCTCTCTTCATTCATTTCTTAATCTGAGCAGACCTTTTTTTTTTTTTTTTTTTTTTTTTTCCCCAGGCAGAAATAAGAAAACCTCACACCTGATAGGGTTCCTTCTTTTCATCCATCCAGGTGCACTTGACTGCGGAACCAGACGTGTACAGCAAGGTTCCCGGTGACACCATCGGCGACAAGGTCAACAAGAACCTCTTCTTTGACCTCAGTCAGAGCCACCTCTACGTGACGACAGAGAAAAAGGTGCGTATGTCAGGGCTATTACAGCACATACATCACACACAATATGTCTCCACGGTGCACGGTTCAGGTGGAACGCTCTGTAGGTCACCTGGTTTATGGCCGCTCTCTCAACTAATCACCGCAGCCCATCTACAAGAGAAAGATACGTTTTTAAGCAGTGGAAATGATGCTCCTGGTGGGGATTCATGGATGTGTACTGATACTGCAGATGGAAGATTTGAAGAAAATGGGAGTAGTGGTGTTTAAAGTATCTTCTCGGCTTGATCTTTTCTGTTATTGAGTTTAGATCAGTGACGGTAGAGGAAAGTTAAGCTGTTTTCTGTCTGTGTCTGTCTGGTTTTTCCTCGCAAAGTTGATGTATTTTGTGCTTTAAAAGAAACGGTTAAAGCTGCTTTTCCAACAACAACAAAAAAAAAAAACTCCCAATACCTTTCCCGAATGCCGAATGTCAGAAATATGTTTTCGTGATAAATCTTTTTTTATTGCACTGTGTTCACTCAGTGTACTTTAGATAGTTCCAGAGATAGAAGTGTTATTTATATACAAGCGTTTCTTTATAGGGACGTTATCCCAAATGAATTAGTGTGGAGAGTATGTTTGATGTATTGTTATCTATCTGTATTGCTTTATCGAAGTAAAGTAGTTGTGAATGGTTGTACAGCATATTAATATTGCATGTCATTGAACTCGGCGTACAAACTAATGTACAGCTGTGTAGCGTAATCTGCCTTCACAGTGTCATATTTTATAAGACGGTCGGACTATTTGGGGCCTGATGAGACTGAATTGCAGCGCAGTTTTATTTTGCATCATAGACCCGAATTAAAGATTCAGTAAGTGTTTTCGAGACGATCGCATTGCGAAGCCTCGTGGTACCGGAGCGGGTTCTGCTCGTTCAGAGCGAGTTTACATGACTTGCTGTCAAACTGTGTTTGAAATGAGAAGCACACATTGCTCCTCCGCCGTGTTTCTGTACTCGACAGCAGAAAGGAAAACCAACTATCTGACAAACAGAGGAGTGTGAAATCGTTTATGTATGGAGGAAACATCTCGAGATACCATCTCTTCGAAGGCATTTTTAGTGTCACAACAGGTTTTCACACAATTATCAAAAATGTTGTAAGCTGTTAGAAACATGTTGAGACCCGGAATCTCACACCGTACTTTATTTTATGGTACGTTTTGCTGGATGCCTTTTTTTTTTTTTTTAACCAGTCTTTTATGCAGTATCACAGTTTATTTTTGAAAGCTGTGGGATCCATATAGGCCAAGGGTACCAATCTTATCTCAGTTCCAGGGCCATTTTCAGTCTAGATTTATCTGAAAAGAAATGAGCCAGAACACTCAAATGATTACAGTAAAAACCTTTAGATAACATCTGTAAATGTCTTCCTTCACTATAGTGCAAAAAAGTGTAGGTGTATTTAGAAAAAGCAAACTTTAATCTAATATGTTTTTACGAAACATTAAACACACAAATATTTGAATAAAGAAAACATTAACAATTTTCGACATTGTGCCGTAAACTAGCTTAATGTAGTTATTATAGCTCCCTGTAAGATCTGCTTTGTAGTTTTTCTTCATTACAATGTAATTTTGCTTTGCATTTGACCCTCATGTTATTATAATAATGGCAGTTCTTCTTGTGCTCGATGGATCCTCATAGTCTGAGACTATTATATAAATGGCATGGCACAAAGACTTTTGCAAAAATCTTATTTGATCTTTATGAAACCTCCACTATTTGTTTTTATTCGTCGCTCCGACCCTTCTCTGAGGAGCTCCAGAAGCTGTCCGTCACTCAGATCGGAATTTATGAGAGCCAGTGCTTCAATCTGGTGTCTGACAGACCTTTTAAATGATCTGTTTCTCCCTCCGCCTGGAACGGGAAGCGTGCACGATTTTCAGTCGAAAAGTAAATAGATATGGGGAAGCGGACATGTGAGAGTACGAGCTGTGACAGGGCTCCTGTCCCCCTCTGCACTCACTCACACCTGCAACAAACCAAGCGGCTTTACAAGCTGTACTTGTAAATGCTTCCTATTTTGTACAGTGTCTCCCCCCGAGGTGCGCCGTTTGATCATATTTCATGTCGTAACGCTCCAGATCACCAAGGTGCCAGTGCAGACGTGCCTCCAAAAGAAAGACTGCCAATCATGCGTGGAACTGAGGGACCCTTACTGTGGCTGGTGTGTCCTGGAGGGCAGGTGAGGATCTCTGTCTCACACACATAAACACACACACACACGCACACGAACGCATGCACACAGCGACAGACTAACAGAAAACACCCACACACATGCAATTCCATCTGTAAAGCACAGCGGGTATTTGTTCAGTGTTTTATTGTGGACAGTTTTAGTGTCTCCCCGTGTTTATATTCCATCTCCTGTTGTCCGTGCAGCCGTAAGGAATTAAAGCTGTTTGTCAGCCTCGTACAGCGACGGCGGACCAGGCAATTTACTCTCATCAGCCTGTATTTATCAGGGTCTGGAGGGTAGCGAGGTGCGCGTGCATCCAGTGCTTTACAGCGATCTGATCGCCAGCTGAAGGAAGAGAGAAAATTGAGAACACAAAGCAAATCTCTTTCCTTTGAAAGTCACGAGTGTTCTCATACATGAGGTGTGATCGCTGTACTTGGCATCACAGCTGGAAAGACACGTTCACTTCAACTAAATTGATCAGGTTTTTTTTTTTTTTTATCATTTCATCTTTTTTCTTCAGTGCCCTGATTAGATTGTGTGAGCTGAAGAATATACTATTGTTATTCCTTTCTAAATTGCCAAAAAATCTGATATTTGGAGAAGTAGTTTGATAAAACATTTACCACAGACATGGCAAAGACGGGACAAATAATTGATGAGACTGCAAAATCAATTTGAAAATTAATTTTCAGATTATTTACTATCCTCTATTAACTTCTAGTTCATGAGAAACCTTTAATCTCTGTGATTTTACACTAATATGCAATGCTACATTATGTGAGACGTTGCTGTTTGCACATTATCAGACCGGGGCCTCCTCGTATTGAATTTTTCTCTGTGTGTTTTGTGTCGAGCTGTGCCCAATCAATAACAACGCGAACATGTTTCACTGTAATTTATGATGTGATTTTACAACCTTATGGTCTTCTCTTACCATTTCAGTGTGTGATAGTCGTGGTAATCGTTATAATCACAATAATCAGGTGAAATTGTTGTTAAAATTAACGCAATTAAACAAGAATGATAAGATTAATGTTGATTTTCTCAAACTATTCGAATTATGTAAAAGTGTTGCTTGTACATAACTTGAATGTAAAAACATGGATGTGTCTTTTTTGGAGTCGCCTGGCCATACATGAAAATCAGTTTGGCTCCACAGGCTTTGTTTATTTGAGGTTTTGTGGACGTGTTGAGGAGCTGTGGCGCAGAGGCTCATGGGAGATGTTGATTCTTCATCCGAAGGTGTACCAGGAGGTCTGAGTGCCGACGGGCGGAGGAGAAGAATGGCTGGCTGTGGAGCCCCAGGCAGCAGTGTGTCAAGATCGTATCCTTCTATCCCCCGAACCTCTCCTGCAAAAAGACTGACAAGGTACAGCTTCTTGCTCATTCTCGCTCCGCCTTTGTTCTCTTTTTGTCTCTGGCTCTGTAGTACACAGCTCGCCTCGCATCTACATCACACAAACATGCTTAGACTGAATAATAAACTGTTTATGTTGTGAATCAGCGGCCCCGGGCTCCAGGTCCCTCTGCCTTGTATTGATCCATCAGGAAAAGCTCCGAACTGTCTTATTATAAGCAGCATTTTTGATTTTGCTCAAAA